>NC_081569.1:131702893-132002893 GCF_022355385.1 Mustela nigripes
GCTCATAATATGTTTTTATAATTGTTTGTATTTCTTTGGTATTGGTTGTGATCTCTCCTCGTTCATGATTTTATTAATTTGGGTCGTTTCTCTTTTCTTTTTGATAAGTCTGGCCAAGGGTTTATCAATCTTACTCATTCTTTCAAGGAACTACCTCCTGCTTTGGTTTATCTGTTCAACTGTTCTTTTGGTTTCTGTTTCATTGATTTCAGCTCTGATCTTTATTATTTCTTTTATGCTGGGTTTAGACTTTCTTTGCTGTTCTTTCTCCAGATCCTTTGGGACTTGTGTACTTGGGACTTGTTTCTTGAGAAAGGCTTGTATTGCTATATACTTTCCTCTTCAGACCACCTTTGCTGTATCTCAAAGGTTTTGAACAGCCTAGCTGGATATAGTATTCTTGGCTGCATATTTTTCTCATTTAGTGCTCTGAACATATCCCAGTCCTTTCTGGCCTGCCAGGTCTCTGTGATAGGTCTGTTGCTAATCTAATATTTCTGTTGTTGTAGGTTACAGACCTCTTGTCCCCCGAGCTGCTTTCAGGATTTTCTGTTTATCTCTGAGACATAAATTTTACTATTAAATGACAGGGTGCTGACCTATTTTTATTGATATTGAAGGGGGTTCTCTGTGCCTCCTGGATTTTCATGCCTGGTTCCTTCCCCAAATTAGGGAAGTTCTCTGCTATAATTTGCTCCAATATACCTTGTGCCTCTCTCTCTCTTTCTTCTGCTTCTGGGATCCCAATTATTCTAATGTTGTTTTGTCTTATGGTATCACTTATCTCTTAAATTTTCCCCTTATGATCCAGTAGTTTGTTTCTCTTTTTCTCAGCTTCTTTATTGTCCATCATTTGGTCTGCTGTATCACTGATTCTCTTCTGCCTCATTTATCCCAGCAGTTAGAGTCTGTTTTTTTCATTGCACCTCATTGGTAGCCTTTTTTATTTCAACTTGGTTAGATTTTAGTTCTTTTATTTCTCCAAAAAGGGATTCTCTAATATCTTCTGTGCTTTTTTTCAAGCCATGCTAGTATCTTTATAATAATCATCATTCTGAACACTAGTTCCAACATCTTACTAATGTCCATGTTGATCAGGTCCCTGGCAGTCAGTACTGCCACTTGTTCTTTTTTTTTTCTTTTCTTTTCTTTTTTTTTTCTTTTTGAGGTGAGTCTTTCCCTTTTGTCATTTTGCCCAGAGAAGAATAGATGAATGAGAGAACAAAATGCTGAAAAGGTAACAATGACCCCAGATAAACACACACTAACCAAATCAGAAGAGACCCAAAATTGGGGAGAAAATATGGGGGGGGAATATATGTATATATATGAATGATCAGGGTGGTGAACAGAATAGAGCCATACTCTAGATTTTGGTTGTATTTTGGTCTGTTAAGAGAAACTGCCTCCCAAAATTTTAAAGAAAGAAAATCATACACACACACACACACACACACACACACACGAAGAAGGGTAAATACAATGAATGGATGAACTATGACTATAAATATGAAAATTTAAAAATATTTTTAAGAAGGAATTGATAAGTTGGTTGAAAAAAAGAAAAAAAAATTTAAGAAAAGAAGAACGTGATCAGGCAGGAAACTAGAACAAATCATACACTAGATTTAGGGTATATTTTGGTCTGTTAGAAGAAACTGTATTCCGGGGTGCCTGGATGGCTCAGTGGGTTAAGCCTCTGCCTTTGGCTCAGGTCATGATCTCAGGGTCCTGGGATCAAGCCCCACATCAGGCTCTCTGCTAGGCGGGGAACCTGCTTCCCTCTCCCCCTCTGCCTGCCTCTCTGCCTACTTGTGATCTCTCTATCAAATAAATAATTTTTTAAAAATTTAAAAAAAACACAACTGTATCCCAAAATTTTAAAGAAAGAAAAACATATATACACAAAAAATAAGGTTAAATACAATGAAGGGGTAGAATATGACTATGAAAATGAAAATTAAAAAAGATTTTAAAAAAGGAATTAATAAGATGTTGGTTGAAAAACAAAAGAAGAAAAATTTTTTTAATTTTTTAATTCACATATAATGTATTATTAGCCCCAGGGGTACAGGTCTCTGAATTGCCAGGTTTACATACTTCACAGCACTCACCATTATAGCACATATTTTGCCTAATAAAAATTTTTTTAATAGAAAAAGAAAAAAAAAATAAAGAAAATTCAAAAAATTAATTTTGAAAGACTAAAGAATCATGGGGAAAAAGCCAAAAATTCTGTGTGCTATATTCTCCTAGCACTGGAGTTTTGTGTTCTCATTGATCAGTAAACTTGGTCATGGCTGGATGTTCTTGCTGATCTTCCAGGGGTTAGGTCTTCCAGGCCTAACCCCTGGACATTCTCAAATGTCCTTGCCTGAGGTAGAATTGCACCACCCTTGCCAGGGGCCAGGCTAAGTAATCTGCTCAAGTTCGGGTTTGCTCTTGGTAGCTTTTGTTTTCTGAAAGCTTTGCTTATAACTTTGGAGGATGGGAATGAAAATGGCGGCCTCCCAGTATCCAGCCCCGGAGGAGCTGAGAGCTTGGGCCCCACTTTCAGTGAGACCTTAGAAAAAGCAGTCAGTCACTCCAGTTTCCCTGGTCTCCGGCTGACTCTGTGCTCATCTGTACTGTGACCGAGCGTTTCTGTCCCTGGTACACAACCCCGTTTGGAGTGTCCAAACCCAGCAGATTCCTGCAGTGTACTCCCATGCTGCTCCTCCAGGAGGAGAAAGGGGAGTCTCCCCAGATCTTTCGCTTGTTGGGTCCTTGATCGAAGAGTAGTGGCCTAGTTGTGCTGTGGATCATGATTTATGAAAACCCCAAACTGAGAGCCCACTCCTCAACTCCGTCTTTGCAGCTAGCTTCCCTGCTCCAAAACCTGAGAGCTCTGCCACACTCTGGTACCCCCTGTCTTTCCGTTGCCCCAAGGGACCTGAGACCCCCACTGTCCCAGTGAGGATTCCACTCCCCATTTAGCCTCTGGAGTGATGTTCATTCTGTGGGGCAGACTTCTAAAAGTTCTGATTTTGTGCTCTGCCACTCACTTTCCAGGAGCTGGCTGATGGAGACTCCCTCATCCCCCAGCCACCATGGTCTATCTTCCCGTATATCACCTAGGATTCACTACTCTACATGTCCTGTCTTCCAGAAAGTAGTTGCTTTTCTGTTCATAGAATTGCTGCTATTCTTTGATCTCCTGTTGAGTTTGTAGGTGTTCAGAATGGTTTGATAACTAGTTGAATTCCTGGGACCAGACGAAATTTAGATCTCCTACTCCTCTGCCATCTTGCTCCTCCCCCATATTAAAAGATTCTTAAACTATAATAAGTCAAAATAGGAGTAACAGTAAGACAAAATAGAATGTCTAGCATAATGTAACTTTTAATAATATGTATTTGGCATTTCAAGTCAGTGATTAAGGATAGAGTAAAAAACAAAACAACAGACTATAAGAATTTAACAGTATATAAAACAAGTTGTTAAGAATGAGATGTCAGAATTTCTTAAGCTGTCAGAACAGTGGTGCAGGTTTTACCATTTTCCACTGCTTTATTTTCCTTACTTGTTGGACCAGAAAATTAAGAATATATTTTTGGTATTTGAAAAAGGCCAGATATCAACAAAACATAAAGAAATCCTTTTCAGAGCTTAATTCATCCAGAGAGGTATTGAAACATCCATTCATCATTGTCTTCTAAGCTGAAAAATAGATCTTTCCAGAATTCGAGTGTAGAGATGCCTGAGTGTCTCAGTCGGTTAAGTGTCTGTCTTTGGCTTAGGTCATGATCCTAGGGTCCTGGGATCAAGTCCCACATCAGCCTCCTTGCTCAGCAGGGAGCCTGCTTCTCCCTCTGCCTGCTATTTCTTTAGCTTGTGCTCTCTCTCTTTCTCTGAGAAATAAATAAATAAAATCCTAAATAATAATAATAATAATAATTTTAGTGTGATATTCCTGTCACTGTAGCATCTGATTGTTGAGAACCAGCCTTCAGTGAGGGAATACTCTGTTATTTCTTGAGTGTGAAATCAATCTGAAAATCTAGAACTAGTTGACAGAACTACCAAACACTTGACATTTCTGATAGCCTATAATTTTGAGTTAGTATTTTTCTAATTTAATAGGAAAAAGATAAGCAAAGATGATTAAGTATGGAATCTGTGTTAAAGCTATCTTGTAGTGAGCCAGATGGAGGTACACTGATGAAAATTTGCTGTCAGCATCCTTTCTTATTGATATGAAACATTATTATTATTAATGTAGTAGTTTAGAAATTTTCTAAAATTTGAGGTTCTTATGTATACTCAGTATCCATAATGGATTCAGTGGTATTGAATTTGAGAAAACATTACTTTACCACTGTACATCATCTGTAAAACCAAAGAATGTAACTAAATGTGGATCTAGATAGAAAGTGTAAAATTTGTACCCAAATTCATTGCATTTGAGAATCCAAAATAGAATATGTAAATATTTATCTTATTGGATTTCATGTTATTCAGATTTGCCCTAAAGAGATTATATTCTTGCAACTTAGAACTATATATATAGTACATTATTTGATTCACTAAAAAGTGAGCATTCTTCCTGTTTATATAATATTCATTCAGAATTACAGCTCTTAACAATTCTTTAGATATTTTGGTCTTAGTTTATGATCTTTATGATTGATTCCTCAAGTATTTTATTACCTGAAGTTGAGTGCTTTCCTAAATTTATTTTAATTCATGGGTTTTATGCACTTAGTATTGGAAAGATTTGAGTAAAAGTTAAAGATTCCATGTATGCATTTTAAGAGTGTTCTGGGTCAGGCCACTTGGGTTTGAGTTTTCACTAGCTGAATGACCTTGGGCAAGTTACTTAAACTCTCTGTGCCTGTGTTTCCTGGGGCTCTAGTTATTCTACTCTCCCATGAGTTCGCACCATTTCACATCCATGCAGGGCCAAATGATGGGAGATATACAGGGAGGGGAAAGAAGCAGAAAGGGCATTGGTTCATCCTCCTGGAATCACAATTTCACTATACCAAGAGTTTTCTCCTCTCAGGCTCTTGCAGGTTTCCACTGCTATTACCAGCTCAGGATAGCTTTGGGAGCTGAGGTGTGAGAAGAAAAATAAGAGATAAGTAAAAGGGAGAGAGATTCCTGTACTCTTTCTGAAGATAAGGCATTTCCTTATTTGATCCTTGAGCCACAGACAGAGTACTTTTTCTAGAGTTCTTTCTTTGCGACAGCACGCAGTTTGGGATTTCTGGCTGTATTAAGTCCAAGTTGGAAGTATCAGAAAGGGGAAGGAGGAAAATGGAGCAGGAGAGTGGGAGGTAAACTCCTTACCAGTTCAGAAATACCTTGCATCCTGGTATTCTTCTCAGACAACTTTTCTGCTCTTTACAAAAGGGACTTGAAATATGTTCTGTTCAGGTTTTATGGTTTCATTCAATGGGACAGGGAAGATGGAGTCTACTCAATTGTACCCAGAACCAGATCACATTTCCTTTTTAAAAGAGAGCATTTTGGTAATGTTTTCACCATCCTGTCTTTATCTTTCCCAAGGCTATTCCCATACAAAGGTACAATTTGAATTGCATTACTCTCTTGGAAAAAAAATAAATAAACTTGATTATCTCTCCATTGATTCTAGAATTAAGTAGAGACTCATTCCAGCATTCAGATTCCCCAGCAGTACATATCTCAAATCCTAGTCAAACAGGAGTACTTGCTAATAGATAGTTATACTATTCCACACTTAATAACTTTTCTTAAATTCTTTGTACCTAAAATGGTTCCCCAGCCTTTCAGTTTTTTCCTCTTCAAATTCTACACATCTTTTAAAGCTTTAAATGTATTGTCTTCTTAAAATTTGTCTTTTTAGTTCTCTGCCCTGCTCTTACGTGCTCCCCATAAAAGGATATATGATCTCTTCAGCCTTTGAATAACTTATTTTTATTTGTGTCTTTTTCAGTATGTGTGTATATATATTTACATATGTATACATTTTGTTTTAGGATTATTTTTGTGTTCAGAGGTACAGTAACTGTGTCTAACACAGGCTGTTGTTACCTTCAGATCCAATAAA
Organism: Mustela nigripes; assembly: GCF_022355385.1. Classification (NCBI taxonomy): domain Eukaryota; kingdom Metazoa; phylum Chordata; class Mammalia; order Carnivora; family Mustelidae; genus Mustela; species Mustela nigripes. The sequence continues at coordinate 131,708,967 of NC_081569.1, forward strand.
TTTAGGTAACGTTTAGTGCCTACCATTACTTTTTCACTTCTCTATAACAATTTTTTGAGGCATTTATTCTGAATTTCATTCATATGAGGACACTGAGGGTAAGTAAAGTAGCATCTTAACTCTTATACAGTGGCAATTTCTTGAGTGCAGAAATTTTAATATTCAGTTTTCTTCCAACTAATACCTACCATATAGTAGCTACTCAATATGCATAGCAGTAACCCTTTTTTCTTCTTTCTGCAGTACCTTGGCCATGTAGAAGTTGATGAGTCAAGAGGAATGCACATCTGTGAAGATGCTGTAAAAAGATTAAAAGCTGTATGTATTTGATGGTTGCCACTGTTGATCTATGTACTGAAATATTTTCTTAAGAGATTTTGTTCAGTAAATTTTAGTGATTCAGTATCCAGTAAGACCAGTATTTCTCTTTAGGCAAAAGATGTGGGCTCTAGTAAAAAGCATCTCATGCTATCTGTCCAAAGGCGTAAATTATAAAGACCAACTTCATCGGTTTAGGCCAGACATTATCCAAAAGGTATTTGGATTCAGAACCCATGTGAAACAAGTGGTATGAAATCTAAAACCAAGAGAAAACTGTTACAGTTAGTGTCTTAACCTAACTGTGATAACTGGGTTATAAATTGCTGATGTTAAATTTACTCTAAGAAACAGTGGAAGGTAGAGTTATTTGTGATGATGGCTAGTGAGGCTTACAGTTGGGGCAGGACTTATTATCTTCACTACTACTCTCCAGATTCCTTCTGTACACCCCTCTAACATAAGCAGTGTATTTCCCCTGCCTTTTTCACAAACTTCAGCATACTTGAAATGGAGAGTCCTTTTCCAGGAAGAATAATATTTTCTTTGCCTCTTATACCTTAGACTAAATCCCAAGCACATCCTTGTATATTTAATAAAAGGAGAGAATGGATTCAGAGTTCACAAAGGTTCACATTGATGTGTTAATATCATATTTTGGATAGGTTTGAAATGTCTCTTAAACTCTGACAATCCTCTTCACAACCTTCCTTCTCTCCAATGTGTGGCCTTTTTCCAAACTCTTCGCTGTGAAAGCTTTAACCATTACTTCTGCATGCCCTTGCCCCAGACAGCATAAAAACTTGTTTGCTTTGGGTTTGCTGGTATGGTAGGCTGCCACAAGTTTGGCTACTAATGAGTGCTTTTTTTTCCCCCCTTCAATTTGCTTATCAAAACCTTTCTGCTTGGTATATTTTATATGACCTCTATCCGTAATCCCTCATTATAAAAGATACAAGATTAAAGACACAACCAACTTAGAGAAGTGTACTATATTTTGGAACAAATGTCTGTGAATCTGTTGTAAAAGGGAAAGGAGGAGAGAAATAACTGATTATAGTATGCAAGGAACAAAAAAGAACCCCCAATATGTAGACATATGGTATACTGCATATACATACATACATACCATTTACCTCAGATTATGGTCATTTAAATTCTTAAATGATTGAAACCCTTCCTATTCTAATCATCATTAATGTTAAAGGGACTTACTTTCATCTGTTACGGTATGTGAAGCTATAATTTACAGACTTGTCATGTCTATCTGAATATATTCATCAGTTAAATACACCCTCAGACAATGTAATTTTCCAAGAAACATAAATTCAATCTTTTCTTTAATAGAATAATTCCAATTTCACTGAAAGAGTAAGTTTAGCTTGGAAAATTTTTAAAGTAATACAATGATTTGTCCTATTAGTCATTAAAGAATATTTAAACATCATAATACTAATGACTGAAAACAACAGGCAAATCAGTGAATAGATTAAATAGACTTGAAACAAACTACTAGTAGTTACCAAAATCTTATAACCTACATAATTTGCAGGTAGACGGTCATTGTGGAATGAGCCTTTAGAAAGTCTTCTAATTCAGAGCATGGCTTCATGTTCACTCTCTAAATAAGGGAAAACTAGGGATGATTTTAATTTGCACATAAGACATTAAGAAATGGTATTTTAGTTTAATGAGCAGTGAATCCTCTTAACTAGTTTTTTTAGTCTACATTTAATTAGAAGCATCTCTTCATTATATAGATTGTATAAGTTCATTGTGTAAAATACAAATGAATAAAAACAGTACATAAAATTTTTTGTAATCACAGAGATAGCTACTATTCACCATTTAGTTTTAAAACTAATTTTTTTTAAGGGGCACCTGGCTGGCTCAGTCGGAAATGCATGTGACTCTTGATCTGGGTCATGGGTTCAAGCCCCACATTGGGTATAGGAATTAAAATAAACTTGAAAGAAAAAATTTTTTTTAATTGAGTGAATTTTTTACCTTTTTATATTTTTGATCATGAAGATTATAAACTATAAACATCTCAAGTCCTACTTGAGATGTAGGACTGTTTAGATAAAAAAATTTAAGAAGTTTGTTTTTCACCAGAAATAGAAACCAAATTGCCATTTAAAAAATTATACTTATGCCTGGAACAGTGTCTGGCACATAGTAGCCACTCAAAAATTATTTCTAGAATATACAGAAAACAGTTCAGTCCTCAGTATAGTCAAATCAAATCTCATAACAATTATCATAACCCTATCTTACATTTAATGTCTTAAAGTTTACGAAAGCCTTTTGTTTATCTCTAAATGATTCGTACTTCCATATGGTCATTTATGACTAATATGAAGTTTTATAAGTATGTTGATTGCTTTTCTGGACATAAACTTTTGAACATTGAGGGGAAATTGACCACTTCTGAACTTTTCATTCAAGAAGTTATTTAAAATTTTTTAGACTGATGCTATCCAAGAGACTTGGGGCAAATGTTGTGCATAGTTTCACATAGATAAACATGTATTTAAAAAATAAGATTGAATTTTGGGGTCAATTTCCTGTTGATTGTACTCAATGAAACTTCCTCCTATAAATACTCTTTCAAATGCTATACTGAGAAGTTTGCAGAAAGTTGGAAGTCTTCAGGATGTTGTTCTTCTCAGACTATATTAGTCCACAAATATTTTAGATTTTTGTCTTTTCATATTTTTACTATGAAGAAATTTCTAGTTGCCTCCCCACCCTTACCAAACATTCATCTGACATTTATAATCTGCTGTACCAGATGGTTATATTGTGCCAAAGCTATATCTTCTTCCTTAGAGTTTCAAGTAAATGGAAGCAAATGTTGAAGTGTACAAGTTTACAGATTAAAGAAGAAATAACATGTTTATGGAACTAGTTTGAATGCCAGAGTTGTAAATTAAAGAATTACATAGCTTAGATGTACGAGTTAAGTAGCAAAACAAACATCTTAAACCTATCACTTGAATGATGTTTTAACTAAAAATGTGGCATTCTGGAGCTTTTTAAATTTGCAAATAATTGAAGAAGCAATTAATTACACCTATTTTCAACTCATTTGTTTTGTGACATACGTGCACAAATTAGCCACTTTTTGACTTAGATCATATACGATAAATGGCAGAAACAACTATTGCCCATTTTCATTGCCTATATTGACATAATTTAAGTGTCAGTAGTAACATCATTTATTAGTCTATTTTGTAAAAAGTGTATCGGGCCTTTGGGTATCTTGCTGACACTGGTCCAAGATGTTCTTTCCTTTTAAAGATCTTTTCTTCCCATTGTCTCTAAATGTCTCTCCCTCTCTGTCTTGGTTTTAGACTAGTTCCATTATACTGACAGTTTCTAATATGTTGTTTTTTTATTCACTATTTGATATATTTGCTTTAATATATGTTCTTGTTTTAGCAGGTAAAAGAATCATAACTTTTTTTTTTTTAGAAAAAAGCACTAATATTCTCTAATAACTATCTTTTAATGCATTTTGCATGTCACCTTTTTTCATTAACAACTGAGGTCTTTGAAGAAAAGAGAGCATACTACATGTTTAACAAGAGATTTTATGGGAGCCCAACTAAATATTAACAGATCTCTTTCCCTCACCTCCCTATCCCTCAAGAATGGTGAATCTTTTATCTTTGGCTGCATCTTTAAACGCTGATGGTCACTCACAGTCTAACAAAACTAGGGTCACCAAACTTGGCAGTAGAAATAAACTTAATCTTACTGCAGCAACTTCCCCAATTTATTGTTTTTCCAGTTTAAGTTCACAACATTTTTTGGAAATATTTGATGCTGTTTCTAACTTAGGTATAGGAAACAAACTCTTCAGTGTTTGAGAGTAGTGAATGAGTTTATAAATTGTCCGAGAGAGTAAAATTTCAGTTCATTTGTCTTTTTCTGGGCATTTATCCAATATTAAAAACTGATTATAAAAACTAAAGGCTTAAATAGTTCAACCAAAGTTAGGAAATATAAAGTTAAGATAGCTTGGTTAGAACCCCTCTACTTCATATAAGTTCTTCTGATCTTACATGATGGCCAGCTTTCAAAATTTCTATAAGCTTAAAAATTGGTACTGGAACCAGAGATGATGTCTCTCTTATCTACATAGTTTCAGAGTTATATACTTATAATTGTCAATGCAAATTTCATTATTCTAAAACAGTATCATTTGAAAAGAAAACAAAAGCCTGTTTTAAAATTTCAGTTGTGATCCACAGATTTTTTTTTCCACCTGTAGTGAAAGCATTAGCTTTGTGTTCTTTAAAGATAATTTATTCTCTGTTTAGAATAGAACATATCTGTTATTTCCTCATGATTGTTGTGGCATTGATCAGCCCACACATATACATACTTACAAATTGATCCCAATGGATGAGTAAAGATTCTCTAAGTGACATCTTGAACTTGGTAAGAAAAAGTCTGACAGAGATTCTTGCTGCACATTCATAATTTAATTTTATGTATTGCAGTTTTATGTGATTATGCTGTTATCCAAATGTAGACTTTTTTTTTAAGTTGATGACTTCCATATAGTAGACCACTGATTTTTTAAATTGAAAAATGGAAATTGAAAAATGTACTACTACTCACTATTAGGAAATTTAAAATACAAATCTCACCAAACCAGTATGTCTTAATCTTTTTCTCTGCTGCCAGATTTGGATAATCTCTGTTTCAGAAGTAAATAGAGAATACTAAACTAACTAGTTGCTCTGCATGGATACAGGTTCTGATTTCTTCTCTTCCTATGGATTCTTAGGCCATACAGTATGTCTCCCTGCATTTTCATGCACCCTTCCTTTTTCCCTGTCACTCCTGGTATGGATAACTCTTTAAAACTCTCACTCCCCTTCTCCTACTTTACCCTTTACCCAACTTCTGTATGTGCTTATTGGTGTGAAACCCTGGGACATTTAGCCCATACAATAATAGCGCTCGACTTGTCCCCCTGTTCCTCCAGGAAAGGAAGTTCTTCAAAGGCTTCTTTGGAAAAGTAAGTTTAATGCCACATTCATGCTTGCTTTATAAGGAGTTACACCCCCAGTATAGCACTGACATTTGTTTCTTTATAATACAGGAATTGATTTGACTATATATGGAAATTAATTGGAAAGTTGCTATCTATGATATTAATTGTGTGTCTGTTTATACTAAAGTCCAGTAAAGAAAGCAAATAGGTTGAAAAAGTATTATTTCCACAAGGCTAGGTGTTTAATTTGATCTTGCAAAGCTGTTCATATTAGCATATTAGCTGGAAGTGGGAATATTTTTTAAGAAGTGGGTTTTACTTAGTGCTCAATATTGACAGAAATGGGAAGATATATTAATAAGTTCAAGTGGAAATTGAATGTACATCAAATTTTACATTCATTGCAAATGCTTTTTTCAGTCTAAATTAAATTTCGAGTGAAGTGAGTGAAAGTACATATATTTATCTTTGGGGATTCTGTCATTTCTAGTCTGGGCTGCTAATCTAAAAAAAACTATCTTAATTAGTTGTCTACCAAATAATCTGTCATCATATGGGATATTCCTTCTGTACATGCTTTTCAAGTATTTGTTATTTAATGTTCCTATTTCCTTAGAATTAAGAATAGATATATAAATAGGTAAACACATTTCTAACATTTTTGTCAGAATTTATCATTGTTTAAGTAAGTGCTAGGAAATAATTCAGATTTAACAGTATAAGAAAACACTATTGTCATTGGGTATAAGTTACTAAGAGTTAATGTGAATATAAAAATGCCATCATTTTTTGTTTTTCTGTTTTTTTTGTTTTCTTACTGGGTGGTTTTGATACTTTGAAATTTTGTTTTAAAGCTCAAATGGGGGCGCCTGGGTGGCTCAGTGGGTTAAGCCTCTGCCTTCGGCTCAGGTCATGGTCCCAGAGTCCTGGGATCGAGCTCCACATCGGGCTCTCTGCTGAGCAGGAGGCCTGCTTCCCCCTCTCTCTCTGCCTGCCTCTCTGCCTACTTGTGATCTCTGTCTGTTAAATAAATAAAATAATTAAAAAAAAATAATAAAGATCAAATGGTTTCCATTTTATTCTCAAGTAAATATTTTAGTTGTGACTGGTTTTTATGTGTTTATATAGCCCACCTGATTTGTTTATGAATAAATTTGAAGAGACTTTAGATTGAGAAGCTTGATTCAGGTACTGCTGTCAATCTGAAATAGAAAGTCATATAATTTACCCACATGTCACAATAAAATTTCTAGTAGACATTTGAGTTTGAGTTAAATTAACAGGTCCATATCTAGAAAAAATTAATCCTATAGACATTTGCATCATTACAGTTAACCCTGAATAGTGCCTGGGGTCAGGGCCTCCAACCCTCTCTGCAGTCAAAAAGTGCTGTATGATTTTTTTTACTCCCTAGGAACTTAACTCTAATAGCCTACTGTTGACCTTACCAATAATGTAAACAGTTGATCAACACATATTTTGTATGTTATATGTTTTACATACTGTATTTTTATCCAGAGAAAGGAAAATGTTATTAAGAAAATCTTAAGAAAAAAATAAATTTACAGTTCCATACTGTAGTTATTAAAAAAATAACATACATGTAGATTTGCACAGGGCAGTGTGTTTAAGGGTCAGTTGTATAAATACTCAAAAGAATTGTTGAGGAAGTTTCTTTGGTAGCTATATATTCTTTCCCAAATAGAATTTCTTTTTTTTTTTTTAAAGATTTATTATTTATTTGACAGATCACAAGTAGGCAGAGAGGCAGGCAGAGAGAGAAGAGGAAGCAGGCTCCCCGCAGAGCAGAGAGCCCGATGCGGGGCTCAATCCCAGGACCCTGGGATCACAACCTGAGCCAAAGGCAGAGGCTTTAACCCACTGAGCCACCCAGGCGCCCCTATTTTTTTTTTTTAAGATTTTTTATAAAAAGTTTTTATTTATTTGTCAGAGAGAGAGAGATCACAAGTAGGCAGAGAGGCAGCCAAAGAGAGAGGGGGAAGCAGGCTCCCCACCAAGCAAAGAGCCCAGTAACGGGGCTCAATCCCAGGACCCTGAGATCATGACTTGAGCCAAAGGCAGAGGCTTAACCCACTGAGCCACCCAGGTGCCCCCCAAATAGAATTTCTCAAAGTGATTTCACATCACTAATTATTATACAGTTTAAAGTAGATTCCAAGTGATCAGTTTTTAACATCTCTACTTTAGTAAAAACAACCTTGTGTAGACCTCGTATAGAAGACTAGATTATAGAAAATATTGATATAATTTATAGAAAAAACATACCAAAAGAAGACTTATTAAGAAGTTATAATATGGTGTTAGGGAACAAAGGTAGCTCTCATTTTGAAATCAACCCCAAAGTGGCAATATTTATTACTATACAGAGTGGAGTCATGGTTCACCTACAGCATGGCCGAACTGGGTCACGCTGTGCTTCTTAGTTGTTTCACTGTATTTTGCAACATAAATTTATGTGGCCTAAGAAAGAAAATCAGGAATCCTCTCACTTAATCCTTAAAATAATGCTGAAATAATTATTCTCCCTGTTTTACAATGAGGAAACTAAAGTTTATGGAAGTGACCTGCCCAAGTTCACAGAGTAAGTTAAGAAGCTAAAATTTCGACCCAGATAATTGGACTCCAGAGCTCACATTCTTAATCACTGTTCTATATAATTACTCTGTTTTCATATTAGTTACAACCGAAGTTTAAAAGATTTAACCTTGGGACGCCTGGGTGGCTCAGTTGGTTAAGCAGCTGCCTTCGGCTCAGGTCATGATCCCAGCGTTCTGGGATCGAGTCCCACATCAGGCTCCTTGCTCGGCAGGGAGCCTGCTTCTCCCTCTGCCTCTGCCTGCCATTCTGTCTGCCTGTGCTTGCTCTCTCGCCCTCTCTCTCTGATAAATAAATAAAATCTAAAAAATAAAATAAAATAAAATAAAAAAAGAAAAGATTTAACCTTGCTTGGGTGCCTGGCTGGTTCTGTCAGTGGAGTATGTGACTCTTGATCTTGGGTTATGGATTAAGCCCGTCACTGGGTATATAGAATACTTGGGGAAAAAAATGTTTTTTTTTTAAATAAAATAAAAGATTTAACCTTAGAAGATGTTAATAAATAACTTCCTATAAACTCATTTTACTTTCTTCTTTGAGGGTAATAATTCAATTTCGGATTTTATCTCTAGTCAACTTACTTCTTTATTAAGGTTTTAAAGAGTCTTTTTCAGTAGTTCAAACTAGCATTTTATTAATTTTCAGATATCTAAATCATACTACTGAGTTTTACTCTCATAAAAGATGCTAAGCGGATGAGCACGGGGTGTCATATGGAGGTGTTGAGTCACTAAATTGTACACCTGAAACTAATATTACACTGTATGTTAACTAACTGGAATTTAAATAAAAACTTTTAAAAAGGTGTGCGGGGAGTGGCGCCTGGGTGGCTCAGTCGATTAAGCGTCTGCCTTTGGCTCAGGTCCGATTCGGTCCTGGAATCAGCGAGCCCTGTGTCAGTCTCCTTGCTTAGCAAGGGACTGCTTCTCCCTCTCCCCTGCCTGCTGCTCCCCCTGCTTGTGTGTGTGTGCGTTCTCTGTCACATAAATAACTAAAATCTTAAAAAAAGACCAAACTTTAAAGAAAGGGGGGAAATGATGCCTAACAATCTCATTATAACATCTATGAGCAAATGTGACTGTCAGAATTCTTTTGTTATTGGGAGGAGAATTCTTTTTATGGCAGGTTTATTCTAACATAAATTTTCTTTTTAAAGATTTTATTTATCTGACAGAGATCACAAGTAGGCAGAGAAGCAGGCAGAAAGAGAGGAAGGGAAACAGGCTCCCTGCCAAGCAGAGAGCCCAATGTGGGGCTTGATCCCAAGTCCCTGGAATCACGACCCAAGCTGAAAGCAGAGGCTTTAACCCACTGAGCCACCCAGGCGCCCCCTAACATAAAATTTTTTTAAATTATAGTAACTCATTTTAAGAGTTTGGAAAACCAGCAGGAAAAGAGCATTACCCATAATCTTACCAGAAATGTGCTTTTATTTTTTTTATTTTTTATTTTTTTATTTATTTGACAGAGATCACAAGTAGGCAGAGAAGCAGGCAGAGAGAGAGGAGGAAGCAGGTTCCCCGCCGAGCAGAGAGCCCGATGCGGGGCTCGATCCCAGGACCCTGAGATCATGACCCGAGCTGAAGGCAGAGGCTTTAACCCACTGAGCCACCTTTATTTATTTTTAAAGCTTTTTAAAATGGAGCCTTTTAAATCTTTCAAGTTGCCATAGTTCAGTTCATTTCCACACTAAGCTACAGGAAATAGGCTGGTCAAAGAGACTTGGTTTGTCAAACTTGCCAGGCCAGTTGTGGTTTAACGAAAGCTGAAAATGAAGAATCTCATAGAACAGTATATGGTAGGAAGTTTTTTTTTTTTTTTTTAATTAAAATACAGTTGACGTGTATTTGTTTCAAAAGTACAAGATAGTGATTTTATAATTAATTACATTATGAGACATTCACTATTGATAAGTGTACTTACCATCTATAACCATACAAAGTTACTACAATATGATTATAGAGAGTTTTTAACCAGTATAGTTTCCCATAAATTTTGAGACTTTCTTAGCCTTCCCCTCATGTATCGTTTAATGGTCCGGGATAAAAAGAATAGCAGTTATCAAGAGGTGTTTCCATTAAACATATTTGTACAAAAGTAGGTAGATGGAAGGATTTTTAGCTCTGAATTTGAATTTATAAATCATGGCTAGGAGGACTGCTTCCTCACTTTCCTACGTTGTTTCCTGAACCCGACCAGCCGGTCACTTCTCTATTTCTGCGTCACCATTTAATGAGAGGAGTGTCTGCACAAGTGTTCACAATAGGGAACGGATAAACCCGAGTCTGTTACAGAACTGTTACTGTTTAGCCCATTGTAAGCTTTTCCCCTTAAAGCAGGGAAAAACCCTGAAAACCTGAAACAACTTTTTCCAAGCTAGCTCCGTTAAATTGCTCACCATTGTTTGGAGAGCCAAGAAGGTACTCAGCTTTTTAGGAAGTACTATATACAGGTTCATTAGTGCATTTGGCCATACCAAACAAATACTTGATTAACCAAGTAATTACACAGCACTTAACACTTGAAAAAGATGTTATAATTTTAATATATTTGAAAACTCCATGAGCTAAGTGATCTGTATTTACATTTTATGAGGAACTGATCGAATACAGAGATACGAAATGTTCTTAGGCTACCCTATTAGGTCTCTTTAAAGCCAACATACTGGAAAAATTCAATTCAGTCTACCTCCTGTAAGTGTTTCTCCTGTGTGTTTACAACTCCTACAAAACACTTCATTTGTGGTCTCCAGATATGTAGAGCTTTTTTTTTTTTTCCTGATACCAAGCAATTTTTTGTGACATCAGCTAGTTTTCCCACAATTTAACTCTGTTCTGACACTGTCTTCCTAGAGAGAGTCTGAGCCCATGGGTTAAAGGCTCAGTCCCATAAGACTGCTCTCACCCTACTTTAGATGCCAGTCAGAAGTTATAGGTCCCCAGGTTACCTACAGCTTCTGTCCAGTTTGGCTACAAATTGGAGGCCCCCACAACCTCTTCTTCAGGTTTAATTTGCTAGAGCAGTTCACAAAACTTAGGGAAATACTTATGTTTACTAGTTTATTTAAAATATGTGATAACAGAAACAGAACAGCCAGAGCAAGAGCTACATAGGGTGAGGTCTGGGAGGATTCCAAGCACAGGAGTTTCTGTCCCTGTGGAGAGGGAGTATGACACTCTCCTGGTACGATGTGTTTGCCAACTTGGAAGCTCTCTGAACCTTGTACTGTTGGGGTTTTGTTGAGGCTTCCTCACATAGGCATGGCCAATTATAAATTCCATTTCTAGCCCCTCTCCCTCTCTGAAGGCTGGAGTATGAGGTGGGGCCAAAAAACCCAAGCCTTTAATCATGGCTTGTTCTGTTCTGATGACCAGTGCTTATCTAGGAGCCTACCCAGAGTGGTCTCATCCAACAAAAGATGTTCCTAGTGCTCTTATCACTTGGGAATTTACAAGGGTTTTAGGAGCTCTGTGTCAGGAATGGAGTCAAAGGCCAAATATTAGAACAAGGGAGGCTCACAGTGCTCTTCTCACTTGGGAAATTAGGAAATTATAAGGTTTTCAGAAGCTTTGTGCCCAGAACCAGGGGCAGAGACCAAGATATATTTCCCACTATCTCACAGCTGTTCGCTTATATGTACACAGAGCTTTATGATATGCTTTGATCTACTTTGTAATCTTGCCACTCATAACCACTCAATGAATTAAACAGGAGAGTTCATGAAACTACATTTTACAAATGAATAAACAGGCTCCGAGAGGTCACCCAGTTAGTAGTAACGGGCAGCGTCTACCCCGAAACCAAGTTTTTGGTTTTTTGGTGCCGTTTTTCACCTACTCCATATTGATGTTCTATCATTCAGAAGTACACCCAGTAGCTCAAGGACCTGAATGCTTCCCACAAACATGTTTTGTATGCCCTGAGCACAGTTTATAAATTTGAATTAGTTGCCAAAATTTCAAATACTAGGTCTGCGTTGGTGGTATAGTGGTGAGCATAGCTGCCTTCCAAAATTTCAAATACTGAAAGTTTTCACATAAAAGTAGAATATCTATCTTAAGAATTAGAAGACCTGGCAAAATGGAATGCTTTCTATGTGGCAACAGTGGCTTCCGCTGAGTAGCCACTGTACCCTTCAGTTGCCTGTTTGCCACAGTCCCTCCAACCCCCTGTTGTCCTTACCTCAGCCTGATTCACTCATTTTGTTACCGGCTCTTAATCCTGTAGGCATTGGAGTTTGTGAATTCTTCTCTGAGCTATTATGTCACGTAGAGGAGGGGGGCACTTTAACTCTAAAAAAATCACTAGGGGCACCTGGGTGGCTCAGTGGGTTGAGGCCTCTGCCTTCCGCTCAGGTCATGATCTCAGGGTCCCGGGATCGAGCCCCACATCGGACTCTCTGCTCAGCAGGGAGCCTGCTTCCCTTCCTCTCTTTCAGCCTGCCTCTCTCCCTGCTTGTGATCTCTCTCTGTCAAATAAATAAATAAAATATTAAAAATAAATAAATAAATAAATAAATAAATAAATCACTAAAAATATATCTGTCCTAGCAGATCCTGTTAATGTACTGCCAAATATATTTTTCTCATGTTCTTACACTTTTTCAGTTGTCAAATGGCATAATTAGAAATGGTTGTGTTTTACAGGATGCATGGTTGAAAAGTAATGTGTGGTTATAGTGTTTTTACCTAATTCTAAAGAGTAAACATTGTGTGATATTTAGGACTGCTCTTAAATACGCGTACTCACATCTACGTTCTGTTTTATATGTCCCAGATTTTCTTCTCTGTAACAAATCATACTTTGTGCTTACCTTCATTCTGGATCCTTTTCTTTAAAGTGAGGGAATGGGGCACCAGGATGGTTCAGTCACTTAAGCATCTGACTCTTGAACTCAGCTCAGATCTTGATCTCAGGATTGTGAGCTTGAGCTCCACATTAGGCTCCTTGTTTAGCACAGAGTCCGCTTGAGATTCTCTCTCTCTTCCCCATACCCTCCCACTCATGTGCTCTCTTGGGCAATCTCTCAAATAAATAAATCTTTTAAAACCTGAAAAATAAAAAACAGTGGTTCTCAAGCTCAAGTCATAGTGTCTCAAGCAAACTAGGGACTGTGCTAGGCTATCCAGATATAAGGAGGAGCAAGGCAATCTTCATTTTTTTTTAAAAAACTCATTTACTGTCCCATTTTTAGATAAACTGTTTGACACTTCCTCCTTTTTCCTTAAGTTTCCAGAATTTTTTTACTCTGTTCTCTCTTTTGGCTGACGACCTTGCTTCCTACTTCACTGAAAAAATAGAATCAATCAGAAGAAAACTCTTGCATGTGCTGCCACCACATCTGTCTATATCCATGCCCGTATGCTCTGTTTTCCCTCGTGTGCAAGGGATGAACTGTCTGTGCTCCCAGCCGAGGCCAACTTCTCCACTAGACTCTTCTTATTCCAGCTCCTCCTCACTCCAGCAATGCCCCGTACACACTTTTTCCATTTCAGTTTTTCTTTTTATGGTGAATCAAAACAGATCCTCTTTAAAAAAAAAAAAAAGTTTCTTGGTGCCTCAGTTTCTGCCCTCCCTTCCCTGTTAAACCTATTTAATCAGGCTTTTACCTGCACCACTCCACCAAAGCTATTCTTACTAAGTTTTCTTCTGTATCATTATTCTAGGGATCCTACTGCCTCCTTACCTGACCTGTTCACAGATTTGTAATAGTCCATTCCTCTCCTGCTATGAAACACTGTTCATTTGGAGTTCAGAGATCATGGTCTTGGTTTTCCCTCATACTGCTGCCTACTTCCCAGTCTGTGGACTCTTCTCTACCTACATGTCTCCCTTGATGATGTCATCCAGTGTCATGGATTTAAATCCCATCGCTATACTGATAACTGAAACTTCATCAGGCATCTTCTCTGACCTCCATCGTGGTATTTCCGTCACAGAAGCAGTATAGCATAGGTGTTAGGGGCTTAGACTCTAGGGAGTCAGGTGCTTGCATTTATTTAATCTTGGCTCAGCTACCTACTTTTCCCCACCTATTAAAAAAAGGATAATAGCTTAAAAAAAGGATAATACTAATACCAACTGCATGTGATTATTGTGAATATTAAATAAGTAAATATAAGCAAAGTGTGCAAAGTAGCCTGTCATAGCGGCTCAGTGTTAGGTATTGTTATCGTCATCATCATTAAACACTTTACATCGGGCAACTCACACTCACATGTCAAAAAACAAATTCCTAATCTGTCCCTTCCAAACTACTCTCCCCAGTCTTCCCCATCTCAGTATAGAGCAACTCTGTACCTGTGCTCTAGCCGAAAATCCTGGATCTAATTTTGACTCCTTTGTGTTATACCCTGTATCCAAATCCCATCAATAGCTCCTGTCTCACTGCTGCCACACTGTTGCCCTGGTCCAAGCCAGCTTCTCCTCTCATCTGAGTCACTGCAGTGGTGTTCTACTTCCCCTGCTTTCATTGTTGTCCCCCTACCATCTGTTCTCAAGATATCAGCCCGAGTGATCTTTTTAAGACAGAGGGCTGATTATATTGCTCCACTGCCCCAGATCCTCCATTAGCTTCCTGCCCTACTCAGAATAAAAGCCAGAGCCGTTGGATCCTATAGACCATTGCACATGAATTCCCTCTGTCTCTTTTCCTAGCTTCTGCTCTCACTTCGTCAGTTGCAGCCACACTAGCCTCCTTGCTATTCCTTGAGCACACTAAGTATGCTTCTGCTCTTTGCACTTGCTGTAACCAGTAGTCTGGAGCACACGTCATCCAGTTACATGCCCAGCTCACTTCATCTCTTTCCATTCTTTGTTCAAAAGCCCCATTCTCAGTGGGGCATTCACTGAGAATGAAACATTCACTGAGAACCCTATTTTAAATTCCAAATACCACCTTCCTCCATATATACACACTCAGTATTCCTCTTCTCTGCCTTATTTTTCTCTGATAGGGCTTATCAATATTTGTCATACCATACAGTTTACTTACTCATCTCTTTCTTTACTGAAACATAGGCTCTCTTAAGATTGAAATCTTCAAAACAAACAAACGAACAAATACATATTTTTTAAAAAAATTGAAATCTTCACCTGTTTTCACTGCTGAATCTTCAGTGCCTAAAATGATATGAGTTTCATAGTAGCTACTCCAAAATATTTGGGTTAGGGGATCAACAAATGAATGAATGACAGATGCACTGCTTTCAAGTTCACCCGGTAGTGGGAGGAACCAGACAGGTAAAGAAATGCTTATCAAATCATGTGACAAGAACAGGTATTACCGAAGCAGCGAAGAATGAATGTGAGAGGTTATGATGAAGGCTTCTAGGAGGAGGTAACACCTAAGGCTGAGACACAAAGCAGTGACTTCTAGTTAAACTAAATTAGAGGAGACCTGCATTTTAGGCAAAGGAACAGCATTCACAGGACCACTGGGATGAGAGAAAAATATGCGCCTACTCATTCATTCATTCAGACTAGGGATACATAGAAAAAAATCAGAAGATATGACCTCTAACTTTTGGGTATGATTGACCAAGAGGTTCGGGGAACCCTTCATTGTGAGGAGGGGTATGACAAATTTGGTTGTGGACAGGTTGAACTTGAGAAACCTGTGGAATTTTCATGTCTACTATTATGTAAATTTGAAATACGAACTTTATATTAGAATAATCCCTGGGTTCCCCTCTCCCCTCAATTAGAAGTGATGCAGCAAATTGGAAGAGCTGGATTACCTCCAGAAATCATTCCTTTGCTGTTTGCTTAATCTTTCATGCCATTTGCTACCATCCTTATTTTCTTCCTGAAAGCCTTTCAAGTCTCCTCTTACTTAGAGTGCAGGAAATATAGTGTATCTTAGTGTCCCAGATTAAAGGGTTACTGTAGTGTTAACGAAGCGGCCGCTAGAGATAATGCCAGTTGCAAATACTGGCGAATTTGTGTTTCTTTCCCTTTGCTGCTTTGTTCTTTAGGGAGTATTCACTGTATCTGGGAATTATAAAACAAAATTTGTTCCTTACACGATTCTGCTCAGAAATTCAAATATCAACTGATAGACTTTAAGGTCCTGTTGAGATTAAAAAAGAAAGGAAGGCAAATTTCCTGTGAAAGAAAAGAAGCTTCTGTTCATTTATTATGGGGCACACCGTCTCATGTTGCCTGTTAGTGTGTTGTTATCTCTTTACTCTGTAGTGACTGGGTTATCTCTGTGTGTGGGTGTGACAGAAAGACCAGTGATTCTTTACACATTGGGTACACTTGAAAATCATTTTGGTTTGTACAGAAAGAACTTTGCACCATAGAATGGCAGATCACTATTGCTCAGAAAGAGCAACTTGCTTGCCTCTCCTGCCCATATTGGTCTGTTTGCTGCAGTTGCTTCTTAACATTTCAGAGTTATGCCATTCTATGCTTCCTATGTGTCTTTATAGCATTTCTTGCTTAGGTTTAAGCATTAGAACAGCTGCTTAACCTTTTGCTCTTATCTATCTTATGCCCAGCAGAATTATCTTGCCCTCAAATATCACTTCTATTTATGTTAATTGCACATTCGTATCTCATTGGTGATCTTGGGACTTACAGAACTTTGGAGTTGAAAAGCACTGAGATCTAGTTGTGGTTTATTTATTTTTTTTATTTATTTTCATAAATTAAAGGAGGGGAGGAGGAGGGGCAAAGGGAGGGAGAGAGAGAAAGAAGCTTAAGCAGACTCCATGCCCAGCACAGAGCTGAGGCAGGGCTCCATCTCACAACCCTGAGATGATGACCTGAGCTGAAATCAAGGAGGCACCTAACCAACTGAGCCACCCAGGAGCCCCCTGAGTTGCAGTTTAAAACATTAGATAGCATATAAGCACATTTGTTTAAAGAAAGGAGGAGGAGAAGGAGAAGGGTAAAGAGGAAGAAAAACACAAGAGACGGAAAGAAGAAGGACCGAGGGAAGGAAGAAAAAGAATAATTCAGGGGCATAATTCCAAATGGGTCTGTTGTTTCAATATAATAAATTGTCTTTCCAAAAAAATTTAATTAATATTCACTTTCCAGGGATTTGAAGATTTACGTCTAAGATTGGCAAACTATGGCCCACTGTTTTTGTAACTAAAGCTTTACTGGAACAAAGCTATTTCCATTTGTTTATATATTGTCTGTCTGCTTTTGTGCTACAATGGCAGAGTTGAGTAGTTGTAACATAGACTTATAACTTGCAAATGTTTGACATCTGGTCCCTCATAGAAAAAGCTCTTCCAATTTCTGATTTAAGCAGGATCTACTTTAAAAAACAAAAACAAAACTCTGGGGATAGGTAGGTAGATTAGATTCTTTATTGTAATTAATTATTTCAATTGCCTTTTATTGTGAATACCTTTTATACTTAAGGGAAAGTGATCTTTCAGTGTACTGAGCTAAAGTTACTGTTCCTGTGTCATTTTTGCAACCATTTTGTGTTCTTCACTGGTGTGTTCATTTGAAGATTAGCTGTGCATTTCTCTTACTTGCAAGTACAAATTTACTAATTCAGCAATTTGTAATAGATCCACTACCTGCTATCATTTTCTCCAGAGTCAGAGCCTGATTGAATTCTATATTAGTTTTTGTCTGCCCAAAATAAAAGATGTTTATGGAAGATGTTAATTTTAAAATTCTAAGTTGGATATATAGAAAGTTGAGTGGTTACTAGCTCAGTTATATTGGACATTTATCCTCTTTCACTCATAGGTTAGCCTGATCCTTTTCAGATTCTACCAGTTTAAATTCGAAGTTACTGAAGTTCTGTCCATGTTAAATCTGTCTTCTTTCCTTGAAGAATAAGTGGTTTCCTTTTTGTTGTAAAACTGTGTTTTTCATAATTAACTAGGACTAGTGTGAATTCTACCTATAACCGAAAAATTACTTTCTTTTTTTAAAGATTTTATTTATTTATTTTACAGTGAGAGAGATCACAAGTAGGCAGAGGCAGGTAGAGATGGGGGGGAAGCAGGCTTCTTGCTGAGCAGAGAGCCCGCTGAGGGGCTCGATCCAAGGACCCTGAGATCATGACCTGAGCAGAAGGCAGAGGCTTAACCTACTGAGCCACCCACACACCCCAACCATGAAATTACTTCTAAAATACAAAGTGTTGGCGCAGCCATTAAGCGTCTGCCTTTGGCTCAGGGGAGGATCCCAGGGTCCTGGGATCAAGCCCCCCATTGGGCTCCCTGCTTCTCTCTCTCACAATCCCCTTGGATGTGTTCCCTCTCTTGCTGTCTCTCTGTCAAATAAATCTTTTTTTTTTTTTAAAGTGTTGGAACAAGTGATGAAATAATTCTTCACGTCTCACATCTACATTACCCTAGCTACTACATTTCATTAGTTTCTGAAGTATTATGTAGTCTTTTTTTGTAAAGAGGTATTTGTGTCACTAATATGTACCTAAATCCTATATTTCATACTTACTCTGGGTTAGCTTTATATTTCAGTCTTTTTGTTAGCTTCAACTTATTTCCTAAGATATTGGCTTAAATAGACAGTTCTAAGGTAAACAAAGGCAAAAACTTTCATCTTCTATGACTTATCATTTTCTGAAAAGTGTTTAAGAACCTCAGTTGATGTGATTGGAATGAAAAACTGTAAAGGGCACAAACAGGAAGGGGCATTGCTACTGTAGAATTTGTATGATGAAGTCTGAATTGAATTTAACTGCAGGTATCTTTGAGTGTTAATATCTCAATACCTGTTGGAAGTAAGTGTATTGTGGCCAACTATTGTGACATCTAAGAATCAGCCCCCAAAGTGGGAACAAAAGCAAGAAGAATTCACATTATCTGTTTTCTTCCCCCAGTTAGAAAATCAAAGGCCATGAAATATGACAAATACAATGCCTCAGTGGTACATTAGTACAACACCATAAAATTTATTATGTAGATATACCTCAAAAAGCAAAGATGTTTTCATAACTATATAATTGGACCAAGAAGATGTCCGTTTGGCTATATATGGTAAGGAGACTGAATGAGGAACACTGCCATTCAGAAATGACCTTTGAAGTGCACTTGGCTGGCTCAGTCAGGTGAGCCTGCAACTCTTGATCTTGGGGTCATGAGTTGAGCCCCACATTAGATGTAGACATTACTAAATAAAAGCTTTTAAAATGAATCAATAATCAAATAACTCCCCCCCCCCAATTTTCATTCTCCCAATCTGGAATTAGTTCTGTCCATTCCCTCAGATGCTGAACTCTGCAGGCAGCAATTGCACAATGAATAGATTGATGAAGTTGCGAATTTCAGTTCCTTACCAGGATTTTCAGTGCTATTTGGCAGTCTTCTGTGTCACTGATCAACTGTCCTGTATCCCCTACAATAGATATTTGGCAAATATATTCCTTCAAGAAATATTTCTTAAACTCCTGTGCTGTGCAGGCATTGTTCTAAGCTCCGAGGATCCAGCAGTGAACAATAAAGGTGGAAAACCCGGCCATCATGGAGGTTCCCTTGTAGCAAAATACTCAGTGCTGCATAGGAGTTGGTTAAATATGGGCAGTTGCTCTTGGCGGTGGGGTAACTACGGCCCCAATTTGTCTGAAACAGTATAACACCTGTTTCTGGGTTTTAATAGTACCCCCTTTCACTTCCAGAGGGTCCAGTTTGGACAGGACATTATATGACACCCCGGTTCTAAACCTTTTACTTGTATCAACTTCTTTTATTCTCATAATAATCCCATGAGGTATGTGAAATTAACATCATTACATAGGTGTTGAAATTGAAGCTTAGAGAAGTAATGTGCCCATGGTCATACTAGTAAGTGGCTGAACCAGAATTCAAACCGAGACAACAGTCTGGTTCCAGAATTGATGCTCTGAGTTACTATGCTCTGCTGCCTCTATACTGCTCTCATAGTGTCGACCATCTCACTGTGCCTGTCGACCGTCCTCTCCCCAGTGGGGTAAAGCAGGTAATCTCTCCTTTGCAGATGAATTTATGTCTCCAGAGTGAACTTCCTCAACTTCCACTCCTGTACAAATCTGTGTCATTTTACTCAGCATCACTCTCTATCACTCCGTTTCACAGAAGGGACGTCCCTCTTCCTGTCTGAAGCGTGGAGTCTAGCCCCATCCCGTCCCGTCCCGCCTCCTAGAGGACTTGCTCCTTCTCAGACCTGCAGTCTCCCTTCTCTACTGGCTTTTCTCACTCATCCTGTAAGCATGAGCTGTTCTTACTCAAAGTGTGTCTTTCAAGAAGCTTCACTTTGTTGGGAGAAGTTTTTAAAAGTTTTTTAAAGTTACTATTGATGATAAATGGCTACCAGTTCCTTATTGCCCTCTTTCAATTTCAAGTACTGAATGTATCTCTGATCCTTTTACCAGTCCTACAGATACTTTACAGATGAAGCAATGGAAGCCCAGAGGGCCCCACAACTTGCTTAGCTTATGAACAGTGGCACCGAATTCAGACTGCTTATCTTACACCAAAGCCCATTCTGTCTCTAGTATATCATGCTAGTTTATCATAATTCTTAAAGATCTCCCTTGATCCTCTGTCTCCCATTGCCCTATGGCTCTTCTTTTTGTAGAAAAACTTATTTTTTATCGTAATTTTTTTCACTTAGTGACTTATTTAATAAATAGTCCACCTTTCAATATTCGCTCTTAACACTTCCATAGGTTTGGAAGAAAGCAAATTCATGCCCGTGAAGTAGTAGTGAGTCTCAAAGTGATAACCTAAGACTTGTCAGTAGCTTCTCCTATCTTCATTGTCCTTGAGGAGGTAATGGGACAATATGAGCCTTTTGATTCTTAAAGTTCCTGAAATGACCTGCATATTCTTTAATATTCAACTGTACTAAATAGGTTTTTTGAAGGAGTGTGTGAAGAAGTTACCGCCGCGCCTCATCTTGAATAGTACTTCCTATGTCATTTTCATTTTCAACACCAGTAGGATATGGTGCTCTTCCTAAAAGAAACTGATCCCATTTGAGAATATACTCTTTTGATGCCCAGTGAAGAGTCTCAAGAGAAACCACCTCTGGTGGTGGAATCGGGTCAGTCTGGGTCTGGAAACACTTCTCTCCTGCTTCTATATCCTTTAAAAGACTAAGGTACCTTTTAATCTAGTCTCAGATGTTTGCATCTGAGATGCCTTTTCCTTGTTTTCATCTACAGATTTATTCTCCGTTTGTCAAAGTAATAATCTTTATGATACTGTTTCTTCATGTCTTTTTGAAAGGAGAATTTCTGAACCAAATAAGGAAGTCATCTTCAGTCAAAGCTGCCTTAAAAGCTTTCTTGACTCAGAACCCTGGACCATTACAGATAAAGATCAAGGGAAATGTGGCACACCTGGCTGGCTCTGTCGGTGGAGGATGCAACTCTTGATCTCGGGGTTGTGGGTTTTGAGCCCCACATTGGGTATAGAGATTACTTAAAAATAAAATCTTAAAAGAAAATCAAGTGAAGTGCTTTGAAGGCTCAGAGTCTGAAGGCAAATCATCTGGTTGGGTGCAAAAGCCAAAGGTGACTGTCCTAGCCCCACTTGGACCTGTTCTGTAAAGGTACCCACTACTATGTGGCTGCTGGGTCCCAGCACCTTTTTATAACTTTTTTTTTCAACTTTTAAATTATGTTTCGTTGAAGTATAGCGGACACACAGTGTTAATGAGTTTCAGGTATGCATCACAGCAGTTCAGCGAATCTCTACGTTAAGCTGCACTCACCACAGGCACAGCTACAGTCTGTTACTGCGCTGTTACAGTACCACTGACTGTATTCCCTGCGCTGCACCTTTTATCCTGTGACTCATTCCATAACCAAAGCCTGTATCTCCCACTTCTGTTTACCCGTTTTGTCCAGGCCCTCCTCCTCTTCCCCTCTGTTGATCATCATTTGTTTTCTGTATTTATGGATCTGTTTCTGCCATTTGTTTTGTTTTTGAAATTCCACATACAAGGAAATCATATAGTATTTGTCTTTATCTGACTTATTTCACTTAGCAGAATACCCTGTAGGTCTATCCATGTTGTCACAAATAACAAGACCTTGTTTTTTGTGGCAAAGTAACATTCCATTGTGTGTGTGTATCTTACCTCTTCTTTATCCATTCATCTGTTGATGGACACGGGCTGCTTCCATGTCATGGCTATTACATATAATGCTGTAATAAACATGGGGGTACATGTATCTTTTCAAATTAGTGTTTTCATTTTCTTTGGGTAAATACCCTGTATGGAATTGCTGGATCTTACAATAGTTCTATTCTTAATTTTTTTAAATTAATTAATTTATTTATTTGACAGAGATCACTAGCAGGCAGAGAGGCAGGCAGAGGGGTGGGAGGGAGGCAGGCAGAGGGGTGGGAGGGAAGCAGGCTCCCTGCCGAGCAGAGAACCCGATGAAGGGCTCGATCCCAGGACCCTGGGATCATGACCTGAGCTGAACACAGGCTTTAACCCACTGAGCCACTCAGGCGGCCCTATTCTTAATTTTTTGAGGAACTGCTGTGCTACTTTTCACAGTGGCTGCACCAGTTTACATTCCCACCAACAGAGCATGAGCGTTCCTTTTTCTCTACCTCCTCTGCAACACTTGTTACTTTTTGTCTTTTTGATTCTAGCCATTTTGACAGGTCTAAGGTGATATCTCATTGTGGTTTTGATTTGCATCTCCCTGATAATTAGTGATGTGGATCATCTTTTTATGTCTTTTGGCCATCTGTACGTCTTCTTTAGAAAAGTGTCTTTTCAAGTCCTCAGCTCATTTCTAATCAGATTATTTGTTTTTTTTCGTGTTGAGTTGTATAAATTCTTTTCATGTATTTTGGATATTAACCCCTTATCAGATATATCATTTGCACATATCTTCTCCCATTCAGTAGGTTGCCCTTTCATTATGTTGATGGTTTCTTTTGCTGCCCAAAAGCTTAGGAAAGCTTTTTTAAAGAGAGTAATATTTACAGACACTTTTTGCCTTTTAGTTTTCAACTTATCCTAGTCTGACTTACACTTCTGTTTTAGTCTGGATCTCCAGAGAAACAGAACCACCGTTTCTCTCTTTGTGCGCGCATGCGTGTATGTGTGTGTGTATACACATACACACATATGTATATGTATACATTTAGGTATCTGTCTATACATATAGAGAGAGGGAGGGACTTAAGAATTGGCTCATGCAATTATTGGGGCTGGCAAGTCTGAAATCTGTAAGGCCAGCCAGCAGTCTAGAAGCTCAGGCAAAATTTCTATGTCAGAGACTTGAGGCAGAATTTCTTCTTAGGAAAACCTGCTTTTAACCCTTAAAGTCTTCAACAGATTGGACAAAGCGCACCCATGATATCATGGGTAATCTCCTTGATCTAAAGTCAACTGATTGTAAATGTTAATCACATCTACAAAATATATTCAAAGCAACAGCTAGACTGCTGTTTGACAAAAATAAGCAAAAACCTGTGCAATCATAGCCTAGCCAATTTGACACATAAAATTAACCATTACAAGCTTTATCACTCTACCACATCTTCATTGTTAAATCCAGTGAGCACATTGTACATCTTTTCTTGCTTGATCGCTTTGAAACATTTGACATTTTGGACCCCCACTACTTCTTGAAACCCTTCTCCCTTAGTTTCAATAACCCTAGTCTCTCCATTCTCCTGTCTTTCTGGTTTTTCCTTTTCTAATATTTCAAAGACTCGTCTTCTTTGTTATTTGTTGATAATCTCTCCTGCCCTTGGTCTTCTTACTACTCCCATGATTGGTGTTTCCCAAAACTAAAATTCCATCTGAGAATTCTCTGCTGAACTTCGGATCTATGTATCCAATTACTTGTTACACATCTCTGCCTGGATATTGCATAGGCATTCCAAACTTTGCTTATCTAAAACCGAACTCTTATTCATCCCCCCTCAAACCTACTTTTGCATTTCTTCTGTTCTCTTAGTTGTAGTGCTTTCTTTACCTAATTACCCAAGCCAGGAATCGGAGAGGCATTTTCTGACTTCTCCCTTGTGTTTTCCATTTAAAACTCTCTCATATCTATCCTTTTCTCAATGAAGAGAGCTTAACCCTCATTTTCTATCATCTCAAACCATATTGTGGGCGTTCTGCCTCCTGTCAGTCTTTTTCCAGTCCATCTACACTGCTGCCACAGTGATATGCATTTAAAAATTCGTTTAGTAGCTCCTAATTGCCAAAAAAATTTAGAATTCTTCAGTAAGCATACATAGCCTCCGTGACTAGCCTTTCCTACTCTTTATCTGCCACTGCTCCTTATTCACCCATCCTACTCTCGAGTCATAGTGAAGTATTATGGGGTGCAGATTTGCCACGTTGCTTGCTTCCATGTCCTATGCTGCTGCCGCTGCTGCTGCCTATCATATCCTCTACCTGTCACTTCCCTACCCCCCCACTCCTACCTTGGGCATCTAGAAAAATTATTTCAGTACTTACTTTGATCTTCTCCTTTGAATAACCTTCCTGATTCCACAGTTAGATTTGACCATGCCTCCTTTCTGACATCATACATTGTTTGCAGCTCTACTATAACACTTACTACTGTATTGTTTATTTTTTGTTTATGAAAGTGTTGCCTTTCAGTGGACAGTTTTCACTGCTTGGCATGTAATAGGCTCTTATCAAATGCCTGGTGATGGTGGAGATGATGAGCCTGGAGGGGAGTACACAGTTCATTTAAACAAATATGGAGGAATGCTGGGCTTGGACACATGCAGAGGAAAGTGGTAGATACTTCTTTATCCCCTTCTGTCCCTTCTACAGGCTGCTGCTGCAGTTTTACTACCAGATTCCTTTTGATTTATATTTTTTATAATCTGATACCTATTCTTAGCCTTTATTTTGCTTTCGTTTTATTTTGCTTGTATCCTTAAAGCAGTTGAAGAGACAGGAAGCTGTTAAATTACTATTACGAAGTCCCACTCTCCCATTTTCATTCCATCACAGGAGAAAGCGTACATCTTACTCTCACATGATTCTTGCGTGCCAAAAGAAGTTTTTTCTCAGCCAGTAAGAATTCATGTAATAATATTAGTATTTTTTAAAGTTTTTTAATCCTTCTATGTCCCCAAAATGTCTCCATGCATTTAATATCAAATTAAAAAGTAAATGAGTTCTGTGTTAATCCTGACGGAAGAAATAATGGTCTTTAAAGATTGTTAAAGGAATAATGAAGACTTCTTGGGTGTTTAACATGAAAATTTCAGATGACCGCGGGTTCTGCTGTATACATTATGAGTCAAAGGATAGGTCAGCATCTCAGTTTAGACCTGTGTATTACTTTTTACAGTAAATACGTTTGTAGAAGCTACTTGTGGTGTAACTCCTTATGTATTTAATATTTATCTGACTCTTGGTTTTCTTGGTTGACTTTTTAAAGGGGTGAAGAATCTACTTATGAATTCTTTGCCCTTTATGGAATGTGATATCTTGGTTTTGAGTCCACCTGTCTTTCCCCTTTACTTAATTTTATCTTATTGTTTTGCTTTGTGTTTCTAAAATAATGGCTTTAGCTTGTTTTTTCCTGAATGTTTCTGCAGTTTGGTTTGAGTATCTGGCTTTGGGCACCCCTCCTGAACTTGGACTCCATCTGTACTTGTGACTTTTGGAAGGCAGAAGTCAATGTTTTCTATGGAAGATGACCTTTTTTTTTTAATGTTACGTATGTTTGTGTCTCCCCCCACCCTTCCTTTTTGCTTTCTCTTTAAAAGACTGGAAAGAAAGCAGTTAAGGCAGTCCTGTGGGTATCAGCAGATGGACTGAGAGTTGTGGATGAGAAAACTAAGGTAAACATTTTATAAGTGTGAATGTTACTGTCCATTTTTTTTAATCCCTAATGATCAAATATAATGCTGTTAAGCTGCTATAGTCACTCTGTATCCTTCCACTTTGTCCAGAGTCTTTGGAGATACTAGTGTTCAGAAAACAAATTCAGTTATTCATTTAACCTTATGAAAAACAGAATTCTCACAACATTTTGCTCTACGTAACAGCATGTTTAGTGTAGTAAACATTTGCATTTAATGTTAGGATTTTGTTCTTATACATTTGAAGAAAATGTTTACTCCCACAAATTTGATGTAAAATATAATGGACCTTTTACCAAAGTTTTAAAAAAAGACCACATCTGAAATTTCTTCTTGTTCCTTAATAGAGGGAACTATATTCTTAGAAAGTGATATTTGAAATGATTAACCTACTGTTTAACTTAAAAAAGCCAATTTAAGCAAAATCTTAAGGACTAGTAAATGGCTCATTTGGTTAACACTTACTTAGAATCTACACAATATCTTATATTAGAGATGGCATTTTGCATTTGAAAGAAAGTGATCTTACATGCCTGAAGAAGAACGGAGACATAGACTCTAACATTAGAGAACATTAAGTCTTATATAAGCACATTTAATCATTAATTTAAATTTCCTAAGAGACCTAAAGTCTGGAGAAATTTTAACAAGAAGGCAGTTTTTCAAAAAACTTCACATGTCACTGAAAGGGAGACAGTCTGGCAGCTAAAGAGCAGTTTTGATGGATAACTTACCTGATACATTTTAGGTATAACTATTAATACAGTTGCAGTAGTTCTTTTGCCCTTCATCTGAGCCCCCCCCCTTTTTAAGTTCAGAAGAAGTGATAGTCTTAAATGTACATTATTACTATTATTAGAAACCATGATCATCTTAATTAGCGTATTGTTAAGAACTTGTATAGTTTTCTTTAGTGTTTTGGATGAAAGGTGTTGTACATGGAGGCAGTTTTTGTTTTATACCAGTTCATAGGTGATATTGCCCCCTGGTGGCTACGTGTAGCACTGGCATTAATTAGTTTGGTTCTTTCCACTTTAGTGATAATAGTAATTGGTGGTTTTTCACCCTTGGACCCATCATGAATGGAAAAGAAGTTTTGCAGTGTGTACAATCTATAAAGGGCTCATACTTAGAATATATAAATAACTCGTACATGTCAATAAGAAAAATGACAGACAATCCAAAAGACTTGAAGAATTACATTGCTAAAGAGGAAATTCATAATAATCAAGGTTATGAAAAATAAAACCATAATGAGCCACCAGAGTTGCAGAATTTTAAAAAATTGGCTGGCAAGTTTGTGGGGCAACATAAATGCTCATAGTGATGCTTTATAAAAGCCATTTTTAAAAAATCATTTGTTTTAGCATTTGTAGCCCCACCTCAGCATCTAGGCATTCTGGGCTATGGGAGTATCACAAAGAAGAGCCTCAAGATTTTAAAAAACATTTTGTGTAATGTTTATACTGTGTAGATACAATGCCATTCAGCAAGTATACAAAGTCATACTCAAAATCAAATGATCACTAAGTTAATATAAACTATATGGGAATTGGATGGAGTTTATTGATTTACATATATTATCAAATTGAACATACAATGTACGTGATAAAACTAAAATCAGCAAGCATCTGTTTTAGAACATAAAGATGAAGTGAGAAAGGCATCTGGGCAGAGTGCCTCTTGGGATCTCTTCTTCATCAAATTCTTAGTATTCAGACTGCTGGCCTCAGAGCACTATTTCATAGTTTTGATACTTTAGTTTTAGAGACTCTGCATTGTGAAATGACCATCCGTGTTTATTCTGAGAACCTTGAATAACCTGGTAAATCCTCTGTTTCTTTGTGTTTCCCTTTTTCCAGGACCTCATAGTTGACCAGACAATAGAAAAAGTTTCTTTCTGTGCCCCAGATAGGAACTTTGATAGAGCATTCTCTTACATATGCCGTGACGGCACCACTCGGCGCTGGATCTGTCATTGCTTCATGGCTGTCAAGGACACGGTGAGTCCAGCAGTGTAGACTTCATCATGACTAGCCTCGGCTAGCCAAACTCACTCTGGGATGGCTCAGCTAAGCAATTCCCACTACGTTTTTTTATAAGTACTTGCTCTTACAGCACTTGGAAGTGCCTAAACGAGCCTGTTTTCATTCAGCTCACAGAGCAAGATGATTAGCTGAGAGCCAAGGTCATTAAAGGAAAGTAAAAGTGCTTCGGTGATGGTGGCTGCTAAACTTTACTTGAAATTTTTAATTATTAGAACTGGGGTGATGGGTATTAAGGTGGGCATGTGTTGTGATGAGCACTGGGTGTTATACGCAACTAATGAATTGTTGAACACTACATCGAAAACTAATGATGTACTATATTCTGGCTAACAATAAAAAAAAGAACTATTTTCAAGATTCTTACATGTTTTTGTTTGCTAATACATCTAGGTAGAAGATATTGGCATTAGGGATGCCTAGGTGGCTCAGTCGGTTCGACATCTGCCTTCGGCTCAGGTCATGATCGCAGAATCCTGAGATTGAGCCCCGCTTTGGGCTTCCTGCTCAGTAGGAAGTCTGCTTCTCCCTCCGTCCCTCGCCCCATTCTCTCTCCTCACTTTCTCTGTCTCTCAAATTTTTTTAATAGTTTGATTTACTTTTGTCAGAGAGAGACAGCACAAGCAGGGGGAGCTGCAGGCAGAGGGAGAAGCAGACTCCCCACTGAGCAAGAAGCCTGATGCCAGATTCGATCCCAGGATTCCAGGATCATGGCCTGAGCTGAAGCAGACACTTAACTGACTGAGCCACCCAGGCATCTCTCGAAAAATTTTTTTCAATCTAACAAAACAAAAACAAACAAGACATTGGCATTAAGGTGCTTATAAATTTGTTCGCAGAGGAATTCTACTAAAATGAATGAACTGAGTTGAGATATATTTTCAGTTAATTAAAAAAGAGAAATACTTGGGTGCCTAGCTGGCTCAGTTTGCAGCATATGTGACTCTTGATCTCAGGGTCATGAGTTCAAGCCCCATGTTGGGTAGAGATTATTTAAAAAAAAAAAAAAAGGATATACTGAAATTACGGTGTGGCGAACTTTGCAGAAATTGTTGCATAGTAGAAACTTTTAGTTTTGATTAAAAATAGGGGGAAATTGAGGGTGCCTAGGTGGCTCAGTTGGTTAAGCATCTGCTTTCACCTCAGGTCATGATAGCCCATCGTCGGGCTCCCTGTTCAGTGGAGAGTCTGCTTCTCTCTCTCTCTCCTTCTGTTGCCCTCCCCCTCAAATAAATAAAGTCTTCTTAAAAAAAGAATAATTAGGGGTGCCTGGGTGGTTCAGATGGTTAAGCATCTGCCTTCGGCTCAGGTCATGATCCGAAGGTCCTGGGATCAAGCCCTGCATTGGTTTCCCTACTCAGTGGGGAGCCTGCTTCTCCCTCTCCTGCTGCTGCTGCCCCTGCTTGTGCCCTCTCACTCTCTCTGTCAAATAAATAAAATCTTAAAAAAAAAAAAAAAAAAAGAATTAACCTATCATCTTTCACATAAAGTACCCAAAAGTCTGACAAAAGACAAATCTCTTAGATAATGATGATCTTAACTAGAGTAGAGCATTGAGTTTATCATTGTAATTACTGAGTTTTTTAAAGTCCAGACAGAATAAGGCAGTATAGCCATTCCTGAAGCATACAGCTCAGTAAATCCTTTCCAGGGTTTATCTGAAAGGAAAGCAGTGGCCATACTGTAAAATTCACCGAGATGTTTTTCTTTTATTTATTTATTTATTTGACAGAGAGAGAGATCACAAACAGGCAAGGGGCGGGGGCAGGGAAGCAGGCTCCCTGCTGAGCAGAGAGCCCAATGCACCCCTCCAAAATGTTTTTCAAAGCTCTTGGAGAGGGCCACCTGATTGACTCAGTTGATTAAGCATCTGATATTCAGCTCAAGTCATGATCTCAGGGTCCTGTGTTGGAGCCCTGCATCAGGCTTCCTGCTCGCCCAGGAGTCTGCTTCTCTCTCTTACTGCCCTTTCCCCTGCTCATGCGGCTTGCTTGCATGTGAACGCTCTCGCTCTCTCTCTCTCTCTCTCAAGTAAATAAAATTAAAAAAAAAAAAAAAAAAGAAAAAGAAAAAGCTCTTGGAGACAGTGATATAAACTATTAAGAGTCCAGGCTCTGACTCAGATCTGGGTTTCAGGTCTAGTTCTGGTTCTTAGTAACTGTGGGATTTGTGGCAAGTCATTTAACATTCTTTAAGCTTTACTTTCCACTTTCATAAAATGGAGATAACAGTTGTGAAGACTAAGTTAATAAAAGTACTTTTAGTATAGAGTTTTTCACAGGGTCACTGCCCTAAAAGTGGTGGCTAAGATTGTCAGATGTTCCTCCTTTGTTTGACACAGTGCTTTGAGAATGAGTTGAAATAAACTACCCTTTTTTCTTCTGTGACTTCAGTAAGTCACATAGCAATGTATTTTGCTATTACTACATAAAATCCAAAGAGTTCCCTTACATTAATTAAAACACTTTTATCATCAAATCCTGGTCCTTCAGGCTGTTTGAATCTCCTTGGCCGGTGGTTATCCTGTATCAGGATCACCTGGAGGGCTTGTTAAAACAGTGTTTTCAGGGCGCCTGGGTGGCTCAGTGGGTTAAAAGCCTCTGCCTTCAGCTCGGGTCATGATCTCAGGGTCCTGGGATCGAGCCCCGCATCGGGCTCTCTGCTCAACAGGGAGTCTGTTTCTCCCTCTTTGTCTCTGCTTGCTCTCTGCCTGCTTGTGATCTCTGTCTAATAAATAAAATCTTAAAAAAATAAAATAAAATAAACAAAAAACAAAAACAACCAGTTTTATTGTCCAATCCTGGTCCTTCAGGCTGTTTGAATCTCCCTTGGCCGGTGGTTATCCTGTATCAGGATCACCTGGAGGGCTTGTTAAAACAGTGTTTTCGGGGCGCCTGGGTGGCTCAGTGGGTTAAAGCCTCTGCCTTTGGCTCAGGTCATGATCCCAGGATCCTGGGATCGAGCCCCGCATTGGGCTCCCTGCTCAGCGGGGAGCCTGCTTCCTCGTGTCTCTCTCTGCCTGCCTCTGCCTACTTGTGATCTCTGTCTGCCAAATAAATAAATAAAATCTTAAACAAAACAAAACAGTCTGTTAGCTGGGATGTCTGGGTGCCTGGTGGTTCAGTCGGTTATACATCTGCCTTCAGCTCGGGTCATGATCCCAGGGCCCTGGGATTGAATCCCACACTGGGCTCCTTGCTCAACTGGGAGCCTGCTTCTCTCTCTGCCCTGCCACTCGCCCTGCTTGTGTGTGCGCTTGCTCTCTGTCTCTCTCTCTCTCTGACAAATAAATAATATCTTCCAAAAAATAGTTTGTTAGGCCCCACCTTCAGAGTTTTTCAAAATTCAGTGGATCACAGATGGAGGGGCTTGGAGAGGGTCTCTGTTCAAGAACTTCTGTCCTAGGCCTAGGAGAAATAAGCTTTGGGCTGTAGCTCTATTCTTTTTTTTTTTTTTTTTAAGATTTTATTTATTTATTTGACAGACAAAGATCACAAGCAGGCAGAGAAGCAGGCAGAGAGAGAGGAGGAAGCAGGCTCCCTGCTGAGCAGAGAGCCCGATGTGGGGCTCGATCCCAGGACTCTGGGATCATGACCTGAGCCGAAGGCAGAGGCTTTAACCCACTGAGCCACCCAGGCGCCCCTGTAGCTCTATTCTTAAAATAGAGCTGTTCAGATGCAGACAGGTTCTGGAATTTTTTCAGTGCTCTCTCCTATTTCATGCTTCAGTGTTGTACTCTTAATATCATCCCCCTAGGGCTTAAGTGGGTAGGAGAAGAATAAATGAAACAAGATGGGATTGGGAGGGAGACAAACCATAAGTGACTCTTAATCTCACAAACAAACTGAGGGTTGCGGGGGGGGGGGGGTGTTGGGAGAAGAGGGGTGGGGTTATGGACGTTGGGGAGGGTATGTGCTTTGGTGAGTGCTGTGAAGTGTGTAAACCTGGCGATTCACAGATCTGTACCCCTGGGGATAAAAATATAAAAAATTTAAAAATATATATATATCATCCCCCTAAGAAGTTAGATGGAAACTCATGTGGATGAATAAAAAGTAACTGTCAGTTCTTAGTCGGCAGTTAAGTGAACTCTTACAGTTTATAATCGTGTGACAAAAGGCATTTCATACATGACTTGTAAAAGTGTTGTATCTGATACTGGCATATAAAATGCAGGAAGTTGCTCAGAACCAAATGTAGGAGAAGCTGCCTATACTGTGTGATTTTGAAAATTCCACAGAGGGTTCCCTGTTCTCAAATACCTTTTTTCACTGTTAGTGATACCAGCAGTTACTGTATCATCTCTATTTTTTTATTCCACAATTAGATATGTGGTTTAAAATACAGATAACCCTGATAAAAATAATCCATTGCACTTATTAAATTTACTCTAGGTTATCCAGTTTATCTTTAAAACAATATTTAGTTTGTATAAGCTCTCCTCTCTTCCCACACACAAATCAATTTTATTTATTTAATTCCTTTATAAGTAGGTAGTGTGGACGAAATCCTCCTTTAACTTCTGCCTGTGTGTGGGTGGGAGGGAGAGTTGAGGTAAGAGAGAGCCGGAAGATAGGGAAGGTAAGGGGGAAAGCATCCAAGTGATAAGGGCCTAGAATGGGGAAGGGTGCTTAGGGAGGGAGCATTTGGAAAGGGAAAACTGAGAAAGCTAAGCTTTCCTTTTCATAATTCCTGAGTCATCTCTGGAGTTGTATTTAGTTAGCCAAAGTTTTAAGTTTCCATCCTGTTGACAGTCTGTTTAGCATCCTGAAACTTACCCTGCCTTTCCAGTAGTTTCTTAGAAATGCTTGGTACCTATTACCACTGTTCCCCTAAATGGCAAATGCAGGATTTGTGTCAGGACTTAGGGCTTTAGACCTTAAGTAGTGTCTCCTAAGCTGATGGCCAGAGCTAACATGAGTGACAGAGGGGGCCTGACTGATAAGGAGGTCCCTGGGGCAACACACAAAAGCACAGTGCCCACCACAGTAAAGTATCATAAACATGACCTGAGATGATTTATTCATTTAATTTGCCATATTGGTATGTTAATAAGCTGGAGTTTCCAATATTTTGCCATGTGTGAAAAGTAGACTTATTTGTGGTCCAGGCTAATTTGTAGTTGTTGGTACTGTAACTCTAAAAAAGTTTTTTAAACCTTCTGTTACGTACAGGGTGAAAGATTGAGTCATGCAGTAGGCTGTGCTTTCGCGGCCTGTTTAGAACGGAAGCAGAAGCGGGAGAAGGAATGTGGAGTGACTGCTACTTTTGATGCCAGTCGGACCACTTTTACAAGAGAAGGATCATTCCGCGTTACAACAGCCACCGAACAAGCAGAAAGAGAGGAGATTATGAAACAAATCCAAGACGCCAAGAAAGGTACAGCCAGTTCTGCTACAATTTGCATTTATACAAGTTAACATTTGGAAGCTCGCAGGGGTAAGCTTTCTCACAGTCAGCGAGAACTCTTAGTAATATATGAAAACCTTCAGAACAAAGCTGAAAACAAAGGCCTTTCCATTAGAGTGGCTTGTTTTGTGGCTTCTGAGGTGTTTACTGTTTCCATTACCGGAAGCTGGGGAGGAGGCTGAGAGGACATTTGAAGAAGCTACATTGAGGGAGCCTGGCCGATAAGGAGGTCTCAGGGGCTGCTCACAGAAGCACAGTGCCCACTACAATGAAGTATCATAAGCATTACTTAGGATGATTATTCATTTAATTTGCCACAGTGATACATTAAATTATATATTAAATTATAATTTTAAGCTGGAGTCCCTAACATTTTGCCTTGTGTACAAACAGACTTATTTGTGGTTCAGGCTAATTTGTAGTTATCAGTACTATAACTCTAAAAAAGTTTTTTAAACCTTCTGTTACCCCCGCTGTTTAAAAACAAAATTGGGGAAATCCACATCCTAGAACAGACTTCTTATTCTGATGCATCTGATCTCTCTGAGAAGCAAATGCTACCAACGACCTACATCTTGAAGGAGGAAGTGCAGTTTCCAGGTTCAGGCTGCAAGAGGCCTGCCGATGGTGATGCTGGGTGCAGGGCGGGCAGAGAGTTCACAGCCGTGCATTTCGTATTAGATGATAGCCATGTTTTAGAACTTTAGTGAAAAAAGTCCATAGATTTTGAGAAGCTAACTTATCTTCTTCCGAAAGCCTCTGTTAACTTTAGTGTGTGATTTTTGCAGAGTTGGTGAATTCTTTTCAGGTACACATGGCAGCATAGCAGAAATGCCTGTGCAAGTTATTCAGGAGTCTGTTGTCCAAAGTCGGGTTTGAGTGTATTGTAGAACTAAATGATAGGGCTTAGGAAAAATGCTGCGCATTCTTGTGTACAGCTAGAGTTGAAACCGACGAGGAATGTTTTGGAATTAAACCATTCAGTTTAAATATTACATTAATATAAACTTGCTCATTTTTTACTCTATCCTTTTAGTTCTAAACCAGCCATTTTAGAGAATATCATTAGTCTACTACTGACTCAAACAACTCTAATTCTTAAGCCAGAAAATATATATATATTTTATTTGAAATTCTTGATTATGATTTTTAAAAATGTCTTATAAACATTACATTTGCACCAGATACCAAAGAATAAAAAACACCATGCTATTCTTAACAGAAAATTTAGTATGTATAGTTATTATTTAGTGGGCTTCAGTGGTTTTTCAGACTGGGAGCATATTCTTTAATAACACCAAATACTCCTCCTCAGTACACGTAGCACCTGCTGAAGTGGTTGAGTCGTAGCATCTAGAGGATTACGGGCAGAGGCGGACAGAGATTTACCACCACCAGAATGGGACTCAGCTGGTGCTCACGTAGAGATGGTTATGTATTTAGGTGTAATCCAGTTTAAAATTTTACTCCTGTATGCTTTTATTCTGATGAGCCACAGATGCACATTATTTATGATTTTAAAAAGACTGCTTTATGACATTCTTTAATATCTAATCTAACTAACACTTGCTTGGACCTTTCTGTCCCTGGCACTCCCAGCGTCCTCTCTCCCCCAAAAAGCAAGTGAACAAGCATTGAAAACTATGAATCATCATTCTTTAAAGGACCTCACATAGGAGTTCACAGGTGTTAGGTTGTTTTGTTTTGTTTTGTTTTAAATCTTGGTCAGTCTTCAAGTCTTTTTTGTTTTTTTTTTTTTTTAAGGTTTTGTTTATTTATTTGACAGAGATCATAAGTAGGCAGAGAGGCAGGCAGAGAGAGAGGAGGAAGCAGGCTCCCCAATGAGCAGAGAGCCCTACGTGGGGCTCGATCCCAGGACCCTGGGATCATGACCTGAGCCGAAGGCAGAGGCCTTAACCCACTGAGCCACCCAGGTGCCCCAGTCTTCAAGTCTTAAGTTATGAATCCCTGCATGAGAATCAAAGATCTAATATTTGTGTCTTAGTAGGTATGCCATGACGTGTAGTAGGATATTAAACCTTTTATTTGTCTGAGCTGTAGGAGATCTGAGCGCTGCTTTTAACCTGTCCTTTAAGAGACACATTGGGAAGGAGTTGGGTAAAAGGACCTAGGAGGGTTTGGAGTTCCTCCACTGTATAAGCTGGAATTATTGGAAGACTGCTAAGGTCCTCTTTCTCTTGACTTTCTTGAGCTGAAACAGATAAGACAGTTGCTGGCTCGTCAGTGGCCCCTGGCAATGCTGCCCCGTCCCCGTCCTCTCCCGCCTCTCCCACTTCAGATGCCACAGCCTCCCTGGAGACGAACAATCCTCATGCCATCCCGCGCCGGCACGCACCCATTGAACAACTTGCTCGCCAAGGCTCTTTCCGAGGATTTCCTGCTCTTAGCCAGAAGATGTCACCCTTTAAACGCCAGCTCTCCCTGCGCATCAACGAGTTGCCTTCCACTATGCAGAGGAAGACTGATTTCCCCATAAAAAATGCAGGTAATGCAGCATCTGCCTGACTCACGGGTGCTCCAGCACAGAAGCGTTCTCATCACTTCCGGCGGAGACACTAATCCTGTCGGGCTAGCCACCCCTCTCACTCTGAGGCTGGTTGCTGGTTATATGTATCTTGTGTCGTTACCCCTAGGAGACTACTAAGGTTCATGCAGGGGAACGTGAATTGTTCATTTCTCTTCAACAAATAGGTGACAGAGCCATGATGGGAGTTCGTGGACCGAGCTGCAAGGCTTGCAGTTTGTCCTGGTGGAAGCACACTGCCTCTCAGCCAGCCTACTTCCAAACATCAAGGGTCTCAAGTTTCCGTTCTTATTCTACCATTTGGGACCCAACAGAGAGTTAATTTAAAAGGCTTTGGAAACACATCTCTTCAAATGGTATTACTGTCAGATGTACCAGGAGAAATGGATAAGTGCTCATTGTCTTTGTGGCTCATTGGCTCCATACAGAAGAAACTCTAAACGGGTTTCCTGTTTAAATCGAAAATCTGTTGTTCATCAGAGACAGTGGGCTTGCTCACACATATCCATTACCTTTCAGAACTGCCACACAGGCCTTTGTGTGGCCCCTGTACAGCTGAGCCAGCCCTGGTAGCTCTATCCTCATCATAAGATCCGGAGCTAAAGTGTCAGATCTGGTCAGTGCTTTTTTGGGCTCTTTCTAACTTTGCTCTGAGACATGTTGAGCCAGTGCCATAACAGGACATAAGGAAGGTGTGTTTCCCTGGGACACTCCCGCTGGTGATATGTAGAAGTTCAGAGAGTTCAGTTTTTTGACTGTTAAAACTAGACCTACCCAGCAGTTGGACTAGATGATTACTGAGGGTCTTTCCAGCTCTCAGCTTCTGTAAACACAGAAACTCCAGATGCTTTCAGGACCTCGTCTTCAGTTCTCCTCTGGAGCAGATGGGAAACAAAAACCATTCTTCTTTTTCATAGCTGAGTGAAAGAAAGGTTCACATACTATCAGCTTCCCCAGTGATGCAGAAGTATCCCAGAGTCATTATTAAGAACAAAGCCTCTGGAGTCCTGGACCCCAGTTTGCTTTTTCATGTTATCACAGCTCATATACTTGCTACTTTGGTGTTTTTTGTTTTTGTTTTTAGAGCAGGGGGTGGGGAGGTGGGAGAAGGGGTTAAAGAGAGAAGGAGAGAGAGAATCTTAAGCAGGTTCCACGCCCAGCATGGAGCCTGATGCAGGGCTCAGTCTCACATCCCTGAGATCATGAGCTGAAACCAAGAGTTGGACATTTAACCGACTGAGCCAGCCAGGTGCCCTTATACTTGCAACTTTGGAGAAAAGTGTGATGACATGGTCGTAGCTTCTTAAAGAGAAAAAGAGCTGCACTGCTGCCCCTGACTTTAACCCATTTCCTGATAAAGTTTCTAAGTGGCTCCAGAACTATACCCAGACTTTGGGAACTAGTTGGGAGACAAACAGGTTAGAGATGTCTTCCAGAAAGATCTAACCGGCAGAAAAAGAGAACACCAAGTTCTAAGTAGTTTCACACGGGAAAGGATATAAAGAAGTCTGGGGATTGGCAGGGAGGGGGGTAGTCCTTAGTACATGAATGGTTGACATTTCAGATCACATTTTTTGAAGATTTTATTTATTTATTTGACAGACAAAGATCACAAGTAGGCAGAGAGGCAGGCAGAGAAGCGGGGGAAGCAGGCTCCCCGCCAAGCAGAGAGCAGAGAGCCCGATGCGGAACTCGATTCCCCGACCCTGAGACCATGACCCGAGCCGAAGGCAGAGGCTTTAACCCACTGAGCCACCCAGGCGCCCCTTGTCATCACTTTTTAAAGCTGTTTTTATAGTCCCACTTGACAGTTGAGATTTTTCTTTCACAAATAAGGGATGCGTTATAAAAATGCCACCTAGTATCATACTGTTTTATTTTAGAATTATTCAGTTTTCCTGTCTGGAGCCATTTTTTGTTTGCCTTGCAGTGCCAGAAGTAGAAGGAGAGGCAGAGAGTATCAGCTCCCTGTGCTCACAGATCACCAATGCCTTCAGCACACCCTCCGAGGATCCCTTCTCATCTGCCCCAATGACCAAACCAGGGACCGGGATAGCACCGCAGTCTCCTGCCTTTCAAGGTTGGTACCCTCTTGGCCCGCTCATTTCTCCTTGAAGCTTGTACTTCTATGGCACAGCTCACTGACTGTTGGTTGGCACCCTGAGCTTCCCAAGAGCTGGTCAGACCCATTAATTTCCCTGTCTGATGATGGCTCAGATGCCTTAATTTCCCTGTTCCACAATGTCTTTGTTCTCTGTCCCAGTCCTGTTTCCTAAAATGTCTGCATTCATCATTCTGCATGTACCTATCATCTTTGATCCCCTTCTGTTACAAGCTTTTGTAGTCCCCCACACCCTGCTTTATTTGCCACTTAACCATTAAGAGAGTTTCCAGCTAGCTCTAGAAGCAGCAGTCATCAGAGTTGGTTCCAGTGTATACCTTTTTTTCAAAAAATTTTTTTTAAGATTTTATTTATTTGTCAGAGAGCACAAGCAGGGGGAGTGGCAGCAGATGGAGAAGCAGGCTCCCTGCTGAGCAAGAAGCCTGATGCGGGGCTCAGTCCCAGAACCCCGGGATCTTGAGCCGAGCAGAAGGCAGACGTTTAACCAACTGAGCCACTCAGGCGCCGCACAGCGAATGTGTTCTTAGCAGAGTAGTTCTCAACCTGGGGCGAACTTACTCCCTTCAGGGAAGATTTGGCATTCACTGGGGACATTTTGGGGTGTGACAGCCTGGAAGGGGTGGTTGCTACTGTCATCTGCACAGAGGCTGAGGATGGTACTAAACATCCTTCAGTGCGCCCGATAGCTGCCCTCGTGACAAGGAATCAGTCATCTGGCCCAAATGGTCAGTGGTGCCAAGGCTGAGAAGCCCTGGACTAACCTCATCTTCCTCCTGTCACAAGAGGCTGTTAAAGAAAAAGGCACTTCTTCTGGCTCTTTAGTTCATCTTCTATAACAAGTGTCCTAAAATTTGCCTTTGTAAAGGCATTGAAGAGTTACTAAAAGTTGTTTTCATAGATGCCGAGTTAATAGCTGGTTTTGACTCTGAAGTCCACAGAGAGTCTATATATAATTTAAATTACAGACTTTTAGAATTTGAGCTCTTATAATCACCATTTCTTTATTTCTTTTGAGAAAGAGCTCAGAAGTTTTTTTTGTTTGTTTGTTTGTTTTAAGATTTCATTTATTTATTTGACAGATCACAAGTAGGCAGAGAGGCAGGCAAAGAGAGAGAGGGAGAAGCAGGCTCCCTGCTGAGCAGAGAACCCTACGCAGGCCTCAATCCCAGGACCCTGAGACCATGACCCTCTGCTGAAGGCAGAGGCTTTAACCCACAGAGCCACCCAGGTGCCCCCAGAAGTTTTGCTGTTGGAGACAGTACCCTGTTCCTACCAGAGGAAGCTACTACATGCTTTCCTTCAGAGTCTCTTTTTAATAACAAAAAGAAAGAAAAAAGTTCATTATAGTCATGCACACCAAATGGCTTTTCATTTCATATAACAAATATTTATAATACCTATAGTAGGCACAATTTGTTGAGCGCTTATTAGCACTGTGGCTGCCACATCTTGGTAAGGACTCATGCATTTTCTCACCTCATTTAATCTCCACAACAACCCTTTGAGGTAAGCATTACAGATAAGGAAAATGAGGCTCAGAGAGATTGTGTAAATTGCCCAGATTGCAAAGCCAGGATTCAAACCAAGGTCTCTGAATATCCTACCTGTTACATTCTGCTGCCTCTGTGCCTGTTTACAGTGGGATATACAGAACTGAATAGAACATAGTCCTTTCCCTTTCAGAAACTACCGGTCTATGTATGGATGAGCTAGTCTTTCAGACAAGCCCTGGGGTAAATAGTACCAGTGCTGTAAGCATGGTTGCCTGGTCTTAAAGAGGAAGTGATTAAAAGCAAAGAGCAGGGAACAGTGCCTGCTTGTCTGCTCTGTACTAAATACGATAGCTGGGTTAAGGAACAGACACTCTTGGAAAAGATATCTGGAGTAAAGGAGCAAAGGTTAAGAGATTTTAATAAAGAGAGAGGAAAGAATAATAGTACTTTGAAAATTATTATATTCAATAAATTGCTGTCATACACACACACAAAAAAAAGAATAATAGTACTTTGAGAAATTATGAACATTACTGAGGGGGAAAATCTTCAAAAAAGAGAGATGAGATTAATTCTGTAGAGAATTACAAATTTATTAACCAAATGAAAACATATACCAAGTTTGATTTCTCGTTTATAGTGTGAGTATACGAGACTTAGGGGGTTTTTGAGAGAATTAGATAGGATGATGCATTCTCAAGTAATGTTAATGAAGTATATTAATGATCATAAGGGATCATTATATTTAACCCATTGTTATTGTTGGCATCATTTGAACTTTTGGAAGAGTGGTAGGAGAAGGAAATGCTTTATCTACATCATTATACCAAAGGCCAAGCTATATCTGGAATAGATTTTTGCTGCTTGTTAGACAAAGCAGCTTTGTTCAGCTTAATTGGAAATTGTTTTTCTAGGTTTCATTTCCTCTCCCCTGTACACATATTTTCCTAGAACGGTCATTTGACTTCTTTTTCTTTTTCTTTCTTTCTTTTTTTTTTTTTAATCAGTGTAGCTATTTTATTTTATTTTTATTTTTTTTAAAGATTTTATTTATTTATTTGACAGAGATCACAAGTAGGCAGAGAGGCAGGCAGAGGGGAGGGGAAGCAGGCCCCCTCCTGAGCAGAGAGCCCAATGCGGGACTCGATCCCAGGACCCTGAGATCATGACCTGAGCGGAAGGCAGAGGCTTAGCCCACTGAGCCACCCAGGTGCTCCCAGTGCAGCTATCTTAATTACAACTTCTAATTCCCTCTTCGCCAAAAGGTTTGTGTATCCATTGCAAGATGGCATGGTTATCGCAACATCAACATTTCTGTCTTGTCTGTTCCATCAGTATTGCACATTGGCCTGACTGACCCAGCTCCCGGGGGTCGCCCATCCACCCTGCATGAATTAACTCCATCGATGTTGTCTGCTCCCATTGTAGCTAATGGCACTGACTCAGCCTTCCATGTGCTTGCTGCTAAGCCAGCCCATACCGCTCTAGCACCCGTAGCAATGCCTGTGCGTGAAACCAACCCTTGGGCCCATGCCCCTGATGCTGCTAACAAGGGAATTGCAGCCACACATTCGGGTAAGGTGGCCATGGGTGGTGGTGAGGATTCTGGGATCAGATGAGTGACGCCTATTCAGGAATCAGCTACTTACCTGAGTGGGAACCAGGGCAGAATCCTTTAAGGAACAGTATGATCCCTCCAGAAATAGATGGCGAAGGAGATAAACTCAAGAGATTAGATTCAGTAGTTCTTAGGGCTACGAAATAGAGCCAACCCCTAGAGCTTTCATAAAATACAGATTCCTGTGCCCTACCCCGAGGCAGCCACTGAATTTGGGTATGTGTGGACATGCTGTAGCAGTTGGGAACCCCACTTCCTAAGGTGGCAGGCCTACAGAAAGGGCTGCCAAAAGTACTTCATTTTTGCTTTTCTGTACTTCCCAGTTTTCCTATAGTGAACATTTGTTAACTGTAAAATCAGAACAATTTTTTTTTTTAAGAACAATTTTTAAATAGTAATGAAGGCAGTTCACCTGAAGGATAACATGTGTCTGGAAGTGAGACAGGGGCCATGAGGCATATGGCCAAGTCCCTGGTTATTTTTATTCTGTTAGAGCAGAAGATGAATCACCTTGGGCCCTGTAGAGCATCTGCAAGCTGGTCTCTGTACCATGCAGTACAGTACAGCAGTAGGAAAGGGTTTCTGATGCCGGCCGGTTGCCTTCGTCGCATGCAGTCGAGCCCCATCTAGACAGCTCCTCCGCATGGCTGAGACAGCAGCATGGTCTGACACGTTCCCTTTGTCCTAAAACAATACCTCCTCAGCTGGTTGAAGAGACTTTTCTCCCGCGGGCCAGAACCACGAAGTGTCCACATGTTAGGATTAGTCAAGTAACCAAGGTTACCAGGTAAGGAAAGAAGCCCCTAAAGATTGATTCTTTTGTCTCTCTCCATCGTGTTTGTTCCCAGGGACCGAGTGGGGTCAATCTTCTGGTGCTGCATCTCCAGGTCTCTTCCAGGCTGGTCACAGACGCACACCCTCTGAAGCTGACCGCTGGCTAGAAGAGGTGTCCAAGAGCGTCCGGGCTCAGCAGCCCCAGGCCTCCGCCGCTGCGCTGCAGCCAGTTCTCCAGCCTCCTCCACCCACTGCCATGACCCAGCCGGCGCCGCCTTTCCAAGGGCATGCATTCCTGGCCTCTCAGCCCGTGCCAGTGGGTGTGGTCCCACCCCTGCAGCCAGCCTTTATCCCTGCCCAGTCCTATCCTGTGGCCAATGGGATGCCCTATCCAGCCCCTAATGTGCCTGTGGTGGGCATCACTCCCTCCCAGATGGTAGCCAACGTGTTTGGCACTGCAGGCCACCCTCAGGCTACCCACCCCCATCAGTCTCCCAGTCTGGTCAAGCAGCAGACATTCCCTCAGTATGAGACGAGCGGTGCTACTGCCAGTCCCTTCTTTAAGCCGCCTGCTCAGCATCTCAACGGTTCTGCAGCTTTCAATGGTGTAGACGATGGCAGGTTGGCCTCGGGAGATAAGCACACAGAGGTTCCTGCGGGCACCTGCCCAGTGGATCCTTTCGAAGCCCAGTGGGCTGCATTAGAAAGCAAGTCCAAGCAGCGTACTAACCCCTCTCCTACCAATCCTTTCTCCAGCGATTTACAGAAGACGTTTGAAATTGAACTTTAAGCTGTCTCTATGGCTTACGTATTTTGTCTGTACTTAGGCAAGGGCAGGGGCAGAGGTCAAAGGAGCAAAGGGAACTTTGTGTTCCCAATCAGTATACTTTTCACTAATCCCAAAGGTCCCAAGGAGCATGTCCAGGCAGAGTGTGCTAGGAAAGGTGATTTTTTTAAAAAATGGAAAAAACATTCCTAGAGAAGAGTTGTCTTGCAGTTAGGCTAAAGAAGTCAAAGAAATGTTGCCCTCTGTCCCCTTCTTTCTCCCTCAGCCCCTTATAAATCTCTGGCAACAGAGAGGCAGAAGTATCTGAACAGGAATTTGTATTCAAAGCACATTTACTGGAATATAAAACACAACGGGAAGCAAAACAGTCTCCCTTTGTTTTTCAGGCCATTCACGTGCCGCCTCTCAGTGCTGGCCTGTCAGGTCAAGAACATGGTGGCCTGTGCTTGGGCTGGGGATGAGAGGCAGGCTGTGCCGCCAGAATTCCCAGGAGGGCACATCAGCAGCTGCCCAACAGAGCTATATTTTAGGGGCAAAGTTGAGCTTCCACTTTGAATAAGAATAAATATTATAAATATATATCAAAAAAAGCCAAAATCTTTATTTTTATGCATTTAGAATATTTTAAATAGTTCTCAATATTAAAAAGTTGTATGAGTTGTAAGTAATCTTGCCAAAGGTAAAAGGGTTAGCTGTAAGAAATTGTACATAAGATTGATTTATCAGTGATGCCTATCGAAGCGGAGAGAGGAAAGGTTGGGAGGTACAGATGGGATCCTAGCTTACTTGGTATCATTCATTGTAAGTAGCACATTGCAGCAACAATCATGCATATGACCAATACAGTCACTAGGTTGTAGTTTTAAAGAAATGAAAGAGCAGTATTGTCCTGGTTTTGAACCTGTGATGAAATTCTAATGTCATTATTTTAATGGACTCAATCTAAGTACACTCTATAGAGAATAT
The DNA here is from genome assembly GCF_022355385.1 of Mustela nigripes. Classification (NCBI taxonomy): domain Eukaryota; kingdom Metazoa; phylum Chordata; class Mammalia; order Carnivora; family Mustelidae; genus Mustela; species Mustela nigripes. The sequence goes on from NC_081569.1 coordinate 131,752,463, forward strand.
GTCTTTTCTTTTCCATACTGCTGCAGTTTATGTTAGTCCTCTACTTAACACTAAGGTGACAATGACATAATCACGTCCATTGACGGGAGCGCAGGTTACTGTGTTCGTTTGTCATGTGGGTCTTGGTGGGTTTTGTTTTGTCCTTTACGTTTTGTCCCCAGGAGTTCCGTGGGGACGGAGATTGTAGTTTCATTAGCCGCGCGTCTGTCCCCCACCCCCCCAAACCTGTGGTGAGCAGAGCATCCGTTGCCAGCTGCGGCCTCTTGACCTCTGGTAACAACATGAGATCCCATCTCATTTTTACTTTTGAACGTTGGCCTTACAATCAAATGTAAGTTATATATATTTGTACTGATGAGAATTTATAATCTGCTTTAACAAAAATAAATGTTCGTGGTAGAAGCTTTTGCCCATGATGGGCTGGTCTTTCCCCTTTTCTTTATCAGCAAATATGTTGCCTTTTATTTCTTTTTGGTCTGTTCTGCTGTTCGGCGGCTGCTACAGAACTCTGGTTTCATAGCTGGAAGATCTTGTATTGGGACTAGTGTACTTGTTTTATTGAAGAGTAATTGGCACACAGTGTTAGTTTCAGGTGTACAACATACCAATCCAACAGTCCGTACATTGCACAGTGCTAAGTGGTCACCATCTGTCACCACACATGCTGTTACAGTATTGACCATATTCCCTGCGCTAGACTTTTCCTCTCCGTGACTCCTAACTGGAAGATTGTACCTCTAGATTAATCCCCTTCATCTGTTTTGCCCATCAGGACTGGAATATTCTTAAAATTCACTTTTGTGTTTATACTTTAGGCTTTGGTTGATCTAAGCATATCTCTGATGTCAGACTCTTGCTGCTCAGATTGTGGTCTGAAACAGGAGCATGGACTGAACCTAGGAGCTGAGTAGAGGTACAGAATCTCAGCCCCACCCTCCCCACCCCCAGCCTAGTCGTCAGAAAATACCCTGGAACAAGGTTCACCTGAAAGGCCCTGCTGGAGTGGTGAACCTTGGATACATACTATAATCACCTGAGGAGCTTTTAAAATCCTCACCCTGGCCCCTACTCCAGGCTAATAAATCAGAGTGGTGGTGGGGGGACCCCCAAGTTCAGTGTTGTTGTTTTTTTTTTAACCAAAAATAAAAGCTCCCAATGTGGAAGAGGGTTGAGAACCACTGGTCCAGCTTGTTAGTGTTACTCTTTGCTATAACCTTAGCCCAGTACTCTGACTAGTTCTGAGAAGAGCTACCCTCGAACTTCCCTTCTGAATGATGTTGCCAGTTGGGGAGAACTGGGGAGTCCAAGAAAGTAGCCCTCAGTTTCCAGTTTGTATAGCAAAACTAGCCATGGTAAATGAAAGGGGATCCTCCTCTGTATTTTTTTAAGTGGGAAGGAAAAAAATGCCTCTGCCCCTAATCCACGTTTCCTGTATTAACTGAGAGGTAGACCAAGAAGTGTCACTCCCCCATAATGCAGTTTCTCTTTTCCAGCCAGTGTGGTGGTAATAAGTCAGCTTTCCCCGTAATGCCTGCCTATCCTATGTCCCAGAATAACCTGTCAGGTTCAGCTGGTCCTCTGGAGGATGTGTAGAATGCAGGCCTCTTGTCTAGCAGCAGCGAGGAACGGGAGGTTCTGAGATGGAGGCGACTTCTGCCCCCTGCAGCCATTTCTGAAACTACTTCATTGTTCATACGTGGCCTTCCCCTTCTTCTCTCCCCTGTCCTGCCGGTGCCAGTTTTGAATGGTCTGATTCTGCCTCACAGATTCCTGCTGCGGGAGGAGAGGCTCCCCGCTGGTCACTGTGCAGAGCGGGTCAGCTCGATGCAGGGTGAGGGGACCCTCACAGCCAGGCTCTGCGCGTCAGCCTCCGGAGGAAAGGAAGGCGCTGCTCCCCCAGTTCGGCCATGCTGACGGCACCAGCTGCTGCTCCTTCACCCCATCCCCGTGCCGTGCTGCACTCGGCAGGAGCGCTCACGGGCGTGCCACTGACTGTCCTCATGGGAGGTTGAAGCTGCCCGCCTGGAAGGGTGAGCGCGACCAGAGCAGTGGACCCGCTGTCTGACCCGACGTGCGAGGGCGTTCTAGCAAAGGGAAATGGCCTGACCCGGCAGGACTTAGTGTGCCCGGGAGATACATGGTAACTTCGAAACCCTTCCACACCTCCCCACCCAGCTTTCAATGAATTGAGAACCCTGGTAACTTGCTTTAGAACCCAGTGAACGGATCCTGCGTAACAGAAATGAGGGAGGAGGCCGGAAAGGGTGGCCTTCTCCAAGCAGATGCCTCTTGACAGCTGCCTGTGGTGGCGGAGGGCGAGGTGGGTGCTAGCCCCGCGGGGCGGCCTGAAAGGGCCCCTTCTCTAAAAGACAGATCCCTTTGCCAGCCGGAGGCCACAGGCCGAGAGTTGCTTCGGGACCGGGCCCGCGGCCAGCCTTCATCCCTGCTGCCAGACAGGCTGAGCGGGAGGCTGGGAGCGGGAGCAGCTGGCGCAGCAGAAGCTGGAGTAATACTCGTTGCCGCAGAGCTGGGCCTTCAGGATCAGATCACAGTTGGCGAGCTCGGGCTGGTCCACACACTCCCTGCCGAGGGCCCCGGACTGGCCGGGCAGCGCTGCGGAAGGAAGCAACGGGGGAGAACGGGGTAAGGAAGCTGTGGAGGCTGAAAGTTCCCACCTGCCCTTTCTTTGCCTTAAAAGGAAAGCAACAGTAGGAGCGCCGGGTTTCCAAAAAGCACAGTGGCTCTGTACTCTTTAACACCTCCGTGCAGCCCCCGGCCGTCGGCCTCACGGGACAGGCCGGGGTCCTGCAGCCTCAGCCCAGGACAGACTCTCAAACCTTGACTCCACGTGATGACTCATCCCTCGAAGTTAACTCCCTGCCCTTGAGCTTGCGACCTGCAGAGCTGGATGACGATTGCCTTCACTCTTGGATTGGCAAGGAAAGGAGGGGCACCCGACCTAAGTAGAACTGAGTTGGACTAGAGCTGTCTCCTTTCTCTCGTTGCTGATTCCTTCTAACCTCAAAAGGGTTTGTGGCTTCTGCAGCCCGTTTATCTCCCCTCGTTCCCCATCTTCCCAGTTCTCCCACTTCCCCCAGAGAGAGCCAGCGAGCTCTTAGGCAAGGTGATGAAGAGAACAGCCTTAGGAGCCTTGGCTCTAACATTGCCGCCCCCTCCGAATGTGCTAGGAGCTTCGGTGTCTTAAAAACCCTCGGGAGAGAGGCACCTGGCAAGCTAGGGCTGTAGAGCAAGGGACTCTTGATCTCAGAGTAAGTGAAAGAAAAAAAAAAAATTCTGAGTTTTATCCCACTGCTTCATCTTGGGACCAAAGTGGCCTCATCTGGTTAATTTCCCTTTTCTTTCTGGAAGGGGCTCTTCTGACTCAGCTGGGTTAGGCCTGAATAGCACCTTCCCTAAAGTCAGACCTCACGGGCTGATCTTCATCTCCTCTCCCCCTCCTTTCTCCCGAAATACAAGAAGATCATGCCTGGGTGGTCTCAGTACCTGATTCTAGACAGATCTGGGCTATCAGTATAATGAGAGCACTAAGCCCGCCTTTAAACAACGGGTTTGAATTGTGCGGATCCATGGTTTTTTTCCCCACTAAATACTGTACAATACTGTAAGTGTATTTTCCTTAGGATTTTCTTAACATTCGTCTAGCTTACTTTGCTGGGGATACAGTATGTAATACAGATACAGTCTGTACTAACTTACCAATAGGGCTTTAGTCAACAGGCTGTTAGTAAAGTTTTGGGGGGTCGAAGTTCTACGTGGATTTGACTGCACAGACGTTCCTCAGGAGTCAGTCGTACCCACGTTAATATAAATATCAAGCCATTTATACATTAAAAAAAAAAAATCAGTAACTTTGGTATCGACTTGCTCTCAGCAGTTGCAGCCCTGGGGCCTGTCAAGGGCCCGAGGGTCGGCGCCCAGCATGGTGAGGAAACACACCAGCTCTGGAGCCAGACCGCTGAGCTCCGTCCTGGCTTTCCTGCTTCCCAGCGGGTGACTTTGGGCTAGTGACTCCAGTTCTCTGCCTGAGTGGAGACGGGAACAGCTCCTTGGGCACACAGTGACTGTGGCTAGAATTTGAGTGCTGAACTGTGCTGTGCTAGCCCCACTCCCTCTCCTTCAGAAAAGGAGGGAGCCTCTACGTTTTATCCCTCTGGTGTTTTCTGTTTCTCACTCCCATCTTTTAGGCAAGAAGGTTGAGAAATCCTCAACAGAAGCGTGTCCCTTAACCAGAGCGTGACTAACGTGACTAACTCAAGGCCCGCTCACACTAATTCCAGAATGCCACCAGACCACGGATCAGGCACAGGGAGGCGGCGTCAAGCAGTGAGACCCTACAGAAAGCATAATCAACAAGATGAATACAGAGAGAGGGGCAAGACAGCTTCTAGTCAAGAAAGGTGCCCGCAAAATAGAGGAGCAACACTCCCCCAGCAGAGGGCAGGAGAACGATGTCGTGTCCAGGAGGCGGCCCAAGCCGGACACTGCGGCGTGTGACCACACATCAGCAGGCGCCCACCAGACTTTGCTGTCAGATGGGTTTCTGATGATAATTTCCCATGTAGACGTGTCTGCAGTGAGTCACAAACACGAACACTTGGGTCCTCGGACAGCTCTTTCTCACACTAGTCTGCATTCCAGCTCGTCTCAGGTCTCGTTAGGTCTGGTTGGTTTGTAGACAAGAGATCAATCTGCTGGGCAGGGAGGAGAGAAAACCGGCCCCGGCGGTCTAGCACTTTAGTGAATGTCAGGCCTTCCTGCGCCCCTGCACTCCGTCACCAAACCTGAGCACCTAGCGCTGTCCCAGGGGCTGTCCTAAGCAGCTCAGACACTGGAAGCCTGCATGTCAGTCTGATTCACTGAGCAACGTTTCTACCGCGGACTTTCAGCCTCTAGCACTGGCCACTCCCCACCTGTAGCACAGCAGCCTCAGAAAGGGGGGGGGGGGGGGGCTCCTGAAAAGTCCGCTTCAGGCCTCATGAGAGCTGGCGGCTCAGCCTGGGGCTCTGCCCTGCTGGTCCGTCCGTGGGTCCAGACCAAGGACCCATGAAGGGCAGGCTAGGCAGAGGGCAGGCCTTCCCCTGGCCCTCTGACTTAACTTTACAGCCCTTGTGAATCCAACATTAAGCCACAGTCTACTGTACTGATTTTGAGATGTGCTGATTTCCCATTTAACACCTCTCAAACTGGACTGCATCTGCATTGATGGTGTCTCAGCACTGTGTGTCATTGTACAGGTGGAGCAGCATTTTTTTCTTAGTGGTGTGATACCACTTTACAACATGGGCCTTAGGTTCACTAATATGCAACTCTGAGCAAGAGCTGGAGAACACAAACTGCTGAATAATGCAAGTAAAATTCTGCCAGTTACTGGTATAATCATTTAAGGAAACGAATATTAAATATGAGGACTAGGGTCTAGTCCCAGCTTAGCCCCTCATAGGCTCTATGGCTTACAGAAACGCCACATACGGTCTCTGGATATCTGCCTCATTTGTAAGATGGGGACACTAATCCCTGCCCTTTCTGGGTTACATGGTCAGAGACCCATAAAGGCACTTTTCAATCTTAGGACCATTTTTTGCCGCGCTGATTAGAATGGACGCATTTAACAGCCTCTCTGCCTTAAGTACTATAATGAAATTCCAGTCAATCCTATGTTCTCGGAATCAGTAAGTCTAAGTGATATTTGACATCACCTGTTGTTACCAGATGCCTCCCTCTGCACTATCTCCTTCCCCCTTGCCACAGGTGACGCTCCCAGGAACTGGCAGAGTGAGCCAGGACCCTTGCTAGGGTCCCCCAGGCCGCAGAGCCTGCCCTCCCCGCCCCGTGCAGCACAAACCCAGCTCTCAGGAACGAGCAAGTCCCTGGGGTAAGCCCCTTACCCGGCGGGACCACCCTCACATCCGTGCTGCGGCTCACTGCCTGGCTTCCGCGGTAGGCGCTGCACGTGTACGAGCCCTCGTCTCTGGCCTGCAGGTTGTGGATCAGCAGGGTCCCATCTGGGGACTGGTAGACGCGATGCCCGTCGGCCCTCACCGGCAGTCCATTCCTGGGGGGGAGAGGACGCGGAAGAGCCGGCCAGGGCCCAGGAGGGGACAAAGGGAGGAGGTAGTCGTTGTGGACAGATGACCCTCACCTCAAGAAACCGATGGGTCAGGGTGCCAAAAAGAACATTCTCAAAGCAAAGTCACTCAAAAGTGAGGTGAACTCACTCTAACGGAGCATGCTGATCTAAGTTACTGTGAACCTGCCTCTTGATCCACAAAGGAACCCTGCTCTCTCTTTTCATCAGCAAAGGTCTTTTAAGGGGCATGTGGGTGGCCCAGTTAGCTTAAGCCTCTGCCTTCGGCTCAGGTCATGGTCTCAGGGTCCTGGGATCGGGCTTTCTGCTCAGCAGGAAACCTGCTTCCTCCTCTCTCCCTGCCTGCCTCTCTGCCTCCTTGTGATCTTTCTCTCTCTCTCAAATAATTTTTTTTTTTTTAAAGTTCTTTTAAGCAGCCATGAGGCCAGGCCCTGTGCTCAGTGAGGGACATAAGCACTCCCTGTCTTGAGGGCACTGCACTAGGGTACAGGTGTTTAGGGGGTCTTCCCTGAGGATGACCCAGCCGAACCCTGACCTGAGGAGGAGGAGGAGCAGCGGGCTGGTGAAAGGGAGAACAAGGGGACTCACGAGCTCAAGGGGCGGCCATGGTCAGAGCAGGGAGGGAGGTGGGCACAGCCTAGACCGGACTTTGGCCTGGACCCTGCGGGGAATGGGTGGGTGTGAGCTAAGCAGGAGGGACCAAGTATCTGTCCTTGGAAAGGCTGCTTCCTGGGTCAAGGACAAACCTGAAAGCAGAGAGCCGGGAAGTGGCCACAGCAGACGTGCACACATGGGGGAGGGTCTGATTTGTGAGGTGGGGGGCAAAGAGATGAAGGAAGACAGATTCGGGGCTTGGGTTACTGGGTATAGCGGCGTCTCTCCACCACGGGGAGATCCGGAGTGGGGAAGAGGGCTGAATGGTGAAGGCTCTTTTCCACTATTTTGCATTTCGGGTGCCTGTGAGATAACCAGGAGGCGATGGATTTGGGGTCTAGACCCAGAAAGCCACGTGCCAAAAAGTTTATCCAAGGTGAAGTTAGATCAAGAACCATGGACAGCCCCTGAGGTGCACCAGCCTCTGAGGGATTGGTGTGAGATGAGCCAGCCAGGAAAATGGAAGCAGCAACCAAAGACAGAGGACGAAGGCCAGAGGACAGGAGTTTCCTGGAGCTGAGGAGAGGGAGCAAGTCGGAAAGTGCACGTGGTCGGCGGAAGAGCAGGTCACGTGGAGGCTGAGATTCGTCCAGAGGATGTAGGGACAGGGCAGTGTCCCTGAAGCCGGGGTGATGTGAGCCGCTGGGAGTCGGGAGGTGAGCAGGTGGAGAGCTGTGCTGTGATGGGGAGACTCCAGAAGAGGCCAGAGTCTGCGGGGACATGGGGGTCAGAGCAGGGTATCTTTCATTTTGCTCTGAAGAGGGGAATCCTGGACATGTTTGCTGCTAGGAAGACCAAACAGAAGCAAAGAAGAAGATACAGGCCTGCTAGAATCAGCGGAGGCCAGACCCGGTCAGGGCAGGCTTGCATGGAGCACAGCTTCTCGAAGCCTACAGAGGCTCCCGGCCGCACAGGCCCCTTCCGAGCCTGACATCATCTCCAACACCCACGTCTGAGGCTTGTTCAGGAACAGCCTTCCCCTCCTCTGCCTTCAGGGCCCAGACAAAGTCACGTGTGTGACCCCCTCTTCCTTGATGGCTCCAGAGAGGAGGCAGCCCCGTCCTCCGGGCACAGATGGCACTGAGGGCCGATCTCTGGAGCTCAGCGGGCCCTGGGCCCTCTCCTTCCTGGGGGTGTCTGGGGGGCTCAGAGCACACCAAGAGCCCCAGAGCCTGGGCGATTCCTGACACATGGCGAGGAGGAGGGGGGCAAAAAAAAGTTTGCTGAGGGAATGAATAAAAGAGAAACTAACGTGGAGTAAAACACCCCTGAAGTCTCCAAAACTGAGTCTAGCCCAGGGTACTCAACCCCAGGGGGAGAGTGCGCCACCCGGAGGACATCAGACGTCTCTAGACCTCGTCCTTTGTCATGACGGGAGGGAGTCCTGCTGGCATCTAGTGGGTAGATGGCCTGGATGGGGCCAAACACCTCACAATCAACACACAGCCCTGACAATCAGGAATTATCCAGTCGGGGCACCGGGGTGCCTCGTGGGTTAAGCAGCCGCCTTTGGCTTAGGTCATGATCCCGGGCTCCTGGGACTGAGCCCCACACCCAGCTTCCTGCTCAGCGGGGAGTCTGCTTCTCCCTCTCCTCCTCCACCCCAAAGACTCAGATACCCGCTCACTCGCTCTCAAATAAAATCTTAGAGAAAAAATCATCCAGCCTGAAATATCAATAGTGCCGAGGTTGAGAAACCCTGGTATAGCCCAACCAAGAGAGACCGGTCCTACGGGGCCTCGCTGTCAGGAAGAGGGTGCTGCGGCCCCCCCCACCGGAGGCAGGAGTTGAAGAATGAGGGTGGGAACCGCACTATCCCTGCAGAAAGCTGGGCCACCTCCCAGGCTGGACAGCCTCGGTGCGGGTCTGAGGGCCAGGCCGGCGTGGACTAGAGCCTTACCTGGACCATCTGATGTTCACACTTTCTCCTGTCACCACACACAGCAGCCTGGCCGTGTCCCCCTCTGGCACCATCATAGTGGAGGGCAGCTCTTCGATGGTCAGCTCCCCTAGGCCCAAGAAGGAAGCATGGTCAGCCACTCGCTAATCCTGGCCCACCTGCGCCGCCTGACCTCAGAGGTCACTAGCCCCACTCACCCTTCCCCCCAGGACTGCCACCTTACCCAGAACTCTGAGCTGGACCCATCTCTGGTCTCGGTCCTGCCCGTTGAAAGCAACACAGGCATAGAAGCCACCATCTTCCATAGCCACGTGGCTGATGACCAGAGAGCCATCAGGCTGTAACTGGTGTCTAGGGACAAAGCATAGTCAGGTGGCTCCATCCCGAGGGGACTGGCAGGGTCTTCCTTTCCCTGCAGAAGGCCGAGTGGACCCTACTATTCTGTGGGGTCTGAGCAAAGGGCCATCTGACCTTGGGCCCTGAGGTCCTCCAGCTGCTGGCACTCTCATGCACTTGGAGGTGCCCGACTTTGAAGCCTGGCAATAGAAAAACCCATTCAAGCTTCTGGATACAAAATAATTCCGGTGTGGGTTTGTGGTTCTCGCTGTACTCATTCCGTAGGCCCAAATCTTGGTTCTGCCCCTTAGAGGAGCTTTGTGGTGGCAAGTGCCCGTGTGTAAAACAGGGACAGGAGTGCACCTACGTCAGGGTGGCTCTTGGGCAGAGGGGACCATGGAGAACAAGCCTCATGCTCATAACAGGTACATGTCAGCTGTTGTGATTACAGCCAGAAATGGGTCTGTCTCCGTTTTGTCCCTCAGCCATCACCCCTCCTTAGCTGGCCCATTACTCCTGCCCACTCACCCCTGGAAAGACCCAGAAACCGAAATGTCAGTTGGCCCCAGGAGCACTGCGGCCCCGCAGCATCTCTCATGAGCCACTGGGTCCTGCTCAGGACTGACAGAGGTGGCGCCTGGCAACTCCGTCCCCCACAGTCTGCACGGGGTCAGGGGCTGGCGGTGGGACAGGAGGACTAAGAGTGGAGCTGAACACAAACCTGGGGGAAGAGAGGGGCTGCCCATCTCTCTGCCACTCAATGGTGGGGGGCGGGAAGCCCTCAGCACGGCAGGTCAGCCGGGCCCGCTGGCCTGGTTGGGCTTCCACCACCCTGGGCTGGTTCCTATCCAGAAGCAGCCTGCAGAACACAGCCCCCCCCCACACAGCCATCAGGGGGACCCCTTGCACAAGCCCGAGGCCCCCTTCTCTCCTTCCAGATTCAGCTTCCTGACAGCTGCCTCATTCGGGTCAGGACGCCACCACAACCGCCTGGGACTCTCCCGCCTTCCCTGCCACCTGCCCCCACCCCTGCCCCAGAATCTTGACTGTCCCCTCCCTGCCCTGCACCTCGGCTACTCAGTCCTTGACTTGGGCCTTCCAGCCCTCTGCAACCCTTCCACAAACGTCCTTCAAGGCCTTGCAGACTCTCTAGTTCCTGGTGCACTTCCCCTCCCTCAGCCCCTGGGTCCTGGGCCTTGGATCCCCCTCACCTGCTTGGGGAGGGGCGGAGGGCTCCCCCTCTTTCTCCCATCCTCACCGAGCAGACCCCGGTGCCCCACCCCGCCCCCTCCTTTCACCACGAAGACCCCCATCACCCCGGGCCTCCAGCTGGGGTATACCCAGAGCAGGACGGCACTGCGGGAGTTACCTGGCCGTGGGCCGAGGCCGCGAGGAGGAGACGGCCCCGGGGCCCCGTCTGTCCCCCACTAGGCTGGAGTCCCAAGGACTGTGGCCCTGAGCTGGGTCCCTGGTCCGAGGGAAGTGCCTCGGCTCAGCCTCAGACAGCACGGCCACATCACCCCCTGTCAGGAGGCCAGAGGAGGTGAGCTACGCGGAGAATGTGGCGGAAGGAAGGGGGAGGGCCATGAAGCTGGCCGGGGACATGTGGAAAAAAGAGCGCCCCGAAGGGCGAGACCTCCACCTGGGCCCAACTGGAGCACAGGGTCCCTCCCGGCCACAGCCTCCCGCCTGGGGCCCATGGAAATCCCCTGCGCAGGGACACAGGACCGACCTATGACACGAAGCTGGATCTTCGGAGAGTCACCATCCTGCCTGCTGCCACCACAGCTGTAGATGCCAGCGTCCTCTGCCCGCAGGGGACGGATGACCAGGGAGCCATCAGGCTGCAGCTTGTGCCTGAGTGAGGAGGCGGGGGTCTGAGCTCTGGCTTCTGACGACAACGAGCCCGGCCTGCCTGAGGCCCCCCGCGCTCCTCCCGGAGGGGACTGGAGCCCTGCTTGCCCCCTCCTGCCCCAGGGGACATCGGGGGCTGCCACACACACACCTGTCGGAGGAGACGGGCTGCCCGTCTTTCTGCCACTGGCCATGGGGCTCCAGGGAGGCGTCGTCATCTTGGCAGACGAGCTGCACCAACTGCCCCGGGGACACCTGTACCAGGGATGGCTCCTGGCCGGCCAAGCTGACCCTGGGGAGGGCGGAGGGGAGGACCCGTGCTGCTGGCCTCAGTGCGGGACCGGGGGCTCCCCTCCATCAGTTCCCACCCCAGAGACTTGGCATCCATCCTGTCTCCAGCACTGTCGGGGTCAGGGGATCTCCCGGGAGGCCAAGCTCCAGAAGCCAGTGGCCTCGGGAATGTCCCCTCTCCATCCCCCCACATGCCCTTGGACGTTGCTACCTCAGCCTGGTCCTGTGACCGCTGCAGGGTGGGCGCAAAGCCCAGGGCATGGAGGAGCCCGGAGAGATCCCTCACGCCAGGTCCGGGTGGGGAACTAAACGACATGCTTGACCCCTTTGGGATGTAAAGTTTTACTTATTTGGTTTTTACTCTCCCCAGAGCTCTCATGACACAGTCCCAAGACTGGAACCCACAGTAAACCTGAGAGAACATCGCCATTTCACACGTCAGGAAGCGGGGGGCTTAGAGAAGTTGGAGGACTCGCTGGAGGTCATGAACCTGCAAGCTTTTCCGACCACACAGGCCTGGGGTGTAGGAGCGAGGTCTGACCGAGATGGCACCACCATCTGCGGGCAGGTCTCCTGTCTCCCAAGGCAGCTTCCCCGTGTGTGCAACGACAGGACCGCAGGGCTGTCTGGAGGACTGGGGGGGGGGGGGGGGCGGCGGACCTCGGGGGGAGGGGGTTGGGGGGGCTCACCTGTAGGAAGAGCTGCGGGAAGGCGGCGCTGGTCGCCCCGCATCTCCGCCCAGGCCAGGGGCGCTGGGCCCCAGCTCCCCGCGCCAGGGCCGCTCTCCAAAGGCCTGCGCGTGGGACTCCTCCCTCGGCCCAGGCTCTCGGTCTCGCCACAAGACGCCACCGGAAGGCAAGGGCTTCGTCTGGACCGTGGCCCCCGTCCTCTGCCATCTGGCTTCGTGCTGGCCCCCGGGACCGCTGCCAGCACCATGTCCGCGGGCCCCGGCGGGAGGCCCCCGGCAGCGGCTCATGCACTCCTCCTCGGAGGCGAAGTTATTGCCGTTGCCGTGGCACCCGCCGTACCAGAACCGGTTACACCGGCCCACAGAGGGGACGAAGTACCAGCGGGCCGCCCAGTCCACGCAGGAGCCGTGCGCGCTGGGCAGCAGGCACCGCACAGGGTAGGCTGAGGGGCCAGAAGGGTGAGCGTCACCAAGCCGCGGACGCGGCCCAGCAGAGCCCCGCCGACAACGGCCCCCCATCCCCTCTGCCTTGGACTTTGGAGCCAGGCCCTTCCCAGCTCATGGAACATGTCTACACCCTCACCTGGCCCTGGGGGCAGAGACTGCTCAAGGCCCAGACCTACTAGGCTCCACCCACAAAACTAGAGCCCTCCAGAAGGTCAGGGCCGTGAACAACCTGGACTGGCCCCCTCGTGCCCCTCACCTCCCCATGCCTGACCCGGGGCACCAGAGCGCAGGCACCGAGCAGCCCAAGGGCTTGGCCTTGACGTGCTGAGCTCACGAGAAGAACCCAGCCCTCAGCTCCCAGGAGCACCTGTGAAGACGCCCAGTGCGGGCGCACCTCTGCTCCTGGACCCCTCACTGGCCTCGAACCCACCGCAGCTGCCCCCACCTGCCTGCTTCACCCGCCCACCTCCCCAGCAGAGCCCGTTCCACTTCTCTGCGTGACCATGGCTGGCTCCTGCTTGAAGCCCACCCAGGGGCCCAGCCTCTTGCAGACCCTGACCACCAGCCCATCTGGCTTTTGAAGTCCCCGTGACAGTCCCTGGCAGTGCCGCCCACATAGTCTGTGGTCCAGCCTCAGTGACCTCCCTCCAGGGCTCATCCCAGGCCGGGTGGGGACACCCCCGTCCCTCCTGGCACTGACCAACATTCCACCTCTGCTTCTAGAGGAGGCAGAGCCCCACGGGGCAGGGGCGGGGAGAGGATGAGCCTCCTTCTCTGTGGGGGCCCTGCCTACAGCTCTCCCCGACTCTCACAAGCCCGCAGGTGGTCTCAAGGGCAAACTGTGGGAAACAGGAACAACGTGGCACTGTTCTCTGACCCGGCACCTAGTAAGTGATCAGCAAATATCTGAAGAAATGAATGAATCACTGAGCTAGGAGGAAGCTCCAGGTGGGGCTCTGCGGAGGTGTGGGGCTGAGGGGGACGGAGCCTATCACCAGGAAGGATGGAGGGACACCCACTCACCGTAGCTGGGCTGGCCCAGGCAACCTTCCCCAAGAGGACCAGCAGCAGAGGCCACGTTGTCATAGCAACAGCCAAACTGGGAGCCCCGGCACTCACTGGGCTCATTCTGCTGAGCCCGGGGCTGGTGGGTCTTGGGGGCCTGGGGAGGAAGCCTAGAGTTGGGATGTTGGGGATAGGTCTGGCTCTTGCTAGGGACTCTAGGCTGCCTGGGGAAGGAGGACAGGAAGAGAGAGGGACAGAATTCTGAGCCCTTGATGCAGAGCCTCAAGGGAGATGAGAGGCCAGGGGAAGGTCAAATAAAGGCACATGCGCACACACATACACACACTCACACACACACACACACTCCAGCCCAGGCCCATCTCAGAGGCCCTGTCGGCCAGCAGCCTTCAGGGACTTCCTTTCTCCAAAGCCCAAGTTACAGAGAGCCTGGATCACAGTGGCCCTGAGCAGACTTGGGGGCTGGATGCCAGCCCCCTTGTGTGAACCAGACACTTACCGAGGAAGCCACAGCTCTTGACCCCGGCCTTCTCCTGGTGTTGTCACTGCTGTAAGACCCTGCGCAGCCCGCGTGCTGGGGCCCCTCGGCCACAGACACCCCATCAGGGCAGCACCCGTACCTAGACGGCATCACACAGTTGTCTCCTCACCACCCACCCCTGGTCCCCAACCCCTCCAGGGCCGTAAGCGACCAGCGTCCCAGGACCCAGGCTCTGGGGCTGAGCAGTCAAGGACCCGAGCGGGAGACAGCGTGTCCCCACACACGGGGCAGACCATTCTGCCTGCCGAGGCTCTGCCACGTCCGCCAACCACCCGGCGGCTGCCTGGGAGGCGGCAGGAACCGAGCAGGCAGAGCCGTCACCCTGATACCTCGACTCCAGCCTTGCCCCCAAACACAGAGGCAGAAACTCGATAAGCCTGCCCACAGAGCAAGTCCCCGAGTGGGAACGGAAGGTGAAGGAAGCACGTATCAGGGCACCTTCCAGGCTCAGGACCCTAGCCGGTGGCTGTCATTGTCCCCACCTCTCAGCAGAGGAAGCCAAGATCAGAGAAGTTAAGGAACTTGCCCCCATCACCAGAACACGGCTGGTAAGGGGCTGAGCCGGGGATCCCACCCTGGCCCCAGGCTGCTGGCCCCAAAGTCTGGGCTCTCAGTACCCCACCCCTCCGAGAGACTGGTAGACTGGTTTGGATCTGAACGCTAGAATTCTATCCCAAGGGTCTCCCCAGAGCTCAGGCCAACTTCTGTAGGGAGAGCAGAGATTTTTACCCCCACTCTGCGCATTAGGAAGATCAGCCACAGAAAGCTGAGTCACCAAGAGGCACAGCAGGGCAGCAGGGAGACACCTGCAGAGTCCCGTTCGGAGCTCTGCAAACCGCCTCCCCAGCCGACTAGGAAGAGGTCCCTACCTGCTCTGCTGACATGAGGCTCCCGGGCAGCCCTGCCACTGTGGCCCAAGAGACGCGGTGTGGCCATCAGGACAGCACCCATAGGGGCTATGTCTGCAGTCCTGGGGTGCCAAGCCAGGCCGCAATGGCTGCTGGTGCGGGGACTGTGGCAGAGAAGGAGCTAGGCCTGGCAGGTGGAGGCCCTGGGCTCCGCTGGGATTACCCGGCACTAAGGTTTGCTCCTGGGGGAGCCACCACTGGCCTCTGGAATCTAGAAGGAAGAAGGAAAAGACCCATGAGGTCTCCACCTGGCTGTTCACTGTCCACACCTGACCTGCCTTCTCCATCCCCCCTAACCACCTGCTCTATCTTCAACCTCCAGCTCCGGGGCTCTGGGCTGGGGGCGTCCACTGAGCGGCTCACCTGGGTTGGCGGCCACCTGAGGGCCCAAAGACATCCGGGGATCCCTGGGGCCAGCGAGCACGTCCTCCACGCTGGGGACTTCTGCAGGGAGCAGGCAATCAGGCCTGAGCAGTGGCCACCTCATCCTCCACGTGCCCCCACCCCACTGCTCAGGCAGGGCCTGGGACCCCAGGACAGCGGAAGTGAGAATGAGCAGACCTGTGAGTCCATAACACACCCTTCCCAAGTTTCAAGAGTCTTTAGTTATTTAAAAAAGCTAAAAGAAAATTCTGCAAAAAGAAAAGCCAGATATAAAATTCGTATCTATGCTTGATCCCAACTACATAAAACAAAAAAATGATATGTATAGATTGAACTGATGAAAAGACAAGCCATCCAATTAAGGAAATGGGCAAAGTGGAGAGCCTGGCTGGCTTAGTCAGGAAAGCACGTGACTCTTGATCTTGGGGTCATGAGTTTGAGCCCCACGCTGGGTGTAGAGATTACTTAAAAATCTTTTAAAAAATAAAATAAAGGGGGGACGCCTGGGTGGCTCAGTTGGTTGGACGACTGCCTTCGGCTCAGGTTATGATCCTGGAGTCCTGGGATCGAGTCCCACATTGGGTTCCCAGCTCCACGGGGAGCCTGCTTCTCTCTCTGACCTTCTCCTCGCTCATGCTCTCTCTCACTGTCTCTCTCAAATAAATAAATAAAATCTAAAAATAAATAAATAAATAAATAAAAATAAAATAAAGGGGCACCTGGGTGGCTCAGTGGGTTAAAGCCTCTGCCTTCGGCTCAGGTCTTGATCCCAGGGTCCTGAGATCAAGCCCCGCATCGGGCTCTCTGCTCAGCAGGCAGCCTGCGTCCCCCTCTCTCTCGTCCTGCCTCTCTGCCTACTTGTGATCTCTCTCTCTCTCTCTCTCTCTGTCAAATAAATAAATAAATAAAAACTTTTAAAAACTACTAACTTTTAAAAAAAAGCACATATAACAAAACAGTCATTGTAGAATTTAGGTGTGGATACGTGGTTGCTTACTACGCAGTTCTTCAACTATTCTGTATGTTCTAGATTTTTCACTATCCTGCCTCAAAATATTAAAAGTAGCATTACCATGTAACACCATGATTCCACTACTATTTACCTGAAGAATACGAAAACACTAATTCAAGAAAATATGTGCACCTCTATGTCCCTAGCAGCTTTATGTACAATAGGCAAGATATGGAAGCAGCCTAAGTGTCTATCTATAGATGAATGGATAAAGTGGTGTGTATACACACACACACACACATACACACACACACACACACACACACACACACACACACACACACCCCACAGAGGAATATTACTCAGCCATGAAAAAGAATGAAATCTTGCCATTTGCAACACAGACAGATCTAGAGGGTTTCATGCCAAGCAAACTGAGTCAAAGACAAACACCGAATGAGTTCAGTCATATGTGGAATATAAGAAACAAACCCGGGGCTCAGGTCATGGTCTCAGGGTCCTGGGATTGAGCCCCACACCAGGCTCTCTGCTCAGCAGGGAGCTTGCCTCCCCCTCTCTCTCTGCCTGCCTCTCTGCCTACTTGTGATCTCTGTCTGTCAAATAAATAAATAAAATCTTTAAAAAAAAAAAAAGAAAGAAAGAAAGAAAAGAAACAAACCCAACAGAGAAAAAACAGAAACAAAAACCAGACTCTCACAGACTCTCAGCTAGAGAGAACACGCTGGTGGTTACCAGAGGGGCGGTGGGTGTGAGGATGCATAAAGGGGATTAAGTTGCGCTTGTCATGATGAGCGCTGAGCATAGCATAGCATCGCTGAGTCACTATAATGTCATCTGCCATTAATGTGACACTCTGTTTAATTCCAGTGCAGTTCACACAAACGAACAGGCCTGTCTTCCCAGTTTGGGGAATCAGATTAGGGGCTGCTCAGAAATGTGGAAAAAAAAAATTTTTTTCGCCATCGTATTGTCCAACTTGGTAAGCTTACTAAAAATCATGAGTTACCATTAGAATAGGTGAATTTTATGGTCTATGGTATTTAACCACTTCAAAGTTACTAAATAGATTCATCATAAAATGGAGAAAAAAACGCAAAAAACTAAATACGGACGACAGGAATTTTTATAATGATGTATAACAGGCCATGCCCCAAAACGCTCATTGTTCCGCACCGGGGGGTGGGGGAGGGGGAGCGATGGGGAAGGCAGCGGGTGGCAGGGGCGTCCCTTCCTTCCATTTGTTAACGCATGTCAAATTTTCCACAGCGAGCACACTGCTACATAACGGAGGAAATTCATGTAAAAGAAGTGAAGGGGCGCCTGGGTGGCTCCGTGGGTTAAGTGTCTGCCTTCGGCTCGGGTCATGATCTCCGGGTCCCGAGATCGAGTCCCGCTTCGGGCTCCTTGCTCAGCGGGGAGCCTGCTTCTCCCTCTGCCTACCCCCCACTGATGTTTTCTCATGCGCTCTCTCAAATAGATTAAAAAATTCCATCCCCCTCTGGACTATATCTTGCCAGTCCCCAGGGAATATTTTTAAAATAATTTAGGGTTGGAAAAGTCTAGTAGATAAACGGTAAAATCTGTTTTCATTTCACTGCCTCTCCGGCCCAGGCCAAACCCTGGGACAAGGCGGAGGCCCCTTCCCTCCCCTGTCCCGCCACCCCCTGCCCCACGGCCCCCATCCAGCGCTGCAGTCCCAGGCCCCAGCAGCCTGGCAATAGGCTCCTAGTGTCCCCTCCTGGGACTCTTCCCTTCCACCTTCTTGGGCTTTCAGTCCTGCTCCGCTTCCCACACACTCTCTGGGCACCAGGGTCTGCTGGGCGAGTGCCTGACCCTTTGTTTTCATGGCTTTTGGGGGCCCTTGGATTTCTGCAGCCCTGCTCCCCAGCAGGCTCCCGCTCCAACTGCTTCCCCTTCAGTCTGGCCCTCAGGCAGGTGCCTGTCTGTCCTCCTCAAGATCTTTTTCACCCTGTCACTGTTGAACTCCAAAGCTTTCAGGGGCTCCCCTGGGCCTATCAGACAATTTGATCTGCAGCCCAGCCTGAGGTCCCCAGCCCTAAGAGCACCAGCCCCTGGACAGAACTCCGGCCACCATCCCTATATCCTGGCTGAGGGCGGGTTCGGGGGTCCCTGCTGGCCTCAGTCAGAGCAACTGAGTACTTGGAATGTGACCAGAGTGACTGAGAAACCACGTTTTACATTTATTCTCATTAGAATTAATTTAATTTTAAACTTAAAAACTGACAATTCATTTACTAGAAAATACTTCAGTTGTTGGGAAGATGTCCTAAGTGGTTGGGAACAACTTGGGTGTGTGAATCTACTTTTCCAACTGTACATCCTATAAAATCTAAATATAGATCAAGTATGCCACTGAAATTCTGCATCTGAATTAAGAAATGCTCTGAACATCGACGTGGATGGAATTAGAGGGTATCATGCCTAGCGAAATAAGTCAAGCAGAGAAAGACAACTATCATATGATCTCCCTGATATGAGGAAGTGGAGATGCAACATAGGGGGTTTGGGGGTAGGAGAAGAATAAATGAAACAAGATGGGAGCGGGGGGGAGACAAGCCAAAGGGGTCTATCAGTCCAAAAAAAAAGCGGGGGGGTGGGGGGGGGGGGGGGGGTGGGGAGAAGCGGGGTGGGGTTATGGACATTGGGGAGGGTATGTGCTTTGGTGAGTGCTGTGAAGTGTGTAGACCTGGCGATTCACAGACCTGTAACCCCTGGGGATAAAAAATATGTTTATTAAAAAAAATAAAAAATTGGGACGCCTGGGTGGCTCAGAGGGTTAAGCCGCTGTCTTCGGCTCGGGTCATGATCCCGGGGTCCTGGGATAGAGCCCCAAATCGGGCTGTCTGCTCAGCAGGGAGCCTGCTTCCTCCTCTCTCTCTGCCTGCCTCTCTGCCTGCTTGTCATCTCTCTCTGTCAAATAAATACATAAAATCTTAAAAAATAAAATAAAATAAAAAATTATAAATAAAAGAAAGAAATGCTCTGAACAATAAATATATTCAATTCAGAAGATCTTTTAATCTTGTGAAAAAAGAATATAAAATAGCCTATTCAATAGTTTTTATACTAATTACATGTTAAAAATATTTAAGGTTAAATAAAACATTATTTAAATTTAAAAAACATTTTTAAGCAATCTCTACACGTGACATGGGGCTCAAACTCACCACCCCAAGTTCAAGAGTTGCACGCTCTTCTGACTGAGCCCCTTAAATGTAATTCTTTTCTTTTTTTCTTTCTTTTTAAAAGTAGGCTCCACACGGAGCTTGAACTCAGGACCCTGAAATCAAGACCCGAGCTAAGATCAAGAGTCAGATGCCTCACCAACTGAGCCACCCAGGAACCCTAGAAACAGCCTTGTCTCTATGCTGCTTTCCTAATTCCTCCAAATTTTCCACAATAAACCTAGACTATTTTATTAAAAATAGCCATTAAGTTTATTTTACAATTCAGTCTGGCCTGAAAAGCACTATTAACCCCATTGTACAGATGGGCAAACCGACAATCAGGGAGGAGAGGCGCTTGCCGCGGGGCCACACCGCGGGGCCACACCGCGGGGCCACACCGCTGGTCAGCGATGGAGCAGAGATTGAAACTTAGGCTCGCTGTCAAGTCCAGGCCCCTGGTTCTTGGCCACCGTGCCCTGTGCTTCCCTTGGAGCGTCACCAGCTCGGCTCACAGGGGGCCCCCAGCAGGAGCACATCCGGGCCAGACACACCTCCCTGTGGTAGCAGGAGGCCACCATCCCCACTCGCTCCCCCAGCTGAGCCGCATCCCATGTTTTTCCTCAATAGCACAACCTCACACCAAGCAAGTACTGGCCTCTGGGCCCTTCCCCTGCAGCTCCCCGGGCCTGGGGCATCTTCCTGCCAGCGGGGATGGGGGTGAGGAGAAGGGGAAGACAAGGGTAGCAGCGGGGCGTACTCACTCACTCAGTCATTTGGTGAACGTTTACTGAATACCCGACTCGTGCTAAGCTCTGGGGCCCGGGGGCGTGTCAATAGCAAGGAGGAAGTCAAGGATCTGAGCCTCCAGGAGCCGCTAGCTAGGAAGCCAGACAAGCCAGGCACGATGATGGCCGGGGCATGGGGAGCCTGGCCGGCGCCCCTGCTCTTACCTGGAGGCAGATGGCAGGGCTGCGTGTTACAGGGCTCGGCCTCCCTGGGCTTGGAGAGCTGCAGGCTCCCACAGAGGCCGGGAGACCCGAGGGCACAGATGACCTGGCGTCTCCGGGTCCCCGCGCCGCAGCTCTTGGAACACTGGGGCCCACGGGGTAGGCGTGGGAAGAAAGGAGAGGCTCAGAAAAGGAGCAAGACCCTGGGGCTGGGGGTCCCCACAAGGAAAAGAGGGAGGGGGAAAATGCCTGGGAGGCAGGCCAGACCCAGGGAAGGTCACGTGTCCAGCGGCCTGTCAGAGACCCAAGGGACCAGGCCTGGGTGGCAGGAAGGAGACGGGGGAAGAGGCAAGCACTCACCAGACCCCAGGCGCCGACACGCCAGGCCTGCTCATGCGTTGGGGGACAGTCTTCACGCACACAGGGCTCCGTGATGGGGGGACGGTCCTCCGCGGGGCAGGCTGCGGCGTGGAGCGGAGACCCCTCATCACTGCGGCAGGTGACGCTCCGCCTCCGGACCCCGGCACCGCAGCTGACAGAGCACTGCAAGGACCAGGCTGTCGGCGGGAGCTTGCTTGTCCTCCCCCGCGCAGAGGGGCCATGCCAGGTCAGACAGCCAGACCCCCACCCACCCACCCCCGGCCCACATCCAGCTCCTAGGCTCAGAGAAGCTGAACCCCTCTTCTGAGGTCACATAGCCTACACCACGCCTGCTGTCACCAAGCTTAGGGACATTTTCCACATTTCCCTGTTCGAGACTTGAACATATGTGGGTGCTGGAAGCAGAGACCAGCAGCACCAGTCAGTGCCAGCTCCTCCTCGCCCCCCCCCCCCCCCGCAAGGTCCCCGGCTGCTTCTTCATGGCAAGACAAAGTCTGTCCCACCCCGCCCGGGATCCTGGAGAAGGAGGGAGAGTCCAAACACCTGCTCCTAGTCCCAGCCCTGGCAACAGCTTCCAAGACCATCTAGCAGGTCACTTTACCTCCCAGGATCTACCTCCCTAGCGGAGGCCAAGCCTCCCTGCCCAGCTCTGCTGCGGCCCCAGCCCATAGACCCGGGGCCCGATTCGGTCCCTACCCCGCCCGGCAGAGGCTCACCTCCCCCCAGGGCTCCGCTCTCCAGGCTGCGCAGCGCTGCAGGTTGCAGGCCCGGGTGGCAGGGGGCTTCCCAGGCTGGCCTGCGCACTCCGCCTCCCCGGTGGCCTCCTGGCTGCCTGCCCCATCGGATGAGACGCAGTAGACAGAGCGGGACTGGGAGCCGCCGCCACAGGAGGCCGAGCAGGGTGACCAGGGCCCCGTCTTCCAGCTGCGGGGAGAGGAATCCAGTAACGCTGGCCCAGCGGCAGGGGCTGGAGTCCAGGCCCAAGGGAGTCCCAGCTGTCACACACAGGAGTGCGCTGGGGATCCCCCAAGCCTGGCCCATGCTAACATCTGGGCCTGCACAGGTGTGGGGGTAGAAAGTTCTGCATAAAAGGCCAAGCGCCCGCTCTGCCTGCCATCTCTCGCCACCGAGCTCTGGTCCCTACAACACAGAGCCTGGCTGCTCCCCTCTTAGCTTTCCTGTCTTCCTCACCAGGGTCCCTGTCATCCCCAGCCAGACTCCACTGCCTCTGTGTCTGCCCTTGTTGGGAGCATCTCCTAGAGCGGCCCTGGGGCACGGGAGGAAAGGGCAGCCCCAGCAGCGCCGTGCGAAGCCAAGCCCACCACCATCCTGCAAGGCCAGCTGCCACCGAAGCCAGGAGGGCAGAAGGACTGCGCCGGCCCCGCAGGGAACCTGCGGCCTGCAGATTACCTGTTCCTGCGTGCACGCTGGGCCCCAGCAAGGGGCCACGCTCTGGGCCGGTGCAGGTAAGAGGTCCTTCGTGCATGAACAAAGGCATTACTGATGCCCAAAGGCCCCCTGGCCCACTTCCTGGTATCTGTCGAGCCAAGTCCCCTGCCGGCTCGGACAGGGCTTCCAGTACCTTCCCCCCGCTTGCCCACCACCAGCCTGGACACTCTGGGCCCTGTGTGGGCACACACGGGTGGACAGAATAGCCCCGGATCTCACGCTCATGCACACACACACACACACACACACACCCCTGCTGCTTCCCGCAGTGACAGCTGCCTCCTCTCCACTCTGCCCCAGCTGTAGGAACAACCCACCTGTTTGCTCAACACCTGGAGTTGCCTAGAGACCCCAGTGCCTTCCCACCCAAGTGCTTGGGCCCCACCGTGGGGGCACTGGCAAGGGCCTCACCGCTTGGTCTGCGGGCAGGGGTGAGTGCTACAGGGGCGGCGGTCGGCCGGCCGCAGCTGATGCTGGCACATGCGGTCAGGGTAGACCTCGTTGTCAGTGGTGCAGAACACCGGGCGGGACTGGTGACCTGCAGAGGCCCGGCCATCACGGGCAGGTGATCAGTCAACAGTCACCAAAGGCGAACTCTGGGCTGGGCACCGTTCTGCATGCATTCCAAGCGTCATCTTGATCAAGCCTCAGATGACCTCCTGGGATAAATGCCATCATTATCCCCAATTTACAGAGGAGGAAACTGAGGCTTGAGAGGTGTTATGTGCAGGTGCTGGTGCCCTGCTCTAACCTCTGGTCACCCATTCAGGGCTGAGCCTCTGCTGCCCAGGGAATACAGTGTCCTCTGAGATGCCACCACCTCCGGGAAGCCTTCTCTGGTTCTCTGAGCTTGGAGGGTGGGTAGGGGGGGACCCTTTGTGGATTCCCTGAGCCCTGGGTGCCCCCACGTGGCTCCTAGGACATGCAGACGGCTCACCTCCCCCGCACTCGGCACTGCAGTCACTCCATGAGCCGTGGCTCCAGTGGAAGCCAGACGGGGAGCTGCCCAGGGGCAGGTGGTACTCGTAGCGCACACCGGGGTTGGGCTCCTGGCTGAGGAGCTGTGCGGGAGGGTCCTCGCTGAGGCAGGCCCGCCCCCCCCCCCCCCCCCCCCCCCCCCCCCCCCGGGACCCGCCCCCCTTGGCCTGGCCTCCCCGAGTGCCCCCGCCACCCGCCAGCCCCTCACCTCGATGACCAGGGGCTCGGAGGTGGGGCCGCGAGCATAGAGCCGCTCAGGGGCCAGGTCCCCCTCGGCCCCGCGCTCGTAGTGCAGGACGGTGCTGGCTGCGGGCAGGGCCCAGGCGTCCCCGATGGTCCAGTGCCCGTTGAGGTAGTATTCTCCCCGCACGCTCTTCACCGCTGCACACGCGTGAGCCCCAGGTCAGCTGCCGCGGAGGGACCCGCCGCACGGCCACCGCCCAGACTCACCCCAGCCCGCACTCACCCAGGAAATTCCTGCTGGCTGCCACCTCCTCCACGCGGATGCTGGTGGCCCCCGCGGGAATGATGAGCATCTGGTTGTAGCCTGCGGGGGCAGAGACACACTCTGGGACCACCCACGCCCCTGGCAGCACGGCCAGGGTCAGGGACAGTGGCAGGCCTGACTGGGAAGGGGGAGGGGACAGCTGAGGGCCAGGGAGAAGGGGTGAGGAGGGGTACCCAGCCGTTGGCCGTGGGAGCCTGCACTGGGTCAGGAGGCAGAGATCCTTACCAGCCCAAGCCCACAGGCTCCAGTGAGAGCCTTGGACCTCCACCCTAAGGCCTGACCTGAGGGCCAGATCAGACGCCTGCAGGGCCACCAGGGTGACTCAGCTGGAGCGGAAGTCAGGCAAGGAAGGGACAGGCGACAGACCCTCGCCTCAACTGCCTGCGGGCCCCGCCCCCGACAACCCTCACCTCTGCTGAGGTCATTGGCATCAAAGGTGCCTGTGACGGGGTAGCAGGTCCTGCCGTCACCCCCACACTGCAGACACTTGTCCTCCTCCTCTGCGGAGTCGAGGTTGTAGTCACAGCCCACGACCTACCAGGCAGAGATGAATGAAGAGGAGAAGAAAGACCCCAGAGGTCACGGACACAGGAGGATTTGAACCCAAATCACTGCTCAGATCAGGGGGGGCAGTAGTTATTCATCGCCCACTAAGGCCGAGTGATCTGGCCTGTGGCTGACAGTTGACCCCTTTCCCCCGGCTCAGCACCCGTCTCCCCTTCTCTGGCAACAATACGTTTTCGTTTGGGGCCCGGGAGGGGGACCTCCCAGGTTGCACAAACTCCCCAACAGTGAATGTGGGGCAAGTCAGTGGGTTCCACGCCATGCTCCAAGTACGTCGTTCACAGGGCTCCCCCAGCCCAGACAAACCTGGGGCAACTCTGGGTCGCTGGGGCCCCTAAGAAGTAGACGCCCTTTCCAGCCAGAGCTGGGAGCTGCTGCTGGCCCTCTGCATACCTCCCAGGATCCCAGCGTGGACCCAGAGGAGAGAAAAGCCCAGAGGCGAGGAGACATTTCCAGCCCCTGCAGCCAGCCAGACCAGCCCTGGAGGGCTTTCTTCCCCTTTGTCAGTTTTCATGGGGTTTCTATAACTTGCCACCCAGACGGGTGCTCCTGTTGGGGTGCTTGGTTGCAAAGGGCAAAGGGGTCACAGGGCATCTGTGATGCAAAGACACCTCAAAGCTGCCCATGAGAAGACATTAAGCTCCTGAGAGCCTCTGGTGCAGGGCAGGGAGACATCCCACCATACGCCCCAGGCCAGCCCGCATGGGAGAGGGGGCAGGAGCACCACGTACCCGGCAGCTGCCATCCACACAGACGTCCCGTGTGCCAGGCTCACAGGGTGTCCCATCCACAACAGCCTCCCTGTGCTTGAAGTAGAAGTTCTCCCCCTTGGGAATGCAGTTCAGCTCACACTTGTCCGGGGCTGAGGCAGACAGAGGGGGAAACTGAGATCCCAAGCAAGCAGCAAGTCCTCTCCTGGGTACAGTGAAGGGAGGGCGGGGCCAGAAGCACACGCGTGGGGTCGGGGTTGCGGAGAGAAAGCCCTTGCCTAGGCTCTCCCAGGGCGAGAGAATCCCACTCCACCCTGCCCCCGCTGGAAACAACGTTCACAAAACCGCAGCCTCCCTGGGGATCAAGTGGAAGAAAAATCCCAGGATCGGGAAAAAGCTAGCCCCCTTGGAGAGGTCTGTCACAGCCTTATAATCAGCCCATGTGTTAACAATCCGCTCCTCAAAGTCAGTTACTAATAGACCAGAAGGCAGGTGGGCTGTGCTGTAACGTACTGGACCATACGGTTACGTGGGGAGACGCATCTCCCACACAATGCAGAATGGGGCTACATAATAATTACAAATATGTATGTGTTTATAGAGACAAAAATGTGAAGAGGGCTAGATGGAATGTGAGGGCAAATCCAAGGAGAGGCGTGGGGTCAAGGTCACTTAGGAGTTTTCATTTTTATAGCCACCTAAATATTATATACACGTTGTTTAAACAGCCAAAAGTCCTACTAGGAATGCAGTCACCTGCACCACAGAGAAGGCATCCCTCCGTGACCCTTTCTTCTGTGTTCTGGTTTTTCTACATGGGTGTATTTAGGGCACCTGGGGGGTGTAGTCGGTTGAGCATCTGACTCCATTTCAGCT
This sequence comes from Mustela nigripes, assembly GCF_022355385.1. Taxonomy (NCBI): domain Eukaryota; kingdom Metazoa; phylum Chordata; class Mammalia; order Carnivora; family Mustelidae; genus Mustela; species Mustela nigripes. The sequence continues at coordinate 131,778,169 of NC_081569.1, forward strand.
CAGATGATGATCTCAGGTTGTGGGGTCGAGCCCCGAGGAGGGCTCCACACGGGGCATAGCGTCTGCTTAGAATTCTCTCTCCCTCCCTCTTCTTGCATGATGGCTCCCTCTCAAGTAAATAAATCTTTTATAAAACATGGATGGCAGTGCCTGGGTGGCTCAGTGGGTTAAGCCTCTGCCTTCAGCTCAGGTCATGATCTCAGGGTCTTGGGATCGAGCCCCGCATCGGGCTCTCTGCTCAGTGGGGAGCCGCTTCCTCCTCTCTCTCTCTCTCTGCCTGCCTCTCGGCCTACTTGTGATCTGTCTGTCTGTCAAATACATAAATTTTTTTTAATATGGATACATTCAAATATATCCATACACTGAGGAGCAGTGAATGCCACAGACCCTAGGGCCACCCCTCCAGCCAAGACCCCGCTCCCCGTGCAGCAGCACACACAGAATATAAATGGTCACGCAGCCAGATGTCATACTCCTCAGGAGTCGGTGGCAATGAGCCGTGACCAGTAATACTCAGAAGGAGGAGCCCAAGGGATCTTCTGACACATCTGAAGTGCTTTAGTCACATACACGGGTTTTTTTCTTAACTATATTGCTCTAAAAATTAACCACCCTCCTCAGAGCCACGCAGAGCAAGCCCATGCGCCCCAGGGATCCTGAATAAATGGGCTCTTGCCGTACCAAGCCCCCTGCAGCCCTGACCTTCAGTTGGCCCCCACCTGGCCTGCCCTGACCAGTACCCTAATTCCCCATGGCCTGCAGCACGAGGAACGAGGAACGCCTCCGGAGCAGGCCAGAGAGAGCAGGTCTCCAAGTGGCACAGACACGGCCTAGTGGCCTTGTTTGAAAATGTATAGGATGGAGAAGACTCAAAATGACACCGGCCCCGACCCCGTTGTGTTGCGATGAGCACCGGCTGGGGGTCCTGTGAGTTTTCTAAAATGCATCCGACAGAGCGTCTGTAATACGGCGGTAAGCACCGCGCCGTGCACAGTCAGTGGGCACAAGAGATCTGGAGCAGCTGGGCGTGGCAGCAGGGGTGCGGGTGCCGGGACGTCCACTCACCTCCGTAGTACGGCAGCCACTTGTACCATCTTCCCTGGAAGTCCTGGCTGTCGAACTGGGAGCACTGCTCCGCCCGGAAGTCCCTGGCACCCTCTGGGCAGCTCTGCAGGGGAGGGACGTGTGGGGCCTCCCCAGGGGTCCGCCCACCCCACTGCACCTGGGGTGGTGGGACTCGTCGCCACCAACCACTCCCTTTACCCCAGCAGCTCGGGACTGGGAGGTGTGGGCCCCCAGGCCTCCTGAATGCTCCCCTGCTGGGGCTTCGGGCTGCTGGAGAGGACGCTGTCATTTTGGGTGGGAAGGGGAGCAAGGGGCTTCCCGCAGCCCAGACTGTGCACCTGCGGGAGGATGCCCCGGGAACTGGGAGGAAAGGAGGGGAGGGGCCCCAGAAGCTGGGGTTCCCACTCCTGCAGGCTTTACCTCGGTGTGGCAAGAGCGGTGGCTCCGGGCCGAGCCCACGCAGCTGGAGCCCCCATCTCTCCTGAAGACGAGAACACCAGGAAGACTTGAACCCCGTGAACCAACACCCCTTCCTCCTCCTCGGGCTCTCCTGCAGGCCACTCGGGGCAGAGGAGGGGGACCTGCACACACAGATCCCCTCAGGCAGACGCGGTGAGCCCTGTGTCTATACTAGACTCAGAAGCGTATCCCGGAGGTCCTCAACTTGGGGCTACCTGCCTCTTAGAGCAAATTTCCAGAGAAGACCCAACTTTGACCTTTGGAGAGAAAGTAAGATGTAATATATACCCACCCCCCTCCTCCAAGGTCATTCTGCAGTTTAGGGAGCACATGATGCCTGGAGTAAGAGCTCGAGGCTCGGGGTGCCTGGGTGGCTCAGTGGGTTAAAGCCTCTGCCTTCGGCTCAGGTCATGATCCCAGGGTCCTGGGATCGAGTCCCGCATCGGGCTCTCTGCTCAGCGGGGAGCCTGCTTCCCCCTCTCTCTCTGCCTGCCTCTCTGCCTACTTGTGATCTCTGTCAAATAAATAAATAAAAATCTTCCCAAAAAAAAAAAAAAAAAAAAAGCTCGAGGCTCGTCCTCTTCCCACGAGGAGGTGCTCAGGAAGACTGAGTTCAACCCACCAACAAAGGTCACCCCCACATTGCTTGTGCCCCAGCGTTCACTAGCACGCATCGGAGCGCAGGGCACATAGCAGGGGCTTAAAACCTCCCTTGAAGTGGGAGACGGCTATACTCAACAGAGACCGAAGGTGGAGGAACTCTGCACGTTAGGAATTGAAGATTGTTCGTTGGTTTGCCAAGAATTTGCTGCACCTGCCACATGCCAGACATAGCACTGGGAGCTAGGGACTCGGGACTGGGGGCACAGCTCTAGCTCCCCTGAAACAAGGCTGACTGTCAGAATCAGAGTGTACTCGATTTCAATACTCCAGGCACGCTGCTCCCACAGCAAACCCACGGCTCCATGGGTTCTGCCAGTGCCGTGGCAGGACCCACCTGACCCCTGAGCAGCCCCCCTACCTCTGGGAGAAACAGGGGCGCTCCCTGACGCTGATGCCCACTCCGCAGGTCCGGCTGCAGGAGCTCCAGGGACCCCAGGGTCCCCAGGTGTCACTCTGCCGTCTCACCTTGGGAGCCTGCAGGAAAAGACACCCTCGGAGGTGTGAGTTGGTCTCAGAGGACCCCTACCTAAAAACATCCCCCATCTCCGCTTGGGAGCCCGGATTCTCTCTCCCAGAGCAAACACCAGGCGCCCCAAACACTCAGCACAAGGAGCCAAGGGCCTTACAAACCGCGCTGGCCTCCTGCACCCAGCACCCCTGAGGCAGCTAGCCACTTGTTTGCGGGGAGGGGTACCCGCGGTCAGGAGGGAGGGAGCGAGCCAGCCAGCCAGATGCCCTCCACAAGGGCTGTCTGAGGAAAGAAAGCACAGTTCGCATCAGGCATGTTTTGTTTCCCCATAATTACCCCAACCATGAGCTGCCAGTGGGGGGACGGAATAAGCTCATCCAGGCCTCGCTCCACTGGCCAGTCAAGGTCCTCACCTGCCCCTGATGTTCCCCGAACAAGCCCCTCCCTGCCCAGCCCGCCGCACCGCAAGGCAACTCAGGGACCCTCTTTCTTGCTGTGCTGTTCCCAGGGCTGCCCTGCGCAGGGGTGCGAGAGGGGGCGTGAGGGGGTGGGAGCAGAGGCAGAGGAAACCAACCCTGACCAGCCTGGGTTTGCATTTGCACTTTATGCCTCCCCCACAACTGTCGGCACCCAGAAGGGACCCCCCCGGGAGGGGGGGGCTCTGCCCCCACCCCAGCCAGAGCCAGCGACAGGAGGCTGCAGAGCTGCGGAGGAGAGCTCAGCATCCCCCCCACCCCCCAGCTCTCATGCTGTGAGCAGGAAGAGGTGGGAGGGGGGTCACTCAGGTGTTTTAAGGCAGAAAGCCCCTAAGAGGACTCAGGGCATTTTATACCCCTGGACTCATTTCACCTGCAGAGTAACGCAGGTCGGTATTACAACCCCCCCACCACGTGGCTACTTAGGTTCATTAAAATCAAACTAAATCAAACCACTTAATTCTTCAGTTGAAATAGCCACGATTCCCGGGCTCAGTGGCCATGGAACCAAGTGTCTATAAGGACAGCAGTTTCAGAACATTTTTTATCATCTCAGAAAGTTCTCTAGGCCATCCCTGCTCTCTCTAGAGCTAAATCCCTAGTGGGGTGGGGGGACCCGCAAGCAAACAGAGTCAAGCTCAGGACAGCCCAGTTCGGCCCCAGGCAGATGATGGGAAGGGCCATGTAGCCCTGCACCTTGGCTGGAGCCAGCACTGCCCCCTCCCCTTCCTTCCACCTTGGAAGCCAACACCGGGAGTGGGGAGTCCCGGCATTAGGGTGCACCCAGCACCTTCTGAAGGAGGTCGGTGGGGGGAAGTTGCCAGTGCTGCGCCGGCAGCCGGGAGGGCTGCTCTGGGCCCCTTGGTCAGACAGCTTCAGGTTGCACCCCTTTTTGAAAGAGCTGGGGGGTCCCAGGACTTGGCTTTACCCCAGCTTCCCACAGGAGGTCGCGAACCTTCCGGGCTGGGAGAGGGGGCTCCAAGCCGTGGCGTCCTAAACCCCAGGGCGTCCTCCCAGCTGAGGGTCTGCGCCCCGCCACCCATATGCCCCCCCACCCCCGCCTTGCACTGCAGCTGGGGGCCTAGGCGGAGCTGTGAGCAGGGCGGCACTCACCCAGGACCTGGGCGCCGGGGCCAGCAGCAGGGGCACGAGCAGGAGCAGCCGCATCTCTGCCTGCGGAAGAGGGCGGGATTGGAGCGGGAGGGGCAGGGCCGGGTCCGCGGGTCTCCGGCAGGGGCGGGTCCGCGGGTCTCCGGCAGGGGCGCGCCCCTTCCTCCCGGTGGCCCACAGGAGACTGCAGGGCCACAGAGGACGGACGGGAGGCCATGGCACTCAGGTGCGGGAGAAGAGGCCGGTCTACCACCGGCTTCTAAATGTTCAAGAGTACCTTCTTTCAGGATTTCAAAGGGGAAAGAAAGAGGGCCGTTAAAAACACTTGTTGAAGGACAGGTTGAGAATCAAAGCAATCAGTCTCAAGGGTTTTAATTTAGCAAGAGGTTCCCTTTTTTAAAAGCCATTATACCTGTTGTTTTTAAGCACAATTTGTGTGGTTTTTTTTTAAAGATTTTATTTATTTATTTGACAGGCAGAGATTACAAGTAGGCTGAGAGGCAGGCAGAGAGAGAGAGTGGGGGAGGAAGCAGGCTCCCTGCCGAGCAGAGAGCCCGATGCGGGACTCGATCCCAGGACCCTGGGATCATGACCTGAGCCGAAGGCAGAGGCTTTAACCCACTGAGCCACCCAGGCGCCCCACAATTTGTGTTTTTTAAGTTTTTTTTTTTTAATTTGTTATTTTTTAGAAGATTTTATTTAGGGGCGACTGGGTTAGTCGCCCTGGCTCAGTCCTTAAGCGTCTGCCTTCGGTTCAAGTCATGATCGCAGGATCCTGGGATCCACCTCCGCACTGGGCTCCCTGCTCAGCGGGAAGCCTGCTTTCCCTCTCCGACTCCTTCTGCTCTTTCTTTCTGCCTGTCTGTCTGTCTCTCTCTCTCTCTCTCTCTCTCTCTCGCTGTCAAATAAATAAAATATTTTTTAAAATTTTTATTTATTTGAGCACAAGCATGGGGAGGGGCAGGGAGAGGGAGCAGATGACTTGCTAAGCAGGGAGTCCTGACTGGGGCTCCATCCCAGGACTCCAGGATCATGACCTGAGCTGAGGACAGCCGCTTAACCCATGCGCCCGTTAATATATATTTTTTAAAAGAAACTCTCCCAAGATGCCTTTAAAACTCAAAAGCTTTAAAGACGTCAACTGTGGGCACCTGGGTGGCTCAGTGGGTTAAAGCCTCTGCCTTCGGCTCAGGTCATGATCCCAGGGTCTTGGGATGGAGCCCCGCATCCGGCTCTCTGCTCAGTGGGGAGCCTGCTTCCTCCTCTCTCTCTGCCTGCCTCCCTGCCTCTCTGCCTACTTGCAATCTCTGTCAAATAAATAAATAAAATAAAATAAAAAAGACGTTAACTGTATCCTACCTTAAGCCCAAGCCAGCATTTCTCTGCACAACAAAAGCTCCACAAGCCAGTTCTGTAACGTGTGTGTGTGTGTGTGCACTCCTGTGTGCGTTGTGGTTTCTGAGTGTGCAGGCTGTGGGTGACTCTGGAGGACACGGGTGACAGGAAGTGTGTGTAGCATGTGCGTGTGCACAATGTATGTGTGCAGTGTGGCGTGAGTGTGCAAGGAGTGTGTGTATGTGTGCAGTGCCCTGGGTTCTGTCTGCACAGTATGTACCTACATGTGCGTACATGTCACTATTGGAGAATGACATAAGTAATATGTTCCTTCAGTACAAAACATTAAACAAGTACTGACTTGTATGTTAAAATTTTAAAATCTGTAATTCTACCAATGTTATTCATTATTCAAGTATAAAATCACTTCATTTTACAAGGACAAAGTAACATACCTAAGCCAAGTTCAGCAAAATTTAATCTGGCACATTTAGCGACGAACATGCTTCGTTAATTTAGCACAAACAGTGATTCATTTAGCCATTACTTTCACAGTCAAACAAATCAGAGGTTCCTGGGGCTAGCGGGGGTGGGGGGGGGTGGGAGGGGGGAAGCGGGCGGCTGACAGGGGTGCCGCCTGCGCCCGCAGCTCCTGTAAGAAGAGCAGCGCGCGGGAGGGGAGGCCTGCGTGGCTCTGAGTGTCTTGTTCTAGAACAAGATGAACGACAAGGGATGCTTCTCTAGAGGAGACCGCGGTTAGGGCGGGAGGTGAGCAGAGCCAAGGGAGAGACTTAAGACAGAAGAGAAGCTTGTGATTGCTGCCCAGTTCTACCACCGCGGCTGTAACCGCACCAGATCGAGACCCACAGCTGCAATCTCAAGGTCGCGAAAGCCAGAAGGTTATTTCAATTCGCTTGGGAAAAAAACAGAAACAAGACCTCGTGCGACACGAGGGCCAGCCCTGCGGCTCGGACATCGGACCACTCCCGGGGGCTCCCACGGCTTCCTGAGGGCCCGGCCCGCTGCGCCCCCCACTCCCCGGCCCGCAGGGTGGGCTCCTCTCACGTTGTGTCCCCGAGGAACACGGCGCGGCCTGACCAGGGCTTCGCGGCCGGGCGGGTCTGCGCCTCCTCGCGGGGAGGTCAGCCCAGGACCCGCGCCCGGGGACCCTGCGCAGCCCCCCACCGCTCCCCGCGGACACCCGGCCGCCCGAGGCCCGCGCGACGCCCTTCTCCGGCCGCCCCCTACTCAGGAACCTTCCCGGCTTCAGTCGCGAGGAGGCGCCCGCGACCCGCGCTCCTCGCTCGGGGTCCGGCCCACCCGCGCCCCGCCCCCCGCCCCCCGCCCGGGAACGCGGCCGGTGCAGCCCCGGAAGGCGGAAGGTGCGCTTCCCACGCGAGGCGCCGGGGCGACCCGGCACGTGCTGGCCCTGGCGGAACCTCGCGGAGGGGCGCGCTCGGCCTGCGAGCCCCGTGCCTGGGCGGCGCGGGAACCGCGTCCCGCGGACGCAACGGCCGAGGGGGCGGGCGGCGTGGGCGCGGGGCCCGGGGTCGCGCCCCGCTGCCCAGCACGAGGCCCCGGGGCTCCCCGCTCTCCTGCCGGCCGGTGACCTCCCAGCCCCGCCCGAGGGCGCGCCGTGCGATGCGGTGCGATGACCCGGGCGACAGCCGGAGGCGGGGTCTCCTCGGGGTGGGAGGGTGGCGTCCCTTCCTCCGACGCGGCGCTGCCCGCGGGCCGGGCGCGGCGCGTTCCTGCAGCAGCAGCCCCGGGCCGAGCCGCCCCTGCCGCCGGGTCCCTGTCCCTCCGCTCTCGTACCTGTCTCGGAGCGCGCAGGGCCCGCAGTGCCGCTCCGTCCGTGCCGCCCCGGGAATGGGAGGTTGGCCCGACGGCGAGGAACGCCTGCGGAGGCTGGACTTTCCCTGCCGCGGGCTGGCCGCCTCCCCGCCCCATCTCCCCCCGCCCGGCCCTGCAGACGCGCATCCCCAGTCCCGGCGGAGGGGCCCCCCCAGGGACCGGTGCCGCATCCCCTTGGGTCGGTGCCAGGGCTTGGCTTGCCCTCCACTCTGTTTCTGCTCTTGGGCGGGCAGCAGTCGCCCACCCGGCCCGTAACCTCTGTGCTAATCCCCCACCTCTGGATCGTCCCCCTCCACGCCCGTCTGCCTCACAACACACCTCCGCGTCCTGCCCTCTGCTCTCCTCCAACCTCGGATTCCGTGCGGGCAGACCTCACTCTATTCTGCCTTCCTGGGGTTCTTTGTTTTGGGACTTGGGGGCTTTTTTTTGCCATTTGCTTTATTCCGCTTTGCAGATAAATCGCATTTTCTTTTTTACACACTGAAGGTTTGTGGCGACCCCGCCTGGAGCAAGTCTGTGGGCATCCATTCTTCCAAAAGCATTTGTTCGCTTCGTGTCTCTGTGTTGTATATTGGTAATTCTTGCAATATTTCAAAATTTTTCATGGTGATTAGTGATTATGATGTCCTGAAAGCTCAGATAAGGGTAAGCATTTTTCAGCGATAAGGTACTTTTTTTTTAATTCGAAAAACTGGTTTTTTAGGGTCACCTGGCTGGCTCAGAGGGTTCAGCATTGATCTCAGAGGTTGTGAGTTTGAGCCCCATCCTGGGCATACAGTTTACCCCAAAATAAATAAATAAATAAATAAATTTTAAAAATTGGTTTTTTAGTCATGCTATCACACACTTAATAGACTACAGTATAGTGTAAACATAAGTTTTATATGCAGCGAGGAACCAAAAATTCGACTCACTTTATTGCAATATTCACTTTATTGTGGCAGTTTGGAGCCACACCTGCAGTATCTTCAAGGTCAGCCTGGATTTTAGGCACGGCTGAGTTTCTCCACGCATGCACTGCTGCATCCTACCCTCCTAGCCAGCTTTCCCCACTGCGGAGAACGCACTCTGGAAGCCCGTTCTCCCTTGCAGACTCCTACTCACCCCTCAAGACCCTGGCCAAACGTCAGCTCTTCTAGAAGCCTTCCCCGCACCATGGCAGGCAAAGCTGGTGCCCAGCTGGCTCCCTCAGTCTCTGTCCCTGTCTGCACTGGTTTATCGAGGTGCCATGCCCCGTGGGAATCCGAGTCTCTAGACTCAGCTGTCGGCAGAAGATAAATCTTGCCTCCCCGTCACCTGTGCCCAGGGTGCTAGGGAAGATCAAGGTAGGGGCTCAAGAAATGTGATAAATTTAATTTCCTTTCCCAGTTGTCCTATTTCTCAACAAAGGCATTTCTTGCCTGCCACCCCTCTTTTGAAATTGAAAATCACCTACCTTTCAATTTTTTTTGAAATTGAAAATAGCAATGGCCCTGGGCCACATGGGAGGTGGGAAGTTCACAAGGCGGGTCCCTTTCCCTTACCCTCTTAAACCTTCAGGCCTTTGCTTAGCCCGGCCCCTGGTCATTTCTTCCCCGAGGCCTCCACTGGGGACAGAGATAAGTCACGAGTGAGAGGCCCAACCCTTGTTCAGACCCCCCAGCTCCTGTCAGTCATTTCTCTAGGCTGTCCCTGATATTCAGACAAACACTTATTAAACCATAAACATTTTAATCTGTCCCATTTCTTACCCATCGATGAAGAGAGAAGCGGGAGCAGCTGTGTAAGCCGGGGGCCCCTGGGGAGTGGTGTGAATTCTTAGGCAAAGATAAGCTTGGCAGAGAAAAGGAATGGAATTACCCAAAGCCTGTCTAGAAGAGGAAAACAGTTTCTTCCATTCAAGAAGCCCCACTCCCTGCCCCCATCAGCCAGGAATTTTCTGAGCTTGGTCAAAGGTCCCTGTAAAGGAGGAGGAAGCCGCTTCTCCAGCCCTGGGCTGAGTAGCTGAGACACCACCTTCCTTCCTGGCCTCTTCGTGATTTTCCTCAGTGAGCCCTTCTCAGACACCCAAGCCCGTGATTGCTTCTCCCCACCCTGGCTGCAAAGGAGACCCTGAGTGTGGGGAGGCAGAGCCCACACACAGTGCTTGGACCCGCTAGCAAGGCCCCAACGGTTACTGGCTTGGGCAAGTAGTCCCCGTCTCCAAGCCTCAGTTCCGCTCCCCGAGAGGGACATGGTGAGTTCAGGGCCCAGCACATAATGGTTCATCAAAAACTGGTGGGCAAAGGGGCACCTGGGTGGCTCAGTGGGTTAAGCCTCTGCCTTCAGCTCAGGTCATGATCCCAAGGTCCTGGGATCGAGTCCCACATCGGGCTCTCTGCTCAGCAGGGAGCCCGCTTCTCCCTCTCTCTCTGCCTGCTTCTCTGCCTACTTGTGCTCTCTGTCAAATAAATGAATAAAAACTTAAAAAAAAAAAAAGAACACTTCCCATTTGAGGATTTCTCCATTTTTCTCTCTACTTTTTCCTCACCCCCCACACATACATCCATTTCCCTTGATAGCATCAAAGTTGGGGGAAGGTGGGGGGTGCTGAAGTCTCCTGCCCAGTCTGCCCCTGCACTTGACGCTGTGCTTCCAGCTCCCACACTAATCTCTTCCCCTGCCTCTCTCGCCACCATATCCAAGTCAGGACCTTGCAACACCACGCAAGACCGCCAGAGTGAGAAGTCCAATGCTCAGTATGTCTGACGAGGCTGTCGTAAGATACGCTAGCTGGCCTTTGGAGGGGAGGTTTATCCTCAAAGCTGGGACAGAATTAGAACCCCCCCCAACCCCGACCCTTCCTGCAGACATGAGGGCTGTCCAAAAAGAACAGGTCCTGGGATGTCCTTCAGTGCCATCAGGCCTGACATGGACCCACCTTATCTGCCCCATTCTCAATCCAGATCCTGGGACAGGGCATCAGGAGGGAGGGGGAGCCCAGGTGAGGAAACTGGAGATGGGGAGGGGGGGAATCCGAGTCCAGACAGCAGGTACACGGATGCAAGAAGGGGGCTTTCCAGAAAACCTGTCCTGATTGCCTCCCGCCCAGCAGCTCCACCCTGAGAGCTCATCCCTTTCCTTCCACCCAGGAACACACACACACACACACACACACACACGTACATGCACACACATGCACATACACTGTAGGGATCGGGCTACATTACCCTTTGCAGAAATTAACTGCATGGGCTCCTGAAGACATTGGGGGGCAGGTATGAGGAGCGCCCCCTCTCCCACCCTCTGCTTCCTGAGAGGGAGAAGGATTTGGGGCTCAGGCCCCCACAAAGCTCAGTGTGGTCTATGGGACCAGCCTAGAGGGTCCCTCTCAGCTCAGGGTGGGGGCCCCGGCCCCCAGAGTAGCTAAGTGCGGGTGGCCTGGGGGCCCCCGTCAATGATCGAGAGCAACAGAGGGCAAGCAGACAGAGGTCTGCTCTTGTTGCAGATCCTGCCCACCTGGCTCAGCATCTCCTGCTCTGTGGCTGCTGTCCCCGCCAGCTGCCAGGGAGGGGCCCTGGATGGGGACCCCCACCGACCAACTGCCAAGCTGTGGGGCCCTTCCTCTTGGTCTCTCTCCGCCACTCTCCCAGGGCGCTGCTTATCTCCTCTGCTGCTTCAGCCTGTGGATGTGGATAATTCTCAGCTGGGAAACCGAGGAGAGTCTGTGCCTTTCGCCGAAAGCCTAGAAACATCACCCAGAAAGTCAGAGGACCAGCATCTCTCAATTCAGAAATGGACTCCCCAATGCTCAAGTTAAACAAAGAGGGATATTCTACTAACTTTGGGGGTGGGGGGGAGGCTTCTCTAAATTCTGTAATCCGTGGACCTGTTATCCTGACCCTATTTTCAAGTATAACACCACTGACCGGAGGTCCCTGGCACAGACCCCATGCAACGGGAGCACATAAAACCAGGTCTAGGCTTTTTATTTTTATAGACTTTATATAACTATAATCCTATGATACATATCTAGGTCCCAATTCCTTATTAGAAACTCTTGGAGCTCAATCCTCTTGAAGGATTGAACATTTTTCAGCTCTTAGAAGTTCCTAAACAGCATGTGATACCATGACCTCCAGGATGTCTGGAAGCCCTTTTTTTTTTTTTTTAATTTAAAAATTTTTCTTATAAACATATAATGTATTATTAGCCCCAGGGGTACAGGTCTGTGAATCTCCAGGTTGACACACTTCACAGCACTCACCATAGCACATACCCTCCTCCCCAATGTCCATAACCTCACCCCCCTCTTCCTCCCCCCCTCCCCCCAGCACCCCTCAGTTTGTTTTGTAAGATTAAGAGTCTCTTATGGTTTGTCTCCCTCCCGATCCAATCTTGGTTCATTTATTCTTTTCCTCCCCCCAAACCTCCCACCGTGCATCTCCACTTCCTCATATCAGGGAGATCATAGGACAGTTGTCTTTCTCCAATTGACTTATTTCGCTAAGTACAATACCCTCTAGTTCCATCTACTTCGCCGCAAATGGCAGGATTTCATTTCTTTTGATGGCTGCAGAGTATTCCAATGTGTATATATACCACATCTTCTTTATCCATTCATCTGTTGATGGACATCTAGGTTCTCTCCATAGTTTGGCTATTGTGGACATTGCTGCTATAAACATTCGGGTTGGAAGCCCTCTTTAATCAAACCTAACGATGGACCGAAAGCAACAACAAAACCACACCCACTTAGAGCTCTACAGCCAAACACACAAATATTCACCTAAACAGGCTAAATTAAGACTCTACATAGCCTCACGCCAGTTCAGGCCAGGACTTAAAAACTTAGGAGAGACCTTTCAGTTTTCCGAGCCCTCTGAATTTGATAATTTCACGTGATGGATTGTAGACCCGTGAAAATGAAACATGATGTAACTACCAATGGGGTTCCAACATTAACACAATGGTAATGGCAGTGACAGATGCCTGCTGAATTCCGTGGGATGGGGGGCATGGGTGTGGGAGCATGGGAGACGGATGATGGGGCTGGAGAAGGTGTGAGTCTGTGAGTCCAAGCCCCGGACTGGAGTCTGGCATCTCCATTCACTGGCTGGGACAGGTCTGGAAGTTAACTTGCCTGCATGGCTGTTTCTTCCTTTTTAAAAGGAAGAAAATGGACTAATGTAAATTTTTTAAAAAATACTAAAATGGAAGATTTCCAAGAATCAACAGCCCTAGGGGCTGAGAACAAAGGACAGCAGAGAGACGAGGGGTGGTGTGCTTGTGTGTACACACACACACACACACACACACACACACACAGACCTCCACTCAGCATAGACCCTCAAGCCCAGCAGCAAGGAGACCACACAGGTGGCCTGAGTGGGGAAGGAAGTGTTTCTCAGAGTGGGGCATGTGGTCTTGGGGACACTGAGAGACACAGAATACACAAGGCACAGATTTGGGGAACATCCACTTTGAAATCAGGAGTATGCTGTGTTGGGGGTTGGGGTGAAATGTATTTCGTATTGGTTTATGATGGTGCTGTGGTTATTTTTATCATAAAACAAACCTAGAACAGCATGGATGAACCCTGAGAACATTGTGCTCAGAGAAATAAACCAGACACAGACAGACGTATTTTGCATGATTCCACTGATCAGAGGTCCCCGGGACAGTCTAATACATAGAGACAGGAGGGGAGTGGGGGTTATCGGGGCACGGGGAGGCAGGAGTGGGGAGTCAGTCCTGAAGATCTGTGCTGGTGAGAGCCGCACGTTATAAATGTGTTGAACACCAGTGCATCGTACATGTAAAAGTGGTTCAGATGATGGTGGGGACACGCGGGTGGCTCAGTAGGTCAGGTGTCTGGCTTCAGCTCAGGTCATGATCCCAGAGTCTTGGGATGGAGTCCCACGTCTGGCTCCCACTTCGGTGGACCCTGCTTCTACCTCTGCTCCTCCCTCTTCTCAGGCTCTCTTTCTCTCAATTGAGTAAAATCTTCCTTAAGATTTTATTTATTGAGAGAGACACAGATAGCAACAGAGATAACAAGAGAGATCATGAACAGGAGGAGAGGGAGAAGCAGACTCCCGGCTGAGCAGGGAGCCCGATGCGGGACTCAGTCCTAGGACCCTGAGATCATGACCTGAGCTGAAGGCAGAGGCTTAACCCACTGAGACATTCAGGCATCCTAAAATTAAATGTTTTCTCTTTCTCTCTCTCTCTGTTTTTTCCAACTCCAAACATTTCTGCCTGGGACAGCCACCGTGGGACGGGTCCTAGGCTTTCAGGGTCTCGTGTTCCCCTGTCCAGTTTTAGTTAGAAAATGTGAGGAACATTATCAGACTCTGCATATTACAGGGGAGAAAACAGAGGCCCAGAGAGGTGACCCAGTTTGACAGAAACAGTTCTGCAAGGTGCCTCCATCCTCGAGGTGAGAAGTGGAGGCTCTGGGCTGGGCACGTCTCCTGCTTTCTGGTGGGTGAGTGTGGGGCTGCTACTCGTGGTCTCCAAGCTTGCACTTTCTCACCTTGAAAGGAGGTGGCATGAGGGTGACTGGGGGACAGTGCTTGTGACAGGCTCAGTATAGCGTGGAAGGTGCATTGTTAGTAAGTGCCCAATGGTATTGGCTATATGGGGCACGAAGTTTTCTTGGGGACTTTTCTTGGTTACATGACAGTTCATCATATATGGAATATAAGAAAGAGCGCAGAGGACCACAGGGAAAACTGAATGGGAAGAAATCGGAGAGGGAGACAAACCAGGAGAGACTTGACTCTGGGAAGGAGACTGAGGGCTGCGGGAGGGGGCTGGGGGCCATGAGGTCACTGGTGATGGGGTGGGCACCGGGTGTGTGGAACTGATGAGTCATTGAACACTACGTCTGAAACTAGTGAGGTACTGTATGTTGGTTAATTGAATTTAAATTTTAAAAAAATGAGGGTTAAGGAAACGTATTAAGAACCGTACTATCCTTTCATTCCTTCCGCATTCAACGTGGCGACACTGACCCGGGACAAACCCGGGATATTTCTCAAGGTCACAAGCGTGCAGTGTGGAGGAATTCTGTTTGGATTCCACTCTGACCACCTATTTATAAATACGGGATCTCTAAGCAGATAAGGCCAAGTAAGTGGTCTTCCCCAGCACAGCCTTGTAAACAAAGGCAACACTGGTCAATGTTTGCTCTTAGTTAAAACATGCCCCCACCCGGGCCTGTTGACGTGGTCCTGCGTGGAAATCCCCTCCTGCGGACCCCTAATCCGCCAGTTACATCACTTACTTACTCACCCAACACTGGTTGAGCAACTCCCTCCCAGGGGACCCAGGACTGGGCGGTGATCGCATGCACCGTGCCCCCCCCCCGGGGGGGCTCACTAGAGGGTGTGGGGGTCCGGGGGCCAGCTGGGAGGCACACCCCCACGGCCTGCGTGCACTTGCCCGCATCGGTCCGCCTCACCCTGCTCAGAGGCATGGGGGTGAGCGAGGACTCTTCTGTGCCCCGGGGGCTGCGGGAGCCGCAGGAGCGTCCGACCCCAGGGGCGTTGAAGGAAGCCCGCCCCCCCCGCCCCCCCGCACCCGGGGCGGCGGGGAGGCGGGGCCTGGGGCGAGTCGGGGCGTGTCTGCGGGAGCAGCTGGGCCGGCTGGGCCCCGTAGCGGGTGGGGAACGGGGCCAGGCTCCGTCTCCAGCGCCCAGGGCGGAGCAAGGGCCCAGTACCGGGGCGGGCAGGCCTACCCCCTCTCCTCCCCTGCCAGGCGGCTGGAGCAGGGCCAGGGGAGATGAGATGGACGGCCTTCCGAGCAGCGGGGGCCGGTGGGCCGGGAGCCCGGATACCCCAGGGGCCCCCGCCTGCTCACCCGTGATCCCCTACTGGGACTGGCCTCTGGGGTCATATCACCTGCTCACAAAAACGTGTACCAGTGCATTTGACTTAAAAACGAGAATCAGTTCATGCCACAATTATCACAGGCTTGGAGTGCGTTCCTGAGTCACATCTTTAATGACCAAAGTTGCGTAATCACTTGGAACAAGGCTGGGACTTACCTCACCAAGTTCTGCACGGCACAAGAGGGAGAGGAGAGAATCTGGTCCTTGCTGCCTGCAAGGAGTCCCTCAGCGGGTGACCTGCTCCACGAGGACAGGGGAGGGGAGAACACCCGGTCCTTTGTCTCCCTAGGGCGGGCTGTGCTGGGGCCATTGCCTTGGGCCCCACTGACACAAAGGGGGCGCCCCTGGCTCAGAGGACAGGATCCTACATGACCAGAGTCAACAGGGTCAATAGCACATTCACCCAGGGGCAGGCCAGCTGAGCTGTGGGGTTCCCCGAACAAACCCTCCCGGAATTCCCTTCTGGATGGCCCGCGGAGCCACGGGAAGAACAGATGGAGTCTGGCCCTCCTCTCCCGCAGGCCCAGGCCGGGAGAGCACAGGCTGGAAAGAGACCTGAGTGAAGGCAGAGGTCAGCGGGGATAGAAGAGTCTTTCCCCTTCCAGGGGCACTTTACAGTCCTCGAGCCTGAGGATGGGTTTGAACTGATGACCTCCTGGCTGGCTGGGTTATTCCAGAGAACAGCCCTGAACTAGGACGGAAAGGGGCAGGGGAAGCGTGGAAAACCCACCAGGGCAGGATAGCAGAGAGGTCGTTCTCAGCGTTTGAGAAAATCTGAAGAAATCATACATTAGCTTCTCTCTGGTCACCTAAATAAAACCCAGTCACCTCACTAAACAAGCCTAACACTATTTTATGGCATATGTAGGTAAATCCAATTAGTAAATAGAAAAACAGATTACCGCCTAATGAGTTACAGTACTTGGCAGACAAGATCTTCGAAAATCTAGAAGCGGGGTCGTCACTGAGATCTCGCCTCAGTCTGTCTAGGTATTTGAGTGACAACTCCAGCCTGTCCCTGTTGACAGCCCTAGCCAGAGGGGATGCACCGGCCTTTAAAGAACTCGCTTAAATCCAGGTTATTTAATCCTAGTGTAAATGAGCAATCTAGCTCCCAGTGTTTTTTCTACTTTCATATCTTCCATGTGCATATTGCTGAGTTTTTGTTTTTGTTTTTTTTAAGATGTTATTATTTATTTATTTGACAGAGCACAGGCTCCAGCACACAAGCAGGAGGAGTGGCAGGCAGAGGGAGAGGGAAAGGGAGCAGCAGACTCCCTGCCAAGCGGGGAGCTGGATGCGGGGCTTGATCCCAGGACTCTGGGATCATGACCACAGCCAAAGGCAGAGGCTTAACCGACGAGCCACCCAGGTGCCCTGATATTGCTGAGTATAGTGGCACCTCACTAGATCTGCTACCCAAGAAAACTAATCACAGTCTTACAAGTCGTCAACCTCAAATTATGCTCTTGGTAGAGGGGTAACAAAATCCTTTCCTCTTTTGCATGAGGAGTTGGCCTTTGGTTACCACATAATTAAAACAATTTTAGGGGAAAAGAAGGACAAACAGCAGCAGCAAGTGTATGTCAACCCTTGTCCAAAGAATTAGGACTCCACTGGGGCCCTTGGCTGGCTCAGCTGGTAGAACGCGCAACTCTTGGTCTCAGGGTTGTGAGTTTGAGCCCCATGTTGGCTGTAGAGATTACTTAAAAGTAAAATCTTAAAAAAAAAAAAGGACTCCAGCAAACTTGGCTTGAGGCTCTTCCATTTTTCCCCTTTACAGGGCATGGCATATGGGGTACAGAAGGGCCAGCCCCTGTAAGACAATCCATCTTGGTCAAGAGTAAGACCAAGGGCTGAAAGACCCCTGTGGCAGACTGGAACACATCCTCCATGGTTTCTACAAGTCATCTGATGAAGAAGGTATATTCTCAGTAAATACAGAAACAGATTTTGTTAGCTAATAGGGCTTTCCTCTGGATACATCATCTAATTCAAAAACCAATTATCCTTGGGTGTATCTCACATACGACTTCCTTCCTGATTTTTTTGGTGAAGGTCCTTCATCTTCATGCCAATTCAGAATCTCCCCTTTTTCTCAAACTTGGTTCCAACGTTGTTTCTGGAAAACAATCTGATCTTAACCCTGTGTTCTGTGGGTCCCTCTGCTGCTCTGCACTTCCATTCAAATGATGTAATGAGTCAGCACTGTACTTGCTTGAACTCATGTATGCTATCATTTCTCTTTTAACCAGATCCTAAGCTATTGGTGGGCAAGGATTCTCCCCACCACACACATACAGAGCACACAGAAGAGTCCCCAGAGAGAATGGCTGGGCCACAGAAAACTGTGGTACTTACCTAGTGATGCTAGGAAATCCACCCTCATTATGCTTGCTTCTCAACTCTGCCTGAGGACATTCTTCATTCTCATGAAGAACGTCATTGTCAAAGCCCCTAAAAATCAGAAACCTCGGGATGCCTGGGTGGCTCAGTTGGTTGAGCAGCTGCCTTCGGCTCGGGTCATGATCCCAGCGTCCTGGGATGGAGTCCCACATCAGGCTCCTTGCTCAGCGGGGAGCCTGCTTCTCCCTCTGCCTCTGCCTGCCACTCTGTCTGCCTGTGCTCGCTCTCCCCCCCACCCCCGATAAATAAATAAAATCTAAAAAAAAAAAAATCAGAAACCTCTCCCAGCTAATGAGAACAAATCATGGTATTTCTGTGGCCGACTCTAGTGGCCCTGCCTGCAAGATTCGTAAAAGCAAAATGGTGTCTGTGATTCCCAAAGGATGAAATGAACACCTTCCCTGCTTGTTGATGCTCTTAGCCACTGTAGCCAGGAATGCACCTGTCCCTTAATATGCTCCTTCTGAAGACAATAGCCAACTCTGGTTTTCCTGCCATGACTTTTTTTTTTTTTAAGATTTTATTTGGGGCGCCTGGGTTGTTCAGTGGGTTAAGCCTCTGCCTTCAGCTCAGGTCATGTTCTCAGGGTCCTGGGATCAAGTCCTACATCAGGCTCCTTGCCCAGCGGGGAGCCTGCTTCTCACTCACTCTCTCTGCCTGCCGCTCCCCCTGCTTGTGCTGCCAAATAAATAAAATCTTAAAAAAAATAAAAAAGATAAACATTTTATTTCTTTACTTGAGAGACAGCAGGGGGCAGGGGGAAGGAAGGGCAGAGGCAGAGGGAGAAGCAGTCTCTCCACTGACAAGTGAGCTCGACACAGGGCTTGACCCGAGGACCCTGAGACCATGACCTGAGCCAAAGGCGCACACTTAACCGACTGAGCCACCCAGGTGTGCTGCCCACATCTTATTTCTGGTCAATAATTCCCAATATTTTATGTTATTCACTGTTTAGAAACAAAAGGTTTTGCAGAGTTTTAGCAAAGTGACAGGACTAGCAATAAAAGTAATGTTGCTTTTTTCTACCAATGTGACCTACATTAATTTTTTTTTCCTCTAAGGATTTTATTTATTTGACAGAGACAAAGAGAACACAAGCAGGGAAAGTAACAGTTAGAGGGAGAAGCAGGCTCCCTACTAAGGAGCCTGATGCAGGGCTCGACCCCAGGACCCTTGGATCATGACCTGAGTGGAAGGCACACGCTTAACCAACTGAGCAACCCAGGTGAACTTTTTTTTTTTTTTTAAAGTAGGCTCCAGGGGCGCCTGGGTGGTTCAGCTGTTAAGTGTCTGCCTTCAGCTCAGGTCAAAATCCCAGGGTCCTGGGATCAAGCCCCGTATCTGGCTCCCCGCCCAGTGTGAAGCCTGCTTCTCCCTCTCTCTCTCCCCCTGCTTGTGTTCCCTCTCTCACTGTGTCTCTGTCAATAAATAAAATCTTACAAAAAAATAATAAAGTATGCTCCACACCTGACATGGGCACTTGAACTCACAACCCTGAGATCAAGAATTGTATGCTCTACCAACAGAGCCAGCCAGCCACCCCTGTAATAATTTTGAAAAGATAATCCTCCAGCACATAAAATATCTACATTTTACTACAGCATACACGTCCCATAAGTTCCTGACAGCTTTTACATCAATTTGAGTTAGATATTTCCTAGGAAAAAAATTTCAGAAACTATTAAGAATAGGTGTTTTGGGACTTTCAATTCTGTGCCCTACTATGATCCACACCCCTCCACTATGAGTGAACAACAGAAACAATGCATTTGTGTTTCTTAACTGCTTCCTGATGACGGCTCGACAGTTCTCCCAGTAATACATTCTAATGCTTTCATGGAAGAAAATCAGCACAGCTGGATTCATGCAGTCTTTATTAATTTGACAAATACAGGAAAATCTGCAATCATCTATCAAAATTATATCTTACCAAGAATCTGAAAGGTATTTAAAAAAGATGGATCACAGTCTGTTTGAATCCTGTACAAAGTAATGTCTGTAGAAGCCAAAGCCAGACGCCGAGCATGGACAACGATCCCGCTGAACCCTGCAGCCCGCACCTCTGGTCGCCCGTAAACAGACAGTCCTGTACTCACTATGCGCTATGGTTGATTTTGAAGCTGCCCTTTTACAATAATTATTTAGTTTCAAAGGAAAATTGCTCCCTGGGAAATCGCTCCTGCTACACACCCCGGCTGCAGTGCTACACCAGCTCCAGGGCCCAGGGTGGATCCCGCTACTTCCTTAGGGCAACGTAGCAGCTGTCCAAGGCCCCCGCAAACAGTCAGGGAAAAGGGTTCATTTCAGCACTTGGCTGATTTTTTAATACGCGCATCTGAGGCTTTTCCTACCAGAGGAGAGGACTGTTGGAGGACGCCGTCCGGGTGATTCGGGGGTGAGCGTGACGACAGCCTGGTCAGGATCTTCCGCCCAGCAACTTCACCAGGGGCCGTGAAGAGCTGAAACCACGGTTTTTAATCTCCCGTGTTTGGGGGATTTAAAGAGAAGCCAAGACGATCACAAGGATCTCTTCAGGGCCGAAACTCATGACGATGATATGGTTTCATCCCAGGGCAAGAACCATTGTCCGGTTTGCAAGCTGCCCCACCCCCCAACCTCCGCCCTGAGTCAGCTTTGTGGTTACTCCAGAAGTGAGGTTCTAGAATGGCAGGTGAGACGGTTACAGACCATCCAAAAGCAAGGAGAGAGAAGAGTATTTTACTGAAAGGAGTAGCTCCTGGGAGAATCAGGTCACCTTAATAACACCAAAGGGTAACCACGAAAAGGGGTTCCTGACAAGTACCCGATATTGCAGAGAACTTAAAGAAGGCATCTGTCAGCCAACAGGAAACTCTAGCTGCGTTCTCAGGATGGGTCTTACTCATCTTCATGTCTTCGGATTCCAGCACCACGCCAGGAACATGGAAGACGCCGAATCAATCTCTTCAGAGTGGTTTCTGGGCTCTTTTTCTTCCAGGGCTAGATCATGAATGGGCGATTATGCAAGGCCAGACCCTGGGGGTCAGGACCAGAGACTTCCTTGAGACCCGGACCCTGAAAGATCTTATGTGGGAGCTTAACTCTCGTCTCACGTTCTACAAATGATGACCAAGACTACCATATACATTTTGAGCCCAAGTAAAGGACAAGCACTAAACTTACTGCATGGACATCGGTTATGGAAGGAGAGATTTTTAAGATCAAGGGACTTTAAAAAAACTGGGGATCCAGGAGTTTACAAGTGAGAAGACTACCTCTCTAGTTGTTGCTTCTGCAGTGAAATCAGTAAATCATTCACTTACGGTTTTCTTCCAGGTTGCTTAGAAAGCTTTGTTCTCATCAAGAAATTTAATCATTTACAGTGAGAGCTGTGATCCTAGCACCACATGCTAACCTAGTGAGAATCAAAACAGGAAAAGCAAGCTCTTCCTCTTTGAAAAAAGGTCCACAGATCTTCCAAATATGGTAGGTATGCCCACAGGCCCGTTTGTAGCAATGTTCCATGTATAAACACTGTGTTCTGTGAGCCAGTCAGGCCCAGACATCAGTGGCCACTCTTCTTCCTCCTCTTCCTTAAGCGGGCGCCTGGGCCCGGCCCACAGCCACCCCTGCCCTGTGTGAGGGCACATCTGCCATGGACTTGTTTCAGTGTTCCCTGGTGACAATCTACTTTTCACGGGGGGAGACCAGCATTTTGATATTTCAGAAACAGCTGAACTGACCCTAAGAAGAAAGTTCCGAGGCAAAGTTCTGCATCTGAGATGGGGGAGGGGGGTTTCAGGAAAGAAGGGGTGACCTCCCTGTGCTGAGATGTGGTTCCGTCTTGGAGAAAGTGAGTTTTATTGCAATCTTTCTACACAGAACAGTGATAGCAAGGATGGACTGAGTCACTCTCACAGCACATACCCTCTTCCAGGAGGAACCTTTCATGAAAGATACGGTATTTCTGGGACCTTTGCACAAATCAACCACTCCAGAGGAGGGGTCCCTCAGAAATCCCACAAATCACAAACACATTCAGGTGTCCTTCCAGAAGAGAAAACCCACACTGCTACATATCTGAGGAAGAAGACTCTTGGAAAGGAGGGGCTAAGCAAAGAGACGAGAGAACCTACAACTTTACGCCCCGCCCTTCCTGTGCACTTGTTTTCGGTTGTGCCTGCAGTTCTCAACTGCCTACCGTGAGCCAGTTTTTACCTACGCGGTTATGATCCGCACACTACTGCTCAAGTTAGTTTGTGATATTCCGGGACAGAAAACAGACATTCTAAACTGCAAGAACCACCCACCAGACCACATGACAGGCTGGAGAGAAAGCAGGAACAGGAAGAAAAGCTGGTCTTTCAGTTCCGCCGCAAGGACACACTAAGCTTCTCACAAATGCTTCGGGTCTGATGCCACGGCTACGGGCTGTCGGTGGCAAACGGCTGTGCCCGCAGAGCTTCACTTAGAGGAGCCGTGTGCCCGCAGGCCGGTGCTCTGCTTCTGTCCCCAGCGGCGCCGCGCCGGGCCTCTGCCCCACAGCCCCGATCAAAGGTTTACTGAAAGGAAACGTAAGGCAGAAGGGAAAGCGCCGGACACCCATTGTGAGGTTCTCGAGGAATAACTTGGTTCTCCTTAGCATCTGCCCGCGGGCCGTTAGCTCACTTTGTCCCACCGGCTGAGAGGCCCCTTGTTTCTGTTCGCAGCAGCTGCTTCTCCTCCTGACCCTCCGTCCTCCCACGCGCGGCTCGCCGAGTAGAGCCACGGCCTTCTCCGAACTCTTACTTTGTACTGATACGACTGACTCTATAGACCGCCAGCCTTTGGCTGTTGGTCCAAATTCCAACGCACGGTCAGAGACCATGGATTGTAGTTAAAAAAGAAAAACCAGGACAGAAAGTGCTTCACCAGCCATTTTACTCTTCTTTAATTTCACTGTCTTTGGGCACACATTGTATTTGCTACTGAAGAAATTATGGCCGCGAGGCTGACAGCACTGATTCGTAACACATTCTTTGCATCACACAGGGTAAAATCCTAGAGTACCAGAGCTGTCTCATTTGCTGTGTGTCTAAGACAATGCTTATGGGGGAGTCAGGGAGAGACAGGAAGAATGGAAGCATCCAGGGGGGGCACGAGAACCGGTAAGTATGTCTAAAAACAAAGAGTTTGGTGGAAAAGTCCAGAACACAACTAAGGCTGATAGGTAACCGTTTGGATATAATTCCATTCTTTCCAGAAATGACTGAATTTGGAACCTGAGGTTAAGACTTTTAGGAAAAAGCAACCTCGTATTAGTTCAGACTGTCCCTGGGAAGAAATGGTAACCGTTGATGGTACTGAGTTTCAGTGCTTGAAAATGAGACTTTTCAAAATCAACCTACACACCTGACTTGACTCAAGGTGAAAAAAAAAAGTCTTATTTAAAAATGGTAAGTCTGCAGCAAAAAGGTCTGAAAGTGGAAGTTGGAGTCCCGTTTCAAAAACCTTTTCGTTTTGCTGCTGGTGCCCGCTCTCCTTACAGGACCTCCCGCAAAGGTTCAGAATTCAAGACAGGTTCGTTAGGTTGATCTTCAACATGTAGTTTAAGATGAAGAGTCCTGTTTGGTTTACACCATGCCGTTTAATTTCTTGGTAATGGTAGTCCTGAGAGTCTGCAGTGTTGGTAAAATCTACCTGTGACCAAGGGTTACCCTGCTGGGGGGAGCACAGCAACTTCGTGGTCCGTCCCTTTTCCTCAGCCTTGTCCCTCAAACCTGGTAGTTTCTGCACCGAGGGACTCAGTCCATCACAATGATGTATGTTCGAACCATTTTCTGGAGACACCTCCTTCCAGCGCCCAATGGTACAGGTGGTTAGGAAGACTTGGAAGGAAGCTGCAAAGAGTCCAGCTGGGAATCTTGCCTTTGTTAGATGTGGACACAGGAAAATCATCTTTTCCTCCCCAGATTTTATTATAGTCAAAGGAGAAAAATCCATGGGATTCTAACTGCAAATATGCTAAATATAAAATTGATGGAATGCTAATTGGTCCATAAAGGGCTGTACCAGATAATCTGTGGCGAAGTAGAAAACAAGCCCGAAAGTGATAGAGATCGGAAGAGCTGGCAACGCTTTCTTGAAAATGGCGAGGAGTAATAATGTAAGGCACAAACCCTGTGGAGAGGAGGGGAAAAGACACAAACTGAGACAAAATTTGGAAGTATATCATGCAAGAACAACCGAATCGCAAGTCCTAGTCTTAATTCAGTTCACTGAATACTATCCTTTGAGGTTAAATTTTAGGACAATTTTTTAATCTAAATTTTGAAACATTTATTTTCCTTTGCAGCACAGAGTTCATGAGGCACACACTGTTAAATTTTACCCCTTAATCCTAGGTAAGAAATAGAATCCAAAAATAAGTAAAACTATTTTAAGTTAAATAATACTGAAATTTCTATCTAAAATATTGAATCGGCTACTGCGAGTTCAGTGTGGCTGGCTAAAATCCCAGAGGTGAAAAGCATGCTCTGTGTTGTACGGGGGCCAAGAGGTGCTCACGGAACAAACCAGTCAAGGTTTATGAAGCATACACAGGCTTCTCTCGCTATCTGAAAGTAGCGCTTTCCTATGAACTTTTTGTAAGCCAAAATGGCATAAAGTGAAGTGTATCCCCATTTTCTCATAAGCCACTTCACTTTTAGGAAAGACCTTCAGTACGGGAACATTTTATTTTTGTATATGCAAAAATCCTCTCCGATTTCTTTTGGTTAGCAAAAATAGCTAAGCGAACTTTCAGAAAGTGGAGGAAGATCCGTAAACACAGAGCAGTCAAGTCATATATACGGTCCATGTTTTTACCCTAGCTATTGAGACAATGTCTGAAAACTGAGCATCATTTCGGCTTTATCCAGAATAAATCACTTCCTTCTTAAAAGATCACACATGCAGAAAACTAACCTCCAAAGAAAAATAAAACACGTAAAAATTTGAATTGGTTTTGTTATCGTGACAAACCACAGACGAAATCATAAATGTGGAAGTCAAGGCTCTCCTCTAACTTCACTCATGTATACCGAAGACATCCCATTAGCAAAAATACCAGTAAGAGACGTCTGATGACTTGATGGTTTTGAAAGCTGCAGGGTTCATGTTGTGACACTCAAAGCAAGACCTACATGGCATCATGCACTGTGTTAGCTCTTCTTGCCTCAAACTTGCTGCCCAAGGAGCACCGTCTGCTGCAGGTTGCAGCACTGAAGGCAAAATCACCACAGACTCAGGGCCTAAATAAGGACCCAAGTACCCCTTTCAGACTGACTAGCACGCCTAACTTCTACATGTCTACGCTGCCAGGCTTAAAGTAGCAGTTCCTAACCAGAGGTGCCTATCAGAACTCTCCGGGGCACTTAAAAACAACAACAATGACACACAATTATAACTTTAAATATCTCAGGGCAGGGGTCCTCTTGATCTAAGGGTTGGGAGTTCAAACCCCACACTGGGTGGAGAGTACTTAAATAAATAAAACTTTAAAAAAAAAACAAAACCTCTCAGGGGAGGGATGAAGCATTCTAAAAGCACACATGTGATTTTAATGGATGGCCAGGTGGCAACACATTCAAGTAAGTTTCTTTTCTTTTTCTTTTTTTTTTTAAAAGCTCTCCAGGTGACTGGCACACTCAGCCCAGCCGGGATGAAAATGAACCACCTTAAAGGGACAACATAAGCAGAGTTTTGAGATGAGCTAAGACAGGTTTTTATTAATGTGTACTTACAATTAATATGGCTACAAAACAGGCTATGGTTGTGTTCCAGTCTCCACTGGCTGTTGCAGAAGCTTTACCAACCAGAACACTGTAGAAAATGAAATCTCCTAATCCAAGTTTTACTCCCCCTAAAAAAGAAGAATTATGAAGTTTGTTACTCTTTGCTATCAATTCAAAAATGTAGGGGCCCCTGGGTGGCTCAGGGTTAAGTGTCTGCCTTTGGCTCAGGTCATGATCTCAGGGTCCTGGGATCCAGCCTCGTGTTGGGCTCTCTGCTCAGCAGGGAGCCTGCTTCCCCCCCCTCTCTCTGCTTGCCTCTTTGCTTACTTGTGAACGGTCAAATAAATAAAATCTTAAAAAAAAAAAAAAATCTAACTGCCCCCCCCCCCCAAGTCACTGCTGCATTCCATCCTGTACTGAATGAGAAAGCAGTAGATGATACATAAAATTCGGCTTTAGCTAGCTTTTCTTTTTTGGCTCCTCCATTATGAGTTTCAGATTCTAGATAACTAACTCTGGGGTCTTCAACAGTAGATGCTGTTGTTATATATAAAAAGAACAATAACTGTCCTCTACAGAATGGTTCGTTTACACACAGCATTTGCTCTCATAAATCCTCACGAGAACCCCTATGAGATAGGTATAATGTATTTCATAAAATAAACCCACTGTAACTGTACAGTTCAATCATTATAAAAACTTACAGAGCTGTCCGACCGCCACCGCAACCCACATTTCCACCGC
Organism: Mustela nigripes; assembly: GCF_022355385.1. Classification (NCBI taxonomy): domain Eukaryota; kingdom Metazoa; phylum Chordata; class Mammalia; order Carnivora; family Mustelidae; genus Mustela; species Mustela nigripes. The sequence goes on from NC_081569.1 coordinate 131,804,338, forward strand.
CCCAGGCCTCACTCAACCCCTGAGTGAACAGTCTCGCTATATGACTCTTCCAGACGTCTCATGGAAATGGGACTCATAACAGCATGTCGTCTTTGTGACTCACTTCTTGCAATGAACGTATTTTTGAGGTTTATCCATGATATTACATGTGTCTGTACTGTTTCTTTTTACTGACGAATAGTTTTCCATTGTATGGAAATACTGTATTTTGCCAGTTGACAGACATCTGGCTTGTTTGCAGTTTGGGGTTATTACGAATAATGGTGCTATGAACATTATGCTGTGACCAAGGGTACACATCTCCGTGTGGACAGTTTTCACTTCCACTGGGTAGATTCCTACAAGTGGAATTGCTAGGTTATACGGTAAGCTTATCTTGAGTTTTATAAAAACCTGCCAAATTGTTTTCCATACTGGTTCTACCAGTCTACATGGCCAGCAGCAATTCGAGAGCATTCTAGTTCCTTCACATCCCTCACCAGCGCTTGGTTCTGCTAGTCTGTTTGATTATAGGTTTTTTTTTTTTTTTTAAAGATTTTAGTTATTTATTTGAGAGAGCGGGGGCGGAGAGCGCACACGCAGGGGAAGAGGCAGAAGCAGGCTCCCCACTGGGGAGCCTGACGTGGGGTACCCCAGGATCATGACCTCAGCTAAAGGCAGACACTTAACCAACTGAGCCACCCAAGGGTCCCATGATTATAGGCATTCTGATTAATGATGTTGAGTAACTTCTCATGGGCTTATTAGCTCTTATATTTCTCTGCTGGTGAAATATTTAGCCAAACCATTTCCCTATTTTTTATTAGGGTTATCTTTTTAAAAAATTTTATTTAAATGTGAACCAGAAATGTTTATTGCAGAAATTTAATCAAAGTTCTCATCTGGTGGCCCCTGTTAAGGTTGGACTGGGCTCCTCTGTCCAGGGCTGGGCATATCTGAACTTTTTTTTTTTTTAAGATTTTATTTATTTGAGAGTGAGAGAGAGAGAGAGAGAAAGCATGAGTGGGGATTGAGGGACAGGGAAGGAAGAGGGAGAAGCAGACTCGCTGCTGAGCAGGGGGCTCAACAAGGGGCCAATCCCAAGACCCGGGGATCACGACCTGAGCCGAAGCCAGACGCTTAACCCATGGAGCCACCCAGGTGCCCCCGAGCATTTTTTGTAGATCCTCAACACAAGTTCTTCAACAGGACTTGAAATATGACTTGTAAATATTTTCTTAGTTTGTGTCTTCTCTTTCCTAATAGTATCTTTTCTAAAACAAGTTTTTTAATTGTGGTAAAATACACAATTCAACGGCATTAAATAAACTCACACTAGTGTGCTCCATTCACAGAACTCCCTGCATCTTGCAAAACGAATGCTCTACACCCATTAAACACAAATGCCTCCTCCTCTCCCTCCAGCCTCTGGCAACCATCATTCTGTTTTCTGTTTCTGAGTTTGGCTGCTCTTAGTACCTCATGGAATCATACAGTATTTGTTTTTGTGACTGGCTTATTTCACTTAGTATAATGTCAAGTTGTTATAGCATCTGTTAGAATTTCCTTCCTTGGGGCACCTGGGTGGCTCAGTCAGGTCAGTGTCTGCCTTAGGCTCAGGTCATGATCATCGGGGTTCTGGGACTGAGCCCCACGGTAGACTCCCTGCTCTGTAGGCCATCTGCGTCTCCCTCCGCTGCCTGCCACTGCTCTCTCTCTCAAAAACAAAACAAAGAATGTCCTTCCTTGTCATGGCTGAACAACATTCCATGTATGTACACACATTTTATTTATACATTCATCCATTAGCGGACACTTGGGCTGTTTCTACCACATTGCCACTGTGGATAATGTGAAGAAGTTGGGTGTACAAACATCTCTTCTTCTTATTTATTTAAAAATTTTTTTAAAAGATTTTATTTATTTATTTGACAGAGATCACAAGTAGGCAGAGAGGCAGGCAGAGGAGAGGGGAAGCAGACTCCTCGCTGAGCAGAGAGCCCGATGCAGGGCTCAATCCCAGGACGCTGGGATCATGACCTGAGCTGAAGGCAGAGGCTTTAACCCACTGAGCCACCTAGGCGCACCCCCCCCCCCCTTTTTAAACAACTCTTCTCTTAATAGCATCTTTTGAAGTGCAAAAGTTTTTAATTTTGGTGAAGTCCAGTCTACCAATTTTTTCTTCCATGTACTAGTGTTGTATTGAAGAACTCTGCCCAGCCCAAAGTCATAATGTTTTTCTTCTGTTTTCCTCTAGAAGTTTTAGTTTTACCACTTACATTTCAGTTTATGATCCATTTTGAGTTCATTTTCGATTGTGTGCCTGATGGATGGAGAGGGTGAGGCAGGGGTTTCCATTCATTCTTTTGCATGAGGACAGCTAATTGTCCCCGCACAATTTGTGGAAAAGATTATATTCTTTTCCTGTTGAATTATTTCAGCACCTTTGTAAAAGCTACTGACCATAAATGTAAGGGTTTTGTAATTCTGTTCCACTGATTCATATGCCTGCCCTTGTGCCTGAATTGATTACTATCCCCTTAGAGTAAGTTTTGATGTCAAATAGTGTTAAGTCCACCAATAAAATAAATGTTTATTTATTTGAGAGAGCTAAGAAAGAGAGCACAACTAGGCAGAGCAGTAGGCAGAGGAAGTGGGAGAAGCTCTCTGCTGAGCGGGGAGCCCCGTGTAGGGCTCGATCCCCTGGGATCATGACCTGAGTCAAAGGCAGCCGCTTAACTGACTGGGCCACCCAGGCGTCCCTTCTCTTTCAAAATGGTCTTGGATATTCAAAATTCCTTATATTTCCATCGACTTACAGACACTGACAAGCTGATCCTAAAACTTGCAAGAAATGCAAAGGCCTTAGGTTTTCTGTTATCAAACATTTTTTCCCTTCAAATTCTTTTCAAAGTAATAAGGAAAGGCTAAACAATGGATTCAAAAGATATGTTTTAACTTTGGGGCCCACTACTAATCCATAAAGCTTTACAACTGCCTTTTACCTTTCCGTTAAGTAACTATTCCCAACTGAAGTTTGAGCCTGGTCTTAGAAGGTTAGAGAAGCACTCCCAGGAGATAGGTGGAGGGCCCGGAGAGGTATGGTCCATTCCACATGTGGGGGAGAAAGAAGCAGAGTGCTGGTTATTAAGATATTACTGAGAAATCAGTGTTCTTCTTGAGTTGTGGGAGCCAGGGTGAGCGCCTCCTTAGTGGAAAAGATAAACATGTGACCCATGAAATCTGAAGCTGTGAACCACCCTGTAACTTGCTAACATTCCCAGACTGATGAATACACTCTCCAGTTTCATGTGTACAGAACAGGCCAGCTCTACTACTGAAGTACTTGAATGATCCGGAGCAAGTTGATTCAATTTCTCTAATCCTCAAATCCCTCAGCCCTAAGATGGGGATTACAAACAGGCCATTTCATAGAGCTGTTATCAAGAGTTAAAAAATAATACAGAAGGGGCGCCTGGATGGCTCAGTGGGTTAAAGCCTCTGCCTTCTGCTTGGGTGATGAACCCAGGGTCCTGGAGTCGAGCTCCACGTCGGGCTCTCTGCTCAGCAGGGAGCCTGCTTCCCTTCCTTTTTCTCTGCCTGCTTGTGATCTCTGTCTGTCAAATAAATAAATAAAATCTTAAAAAAAAAAAAGTTGTTTATAAAAGACAGATAAGTGTTGGTGAGGATGTGGAAAAATTGGAGCATTCACACACTGCTGGTGGGAATGTAAAGCAGGATGGCTGCTTCGGAAAACAGTCTGGCAGTTCCTCAAAAGGTTAAACAGAATTACCATATGACCTAGCAATTCCACTCCTGGGTATACACCCAAGAGAAATAAAAACATGTCCACACAAAAGCCTGTACATGAATATGGACAGCAACATTAGGCATAACAGCCCAAAATGAAAACAGCCTCGATGTCTGTTAATTGATGAATGCGTAATAAATGTGAGATATATGTGAAATGTAATATAACTTGGCTATAAAAAGAAATGGAAGTACTGACACATACTACAACAGAGATGAACTTTGAAAACATTACCCTAAGGGAAAGAGACCAGTACAAAGGACCATATATTGTAGGATTCCATCTATATGAAATGTCCAGGATAGGCAACTCTATTAAGAGAGTACATTTGTAGGGGCGCCTGGGTGGCTCAGTCGTTAAGCCTCTGCCTTCAGCTCAGGTCATGATCCCAGGGGCCTGGGACTGAGCCCCGCATCTGGGTCCCCTGATCGGCGGGAAGCCTGCCTCCCTTCCTCCTCTCCCCCTCCTCCTGCTTGGGTTCCTTCTCTGTCAAATAAATAAATAAATGTTTAAAAAAAAAAGTATATTTGTTGGTGTTGGTGGGACATGGGGGCTAAGGAGTTCAGGGTTTCTTTCTGAGGTGATGAAAATGTTCTAAAATTCACTTGTGGGGCGGCTGCACAACTCTGAATATAATAAAAATCACTGCATTATGTGTTTTAAATGGGGGGGTGGGAGGGACTAGAGAGCTGGACAGCTAAGGAGTGTGGGTTCTTTTTGGGGTAATGAGATAGATCCGGTATTAACTGTGGAGACGGCTGAACAATTCGGTGAATATACTAAAGTTATCAAAAAGTAAACAAAAATGGAGCGCCTGGGTGGCTCAGTCAGTTGAGCGTCTGCCTTCAGCTCAGGTCATGATCTCGGGGTCCTGGGATAGAGCCCCACATGAGGCTTTCTGCAAGGCAGGAAGCCTGCTTCTCTCTCTTCCTCTGCTGCTCCCCCTGCTTATGTACTCTCTCTGTCAAATAAATGGGTAAAATCTTAAAAAAAAAAAAAAAAAGGTACATGAAAATAATGTATTAAATCAAAGCTTTTAAAATCACAGCCTCGGGATGCCTGGGTGGCTCAGTGGGTTAGGCTGCTGCCTTCGGCTCGGGTCAGGATCCCAGGGTCCTGGGATCGAGTCTCGCATCGGGCTCCTTGCTTGGCAAAGGAGACTGCTTCTCTTTCCGCCTCTGCTTGCCTCTCTGCCTGCTTGTGTGTTCTCTCTCTCTTTCTGACATATAAATAAATAAATAAATAAATAAATAAATAAAATCTTAAAAAAAAAAGGTAAAAATAAAATCACAGCCCCACTTTTTCATTCAAAGGCTTATGTTTAGGGGTGCCTCGCTGGCTCAGTTGGAAGAGTGCCCAACTCTTGATCTTGGGGTCAAGAGTTCAAGTTCCACACTGGACGTAGAGATTACTTAAATAAATATTTAAAAATTTAAAATTAGGCTTACATTTACGGAACATAATGAAAATAAATTAAAAAAATAGGCTTCCATTTAACAGCAATGTTATGGCAAATACTATAGTTATACTTCACAGAATTCATTTTAATGGAGAGAAAGATATACATTATCTATTAGCAAAATTAGAGTAAGGAAACAAGTAACCATCAGTTTTTTTCTTTAGGCATTTACTGAAATGTCAAGTTTTATTCACCTACAAGCCCACGAAATTGAAGCAGAATAAAAATCTAAGAAATAGCATATTGCTCAGGAATTTTTCTTTAAATAGGTCCTTTTGATTTATTCAATCAAAATGTGCCATAACCAAATAACTAAAACCACAGCAAAGGAAACTGCTTAAGTTAGTAAAAATGAATGAGCAGTATTCTACCAGCAAGTGTTAATGCTAGGACTGGTTGCTAGTATTTTACTGCTATTTGCTAATAGTAGTCTAGGCCTTCTATTGTGTTGTTTTGTTTTTATTAACTCTGAAAAATAATTTCAAGTAATACGGTGTTCCTTGAATATTAAAAGGAGCATCTGTTGGTCTACCAAACATAAGACATAGTAAAGACAATAAATGATGATGACTATTTACTTTAATTGTAAGATTTCTCTAAACAACCTCTAGCTGTGTAATATTTGCCTAGCTTAAATGTAACATAAAAAATACTTCCTATTAACTTTTAAATAAATGTAAACATCTTAAAAACTGCCTGAAGGGTACCTGACCCAGCTGGTGGAGCGTGCGACTCTTGATCTCTGGACTGTGAGTTCTCGAGTCCCACGCTGGGTGTAGAGATTACTTAAAATCTTAAAAAAAGTGGGGCTTTGAGGGGCTCCTAGGTGGCTTAGTCGGTGAAGCATCTGACTCATAGTTTCAGCTCAGGTCACAGTCTTAGGGTTGTAAGATCGAGCCCCACGTGAGGCTCTGTGTGCCGCAGGGAGTCTGCCTGAGATTCTCTCTCACCCTCTTTCTCTCCCTTTCCCTCTGTTCCTCCTCCCTCTCTCAAGCGCTCTCTAAAATAAATGAGTAAATCTTACGAAAAATAAAACAAAACAAAATACTAAATACTGCCCGATGCTGCACCTGGGTGGCTCAGTCAGTTAAGTGTCCAACTTGGTTTTGGCTCAGGTCATGAACGCTGGGTGCTGGAATGCAGCAGCTCTTTGAGCTCTACATTCAGCACGAAGTCTGCCTGAAGATTCCCTCTCGTGCCCTCTGCTGCTCACTCACTCATGCTCTCTTACTTTTTCTAAATAAATAAATAAAATCTTAAAAAAGAGAGTTCCTGAAAGGTGTTATTTCAGGAAATAATACATTTACTACTACTAAAATCTCTTCTTCCGGAGCACCTGGGTGGCTCAATGGGTTGAAGCCTCTGCCTTCGGCTCAGGTCATGATTCCAGGGTCCTGGGATCAAGTCCCGCATCGGGCTCTCTGCTTAGCGGGGAGCCTGCTTCCCCTCCACCTCCCTGCCTGCCTCTCTGCCTACTTGTGATCTCTGTCTGTCAAATGAATAAATAAAATCTTTAAAAAAACAAAACAAAACACACACACACACACACACACACACACACAGACATAAAAGACAAAGAGCACACGAGGAAATGATCAGGAGTGAGCACTCAAGTAGCAAGGACAATCATGAAACAGTCAGGCTGCTGCTATGGTCAACAGCTATATATTCTTTCCTTCCTTTGGCTGCAGGCACCCTTGAGAAATGAGAGGAAGAGAAGAGGCAACCTGACTACAGCAGTAACTTTGCAGGCAGAGAATACACCAGCAAAGACAAGATCAAGCCTGGCTGTAAGCCAAGGCAACCGTGTCTAGTCTCCCTGGAGTATGAAAGTCACAGGGTGTAGCTGGCTCTAACATCTGGAAAATTCAGCCAAGCACCAAAGTCAAGGATACGCCCAGGTTTTGACCAAGTTAAAAGAGTAAGGCTGAGCTGTAAGAAGTGTTCTGCTTAAGCTGAAGGATAATGTCCAGATCATAATAATCAATGATCAGTAAATAAAGAAGCTAAGAAATCTAGGTGTTTCTTTCTCTAAAATTACTTAATATTTTTACTATAATGTTTTAATCCAGAGCTTCACTTTTGTAAGAAGAAAAAAAAAACCCACCAAGAATAATTTAGTTGGAAACTGTATTAATCTGTTAATAAATCACATCTTGGGGCACCTGGGTGGCTCAGTGGGTTAAAGCCTGCCTTTGGCTCAGGTCATGATCTCAAGGTCCCAGGATCAAGCCCCGCATCAGTGGGGGGTGGGGGGGTGTCTCTGCTCAGCAGGGAGCCTGCTTCCTCTCTCTTTGCCTGCCTCTCTGCCTACCTGTGAACTCTGTCTCTCAAATAAATGAACAAAATCTTTAAAAAAAAAAAAAATCACATCTTTAAGACTAACTGAAGAGATGACTGAGCCCGAACCAAAGGGGCTCTTGATCATGTTCCCAAGAAGCCCCAAGTGCTAAAGGAAATCCAAGTGCCAACATATCTTAGACATTGAACAAATGTTTGCATTTCTCCCCATAACCTAAATCCCTTTTCTTTAAAATTCATAAAATACAGTGCTTGCTAGCAAAGGGAATATGTAAAAGGCTGAAACACTCAAGTCCACAGTCTCTGCACAGGAAAAGGAAATGTACTAATGAAATTTTTGTACACAAATATTGCAGTCATGAAGCCTTACTGCAATAATAATTCTGAAAAAAATCTACCTTATAAAACAAATGCCTAATGTTCAGGCTATAAACGGCCATTTCCAAAAATCTAAGGAGCAGAATTTGGCCCATTGACAAACTGAACTATAAGAAAAGCAGTAATTATGAGCATGTCGCACTAAAAGCTTCAATCTGTTATTCAGAAGTAGACCATAACACTCTCTATTCATTTTATTTTTGAGGAGTTTGGTAACGTAGCACGTAAAAGAACCCACGACTATTCAACACAGAGAAATGCACGTACTTTCTTCTGGGTCCTCACTGGTGAGGATGTTGCTGGAAAGTTCCTGCACAGCAGCTCGTGTCTCAGTTGTAGAATGATGAGGCCCTAGGCGACTGTCCCTCTGGGCTTCCCACTCTTCACTGAAGCCACCATCGTCGCTCTCTGTCACAGGGTCTTGGGACTCACTTTCAGTGCCTTCAAGAGAAAGTGGAAATTACAGCTAACATTTTAGAAAAATTGCTCAATATCTTTAATAAAACTACATGGGAACAATAACTACCCACCTGTCATGTAACTAGCTTAGTTGGCTCTTAAACCACAAATCATAAGCTGTAAAAGTGCCTGGAAGTTGCTTGACCAATAACCATTTCCCTTGTTTCCTGAGGGCAGAGTCCTGATTGGGTTTCTGCCTCTCATGCACATGACTCTGGGGGTAAATCATGATGAAGCCAAGCCAAGCCAAGCATGGTAATCTCATTCCTCTTTCCAATAAAATCTCTAAAGGTAGGTGTGGTACTAGCCAATGTGTGGGGAGGCAAAGACTGCTCTGAATTTGGGGGATATTTTTCTCACTCTTTGAGAGAATCAAGGAAGAAACAAAACCGCCCCTTTCTAAGCCTGGATGATGTCTCATCTGGATATGATGTCTGGAACAACAGTTGTCATCTTCTGATCATGAGAAGCAGTGGGCTGAGGACCAAACCTGTATCTAAGAATGGCAGAGCAGGAAGATGGAAGGACCCTGGGCCCTCGATGACATCACTGGATCATAAAACCGACCAGCCCTACAAAGGCCTACACCTCAGGACTGCTGGTCACACGGGAGAACCTAACTCTTCTTTGTTTAAAGCAAATGACTTGGGTTTTCTGATCTTGGCAGCTGAAAGCCCAACCATGGCTTTAGTGACTAAGAAAAAAGCAGACCATTATGGGGGAGGTGGGGCAGGAGAGGGGGGAGAATTTTTTTATGGACCAGCCATTGTGTCATAATGACTATCAGACTCAAAATTCTAAGCAGAACATCAAAGTCCTGAGAAACACCCATACATCAAAGATAATTAAAATACAGAAGTGAAGTTGATAAACTTTTTTTCCTCCTTTATTATTATTATTTAATAAAGTAAAACATGTTCATAGAGGTGGATCTACCATGAAGACCGCAAGCCTCAGGCCTCTCACTTACATGGAATACTTCAGAGAGGCCACAGCAACTCTGTATTCATAACTTACATTCTTTTTCTTAACCAAGTCCTCACAAATCCTGAATCATCCATGGTTTGGAGTTTACAAAATCATATAAGCATAAGATTTATAAATAAAAACAGCAGTCCCTGCTCTGCCCCATCCCTCCTCACTCCTACCTTTCAAGCCACCCCTTTCGGAGCCCTGTGTTTTTCTGTTCCAATCTAACTTCTAGTTCTCCTAACACAGTCATTTTTAGCCAGTAAGTAGCACCTCCCCTTCCAGGGGGTGTTTGGAAATATCTAGGATGGAGGGCTTTCTGCCTACCGTAATACTGCGAAACCAAAATTAACATTTAGAGTGAGAGGCCAGAAAAGCTAATAACCTGCAAAGAGTGAAGCCCCACACAATGAAGAACTGCCCACCCAAAATACCACAGCACTCCCACTGAGGAACTCTGTAAGTTCACCTAGCTCCTTCTAACTTCAAGGCTCTTCCCCATTGTTTCCTCTTCTGGAAAGTTCTTCTACTTGTCAGTTGGTTGTCACCTATTATCACTTCCTCAGGGAAGCCTTCCTGACTTTCCAGAGTAAATGAAATTCCTCTACCATAAACTTTCATAGCAACCATACTTCTCCTTTGTAGTGCGTATCACAACTGTATGAATTGTTTATAAAATTATTTGTTGAACATTTGTGTCTGTCCAAATAGGTCATGAGCTCTGAAGGGACAGGATATCTTGTTCAGTGCTGCATTCTCAGTGCCTAGTTAAAATATGAGGCACAGAGTTAGGCACCCAATCAATATTTGTCATGGGGCACCTGGGTGGCTCAGATGGTTAAGCATCTGCCTTTGGCTCAGGTCATGATCTCCAGGGTTGAGGGATCAAGCCCCATGTTGGGCTCCCTGCTCAGCGGGGAGTCAGGTTCTCCCTCTCCTCCTGCACATGTTCTCTCTCTGTCTCAAATGAATAAATAAAAATCTTTTTTTTTTTAAAGATTATTTATTTATTTATTTGAGAGAGAGACAGTGAGAGAGATCATGAGTGAGGAGAAGGTCAGAGAGAGAAGCAGACTCCCCGTGGAGCTGGGAGCCCGATTTGGGACTTGATCCCCGGACTCCAGGATCATTGACCTGAGCCGAAGGCAGTCGTCCAACCAACTGAGCCACCCAGGCGTCCCTAAATAAAAATCTTTAAAAAAATTTTTGTCTAAAAAATAAAATGTTTTTCACTTACACTCACATATATACTCATAGACAACTCATATTTTAATTGTCTTCCCGCTTAACACAGATCAACACAATAGCCAGACTTGTAGCAATCATTTCCAATATATTTCCTTCTTCTCCATCAGGTCTCCTATTGGTTCTGCTGCAAGATTCCCAGTTGAAAATGCGCTCTTGCTGTTACTCAAATTCTAACTCAGCAGATCTCATGGGTTTTAAACCTTTACTTTTCTTTTCCCATTAAGGCCCTTTTTTCTTCTCTCGCCACTGCTCTGCCTATTTCCCAGCTTGTTTTTCTTATAAAGTTACTTTTCTTCTTGACTATTTTTAGTGTGCCACTATTCCAATTCTTCCTAACAACTCCTAACTTACACCTGCCCGGACATCTCTGTATCCACAGGGGCCTTTCCATCTCCCAGCCTGATCCTCCGGCATCATCTACCCTCCTCCAGAACGTCATGTCCACCGGGAATATTTTATCTTCTTGGGATAAACATGATCGCATCTTAAGTCAAATCATATTTAAGTTACCCTGCCCATATCAGGTAAGAGGCTCTCATTTTTACATGTTTGGAGAGCAAGATTACTGTTTCTTTTTTTTTTTTTTAAACCAGAAAGTGGCCTTTTTTTTTTTTTTTTTTAAAGATTTTATTTATTTATTTGACAGAGAGAAATTACAAGTACACTGAGAGGCAGGCAGAGAGAGAGAGAAGGAAGCAGGCTCCCTGCTGAGCAGAGAGCCCGATGCGGGACTCGATCCCAGGACCCTGCATGACCTGAGCTGAAGGCAGCGGCTTAACCCACTGAGCCACCCAGGCGCCCTACTGTTTCTTTTTTAAATCACAGCCTCAACTTGAACCTTTCCATAATGGTATTAATGGCATTTAATGGCAGAAATTCTTTACCTAGGGTCCCTTGGCTGTATGGTTGGGTTTAGAGCACCTGAACTTCTTAAATATTTATCTATATTTCCTGGGTATTACCACAGCTTCCAGGAGATTCTCAAGAGTCCATGACCAAAGACAGAGGTTAAAATCATTGCTTCACAGCTGTTAGCCAATATAACAGGACAATGACCCGGAAAAACCAGGCAGGAAATTACCAAATAAAAGACACCTACTTTGTGCATTATAATTGGAGTTTTTGGATACCTTCCTTTGGGCTTCTGGATCTCCCTCTGCCATATTCACCAACCACACCATTGTTGCTGTTGAGAAAGACAAAAGTCCAGTTAAGAACTTGAAACCCAGAAAGTACATGAATAGAGAACAGGCCATTATCTTTCTACAGAAATCACCAATCTTCTTAATGTTATCTTAAGAATCCTTAACAAGCAGAAGCAAATGCATTATTAAAAACCACACAAGATTTTCCCTGATTTTGGCAGATTAAAAAAAAAAAATTCTAAAACTGAGCATTCACTCTAGCTTTCAAACTACAGTTGCTACTGTAAAAACCATAATTTCATTGTTTCCAGTCCCTGAAAAGTAATCAGAGAAAAACTGTTCAGGCCAGCAAGATCTATTAAAAAACAGCTGGAGGGCCGAACATTCTAAAATAATGTGATGAAAATTACTTATTGGAACTAAATCAGAGAACAAACTGGGACTCACAAAAGCATCACACAGCCATTATGATTCTAAGGATGCCTGACCTCTGGGATTTTCCATAATGCTAAACTGTGATATACAAGGAATAAAAAAAAGTTAAAAGCAGTAAACATAAAGGGGATTGTCAACTGGCTTATTCTATGTCCCTTTCACAAAAATACATACATATCCATATAGATCTAAGTATATACACACACCCCTCTCACATTTTAAAGGACAACATGAAAACATTAAAATAGTACTTCTAATATATTACAAGTGGAATGAAAAATGGAATAGCCCCTATACAGCCCCTATTGAAGGGAATTTGGTAACATCTAACAAAACTACGTATGCCATTACTCAGTCGTAAGAATGAAATTGGGGCACCTGGGTGGTTCAGTCGGTTAAGCGTTCAACTCTTGATTTAGGCTCAGGGCCTGACTTTGGGATTGTGGGATCCAGCCCCACAGGGGCTCTGCACTCAGAGTCAGCTTGTCCCTCCCTGCGCCGCTGCCCCCCCCCCCCGCTGCTCATTCTCTAGCTCTAAAATAAATAACACCTTTTAAAAAAACACAATGAGATCTTGCCATTTTTATACTATCATGCTAAAACAAATAAATAAGACAAACAACACAGAAGCAAACTCAGAAATACAGGGAACAAATGTCTGGTGGTTGCCAGAGGGGAGGGGGGATGGGCAAACTAGGTGAAGGGGATTAAGAGCTACAAACTTCCAGTTTTTTGTTTTGATTTTTAAAAGATTTTATTTATTTATTTGACAGAGAGAGAGAGGGAACAAGCAGGGAGAACAGCAGAGGGAGAGGGAGAAGCAGGCTCCCCACCGAGCAAGCAGCCCAATATGGGGCTCGATCCCAGGACCCTGGCACCATGACCAGAGCCAAAGGCAGATGCTTAATCAACTGAGCCACGCAAGGGCCTCAAACTTCCATTTATAAAATAAATCATGGATATAAAATATAGCAAGGGAATATAGTCAATAATAATATAATAGTTTCGTAAGGTAACAGGTTACCATGGTGCACATTTCATAATGTATATAAATATCGAATCACTATGCTGTACATCTGAAACTACTATAATACTGTATGTCAACTACACTTCAATTAAAAATAAAAAACTACCTGTGCCTTAGCTCTTTGACCCAGGAATTCCACTTTTGGGAATTTATCCTGAAAATACTCCAATGATAATATAAAAATACATATAAACATGTACATACAGGGCTGTGGCAGGAACCAAATGCCAGCAAAAACCTGAGTCCAATCTGTTGTCATTGGTACCCCCAAAGGACTGCATTTTTTTAAAAAACAAATAGTCAAGAATATTGATTTAAAAGTTTTTAATATTTGTGTTTATTTCCATGTCAGGAGAAAAGTACTGATTACTAATACTGCTGCTTTAAAAAAATAAATGGGGAGGCCTGGGTGGCTCAGTAAGTTAAGCGCCTGCCTTTGGCTCGGGTCATGATCCTAGGGTCCTAGGACGGAGCCCCACATCTGGCTCTGTGCTCAGCAGGGAGCCTGCTTCTCCCTCTGCCTGCCATTCCCCCTGCTTGTACAGGGTTTAAAACAGGGTTAATAACATATATGCAAAATTCACTTAAAATTGGGAGCTTAAGAGGCGCCTGGGTGGGTCAGTGGGTTAAAGCCTCTGCCTTCGGCTCTGGTCGTGGTCTCAGGGTCCTGGGATCGAGCCCCACATCGGGCTCTCTGCTCAGCAGGGAGCCTGCTTTCCCCTCTCTCTCTGCCTGCCTCTCTGCCTACTTGTCATCTCTGTCAGTCAAAGGAATAAATGAAATCTTAAAAAATAAATAAAAATAAAATAAAAAATCAAAATCCCTCCATTTTGACACCCACCATTAGGTTTTTAAATAACACAAAGTACAGGGACACCTGGGTGGCTCAGTCAGTCAAAAGCCTGCCTTCGGCTCGGCATGATCTCAGGTCCGGGATCGAGCCCCCGCACTGGGCTCCTTTCAGCACGGAGCCCGCTTCCCCCTCTGCTTCCCCACTTGTGCTCTAATTAAAAAAACTTTAAAAAATAAACATAAATAAATAAAAATTTAAAAAACACACAAAGTACAATTAAAAACTCTACAAGTAGAAAAAGGTATAAAGAAAAATGTAAAAGTTACTTCCATCTCTAAATCCCACTTCCCAGAGGTAAACACTATTAACCTTTTGTCAGTTATTTATTTATTTAAAGATTTTATTTATTTATTTGACAGACAGAGATCACAAGTAGACAGAGAGGCCCAGGTGCCCCTTGTCAGTTTTTTAAATGTATCACTGTATATGCACAGACACCAAACATAACTCCCTTCCTCCCATACAATATTGCATTATTGCTTTAAATCTCGCTTTCTTCTTCTTTTTAAAAAGATTTTGTTTATATATTTGAGAGAGTGAGAGCACACACCCAGGGGTGGGGGGCAGAGCAGGGGCAGAGGGAAAGGGAGAAGCGTACTCCCTTCTCAGCGGGGAAACCGATGCAGGGCTTGATCCCAGGACCCTGAGATCATGAGCCAAAGGCAGATGCTTAACCAACTGAACCACCTAGGCGCCCCTAAATCTGCTGTTTTTAGTATATAATCTTTAACATTAAAAATACAATTGGACAGGGGCACCTGGGTGACTCAGTGGGTTAAAGCCTCTGCCTTTGGCTCAGGTCATGATCCCAGAGTCCTGGGATAGAGCCCCGAATCGGGCTCTCTGCTCAGCAGGGAGCCTGCTTCCCTTCCTCTCTCTGCCTGCCTCTCTGCCTACTTAATGATCTCTGTCAAATAAATAAATAAAAATTAAAAACAAAAAACCCAAGAAACAACTGGACATATACAGGGCTACCTCATTCTTTCTAATGGCTGCACAACTGTCTACTGTATGAATGTACCGTAATTATTTGTAAGTATTCCCACTGATGGATACTTAAGTTACTTCCACTGAGTATTTACTATCAACATTTGGTGGAACATTCTGTATGCACAAATATAAAATATGTAGTCAATTTTAATTTCCAGGAATAACACATAAGAAGCTCACACCCAAATGCTGATTAAGAGGAAAATGTTGATGTTCAAAACTTCACCTTTTTTCTGCCAAAAAACACAGGAAGCACATGATAATAAATTTATATTGGAAAAAGAGCAAAACAAGATCCTTGCATTCCAGACAATGAGTTTTCTAACATTTGACCAGACTTCTCCACAGACAAGCACAGCCCTTGCCTCTCCACTTCCCCACAATGATCTCACACTGAGTCCACAAGAAAACAAGGTCAACTACCTCGTGCTCCGAACTTTCCCTCTCTCTTTCATTAAGTCTCACTACCTTCTGCTGTGGTCTTCCTCTTCCCTCCTTCCAAGTCTTTCCTGTTCTCTTTTAATTCCTCTTCCTGAACTCTCAAGGCAAATTTTTTGGAAAGATTTTTATTTATTGAGCACCTGGGTGGCTTAGTCGTTAAGCGTCTGCCTTTGGCTCAGGTCATGATCCCAGAGGCCTGGGATCGGCCCCTCATCGGGCTCCCAGCTCTGCGGGAAGCCTGCTTCTCCCCCTCTCCTCCCCCTGCCTGATCTCCCCTCTCGATGTCTCTTTCCCTCTGTCCAATAAATAAAGAGAACCTTTTAAAAAAAAGATTTTTATTTATTTGACACAGAGCCCACGCGTGCGAGAGAGTGTGAGCGCACAAGTACAGGGAATGGAAGGCAGGCACAGGAACCCCATGTGGGGCTTGATCCCAGGACCCTGGGATCATGACCTGAGCTGAAAGCAGCCGCTTAACTGACTGAGCCACCCAGGCACCCCAGAGAGCAATGTCTACTTGCTTTGTTGTTAACCTTGGTCCATGAACTATTCCTTCTTGCTGGTCTCATCAAAGGCTTTCTCCACTGGCTCCTTCCCCTCAGCCTTAGAGACACAGTTACATCTTCTGTCTCCTGGAAACACCTTTCCTCAGGCCTGCTCTCCCCTCAGGTCACCACTGCCCTGTGTGTGTGACAATCATCTCGGTAGTAGGGGATGTTTACTGAACCTCCCCTCCTTCACCACCCATTCTCTGGCTATACCATAACTTCCACTGCCAGCAACAGCAAAACACAGACACACTGCCTTCCCTTTGCAGCACTGCTTCTAGTCCTACCACTCTACTGAAATTGTTCTCTTGGATGTCACCGAAGACATCCAAGGCACTAAATTCTCTATGGTTTACTTAGTCCTCATCTTTGGCTTCTTCTAGAGCATTTGATGTTCTTCTTGAAACTCTATTTTTCCAATAACCCAACAGGAGATTAGGCAAAAAAAAAAAAAAAAAAAAAAAAAAAGCCTACAAAGATACATCAAACTAGTAACAGGGTAACTGCTTGGTAAGGTATTAAGATTAGAGATGACAGTTACAGTGAAATTCAGCTTTCTTTACAATATTTAATTTTCTTCCAGCATAACAAATTAATGCATTACTTATGCAATCATAAATTTTGAAAATATAGAAAAGATTATACCCAGTAACAAAACAAGAAATATATGTAGCTTTTTAAAAAAAAATGAAAAAAGTCCAAATACCCATTAATAATTATTAGTTAATAAGCCAAAATTAAAATAAAACAAGAGGGGTTTTTTTGCCTCTTAGTTTCACACACACATAATACTGAAGGTATAAGGAAAGTGGTACCTTACACTATTAAAGGAAAAGCCTTTTTAGGAGGCAATTTGGATCCATCAAAATTTACATACATGCTTTGACTTAGCGATTTCATTTTTAAAAACGTATCATGCCAAAAACTTCACGAAGACGGATGATCTCTGCAAGCACTGTTCGTGACAGAAGAAGACCAACAAGGACACCCTTTCCTGAGTACCTAGAGAATACTGTGTAGCCTCTTCCCGTGCTGACATGGAAAACATGTCCTGATACTGTTAAGTGAAAAATCCTAGCTACCCCAATTTTCTTTTCTTCCCTTTGCTGTTGTTGTCTGTTCATTTTCTCCCTCTTTAAGCACAGGAGCTGACTAAGTTCCCTCCTTGACATCTTCGCATCCACTTCTGCTGCACCGCTCATCCACTCCCGAAGCTTCGACGGCCTCTGCTACGCTGTCAATTCTGTACCTCTGGTCAACCTTTCCCCAGGCACTAGAACTTCACTTCTAAATGCACGCTGGGCATTTCTACCTGGTTCACACGTCCCACCAACTAAGGAAGATATGGGCCACAGGCAAAACGAAACGTTCCTGAACCAAGAACAACACCCCTCTTCATCACTTTTCCTTCAGGCCTGAAACTTCTCTCGTCAGTTGCTAAGAACTACTGATTCTACCTGTACAACCTCTCATCAATCAGTCCTCTTCCTGGATCTGCCATTAACAATACCACAGTTCAGACCCTCATTATTTCCCTCCTAGATTACTACAGTATGTGCTTAGTTATTAGACATTACTTTGGTTCTCACCAGCCATAAATCAGTCTGCATAATGCTGCAAGCCTGCGGAGCCACAGCTCTGATCACGTAACTCTTATGCTCAAGAACCTCTGATTCCCCAGCGATCAGCGAATAGCATAGAGATATCTACACCAGCCCCTCAAAGCTATCCCTGATCTTGCCCTAATCTGCCTTTCCAAATCCATCCTCCTAGAACTCTCCCCCATTTTTACTCCATGTTCTAGTCAATCTAAACACCTGAAACTTGATAAAGACTCCCTACACTTCTGTCTCAAAGCCATTCTTTGCAACAAGCCCACTTATGGAATCAACTCCTCCATCTGTGTTTGCTGAAATCCCATTTTTTTTTTTTTTTAAGATTTTATTTATTTGACAGAGAGAGAGATCACAAGTAAGCAGACAGGCAGGCAGAGAGAGAGGGGCAAGCAGGCTCCCTGGTGAGTAGAGAGCCCGATACAGGGCTCGATCCCAGGACCCTGAGACAATGACCTGAGCCAAAGGCAGAGGCTTGAACCCACTGAGCCACTCAGGCGCCCCAAATTCCACCATCCTTAAAAGGTTTAATACAAATGCTATCTCATCCACTAAGCCTTCTTTGTTTCCCCAGCCAGGTTTTCCTTCTTCTCAACTCTCTTTACACTTCAATTGTGCCCCCTCTGAATCTGGAAACAATGCTGGGTGTTGCTTATTTATACATTTGCCTTATCTCACCTCTAAACTATAAGCAAAGGAGTTCTGGGTAAGGCAGAGCATCTTAAACATCTTTATGTCCCCCACAGTGCTCTGTGGCAGGTCAATGCCCAAATGCATATGTACTGAATGATTAGGAAGAACAGCATCCCAAAATAACCAAAAGAGGCACATTGTGAAGGAACAGTACAATTTTTTTGGTAAGCTAGGGCAAGATTCCTCTGTAGTAAATGGCTCAATAACTCTTGACTAATTAGATTTTATTTTATTTATTCTTTAAGATTTTATTTATTTGTCAAAAAGAGACAGAGAGAGAGAGATGGCATAAGCAGGGGGAGCAGCAGGCAGAGGGAGAAGCAGGCTTCCTGCTGAGCAAGGAGCCTGATGTGGGACTCGATCCCCAGACTCTGGGATCATGACCTGAGCTGAAGGGAGATGCCCAACCGATTTAGCCACCCAGGCACCTAGTAACTAATAAGATTTTAGTTGAGAGAAATGGCTCCCCACTCTCTAAACATTTCTTCTATTTCTACATCTACTGAAAACTCTCTTGAACCAGCGTCAGGTGGAAGACAATAGTTTGCAAGGAAACAGGGATATGTAGACGTTCTTTTAATGTTATGCATTTAAGATGAAAGAAAGTATAATAATGACTATAATTACATCTGTTTGAGTTCCTATAAATTATAAGCTGAGTAGTAAGTTAACATCATTCCAAAATACTTACAGGAGTAAATAAGAGCCGGAAAGAGAGTTTCATTCCTCTCCTGAGCTGTTTCAACCAGCATACGAAGTGGGCCTTTTGGACACAAAACAGCCACTAAATCTAGAAAGAGAAAATTTAAAAAAAAAAAAAAAAGAAGAAGAAGTCTGCAAAAATGCATTGGCCAAGTTTACAAATGGGTGTGTCAGGGAGGAATTAACCAAGGGAAAAGGGTTAATGTCTTCTTTACACAGGAAGATGCTGAACCATATGAAATAAACAGGAGGTACACTGGTGGGGGAAAAAACAACCTACACAAAACCACACAGAGGATCCGTGTAAATTTTGTTTTGGTTTTTGCCCATTTGGTTAGTTTACAGTGTATCATCACAGAGTTCCAGGAACAAGTCTTCTCTGAGTTTGAAAAAAAAGGGCAGATATAATGACAAGACAGAACTACTCTAGAGCAGCTGTCAACTTCCAATAAGCAAAAACAAAGAGAAGCTATTTCTGAACAAATCATATCTATGGGCCACAGATGGAAGCTTTACAACAAGAGAAATTTAATAGAGGGGATGACTGAATTTCTCAAAATATGAAGAGCAGAGTAACAGAGACTCATTCCCTCTCCTTTTTAAAAATAGTGTATGTACTACTTAGGGAAACCTGAATTAAAGGGCAGTAAGTTTAAATAAAACAAAATAAATCTTTGCATGAAATCCTTTTAGTATTTCTTTGTACCTCTGTCAAAAGCACTTCACAGTATCAGATCCTAAATGCATGTGGTACTGGAAAGTGGCTTATTTTACAAACACAGCAACTCAGAATAGGAGCAATCTGCCTAAACTATTCTTGATTCTACCACATTCTCTTTCCACCAACGGTGATTTTTCTTACATTTTCTGTGCCATAAAAATTCACAATATAGAAGTACAGAAAATCTCAAACATTTAAAAATATTAAAACAGGTGTAGATAAATTTGTGAAGGAAGACTTCACAGCTAACGCTGCCATCCCCATCATTCAGATGCATTTAAGTTAAAAAAAACCCCTCATAACTGCAAGTGGTCACGTCTCCTTGAATATTACATCGACTACCTCTAATATAATAAAACACACACACACACACACAGAGAAATCTCTGATCTCACTGCTTCCACTTTGATTTGTTTGGGATGAGAAAGGAGAGATTTGCCATGCTCTGAAATAAGGAGCTTTTCAACCTGTTTGAAGCTGCATGTCCTGTAACTATCTTGGCTTTATGACATGCTGCCCCTAACAGAAGTGCTAAATGATAAATGACCTTATTTTTAGAGCAATTAAAGTGAATTTTGTTTCAAAAATTTTAGAACCTGTGGGACAAATTTAAAAATCTTCAGATGTTGTAAAAAGGGACTTGAGAATCACTCCTCTAAATCATGGACACAAAAGTCTCTTACTTTAAAGGAACTCAAAGGTCTGGAGAAATGATCATTTGTATCACGTATGGAAGAAGTGCTGATGGGAGAAATACTGTAATGCAGTACAAAGAATGCTGGACCTGGGATTCAGATTCTAGATCCAATGCTGTAAGCTTGGGCAAACACCTGATCTCTCTAAATCTCAAGTCTGTTAGCAGTAACACAGGAAGTACTGCCTTGACTACTTTACAGGATTATATATGTTATTTTTAAAAATAACAGCTAACATTTACTGATACTGTTCTAAGTGTATTATAGGTATTTTTTCTCATTTAATCTTCACTTAAATGTTGATCACTGTGCTAGTCACACAGCCAAAACATGAAAGGAGAGGAGCCTGGATTGAGCCAGACATGGCTGCCTCCAGAACAGGCACTGTTTTTGTTTTTGAACATACAAAAATAGAACCAGACTCTTTATGTCTGATGTCTGACTGATGATAGATAGATGTCATGTTTCATTTAATTAAATTTTAACTTGCTTGAGTATGTCACAATGGTGCTCTGTGAGGTCTGTAGCCCAAGGCTGGTGGGAACGGTGAAAGTCCCACTGAAATTCTTGGTCAGGAGCCCAGCATTGTATACTTCTACAGGTGAGATGGGCACTATTAACAATGTCTGGAAGTCCACAATGGAGAAAGTGAGGCTTGTACTGTGGCTTTAATATACACAGAGACATTTGTAACCTTGATATATATTTTGAGCATCTGTGAAGCCAGAGGTTCTCATAGCCATTTTCCTCAAAGAGGAAAACCTTGGGTAAATAATTGCTGTTGCTGTCATTGGTGGAACCAGATGACTAAACCATGGCAATGGCTCCAGAGTCTATAAAAATGCACAGATGGAGCCAACTGTAGGCTAGGATAAGATGACCCGCTGAAGTTCATCTAATTTTGCTGAGCCCTGGACCCCACTCTCTGATCAAGGATGTCTGGATTAGGCAATGAAAAGGAGGAGCCCTTCAGGAAGTAAGCTTCATCACATGTAATTCTGATGTTGTGCATGAGGGGTACAAACTCCCACTGCTGTTCACTTGATCCTGAAGGGCTCCCCAAGTAGCCACAGGTCCAAGAAAGCGGTGAGCTCCTCTAGCACTTTGTCAACTAGTAAGGGACTGAGGACAGAAGAGGCCACCTTTCTTTTAGGTGTGATACTCCAGAAGGGCCAGACTTAGCTCTATCTTGTAGCAGGGAGGCCCTGGTAGCTGGCCTGGGCTTATAGAATGCTGCCTCCATGACCCAAAGAACGACGTGGAACTTCACAGGTTCAGGACCTGTGAGAACCTATTTCTAGGAGAGCTCAGTATGCACTCTGCAACCGCTTCTCTAACTGTGTACAGCATGGGACTGAGGAGGGCAGTTTCTCCCACCAGAATCCACGGGCAACTTCTGACCATCACAAGCGGTCTAGGGATTGAAGGTGTGAGAGGAGGCTGCTAAAGCTTCTACAGTGAGTGATTCTCTGGAGGGGACACTGACAGAAGTGACTGTTCGCTTACATCTGGACAGATTCTAGAGCCATTTATTGAAGGGGGCCCCAATTCAAGACGGGCCAATTTGTAACAGTATACATAGGCTTAAGTGAAATTTGTAAATGAGGAATATGCTGCCTCCAGATCCCAAAAAGGCCTAAAAGATACTGGGCTTGTTTTAACATTGTGGGTATAGGGAGGCTCTGTTGCTATTTCCTCACAGCGTCAGAGATACAGAAGCCCTCAGCTTACCAAGTAATTCTCAGGAATTCAACTGGGGTGGCAAAGCCTTGAACAATGTACAGGTATATGCCCACCCCCTTTTTTTTGAGCTCCTGTGTGAATATTTGTATGTCTTCAATGAATATGTGAAATGAATCTCTTCAGAGGTAAATATCATCGATGTGATGTTCCAACTGTGCTCCTGGAAAAAGTTGGATGTGGTTAAGATATAGCCAACAAAAACTGTATGCAGTGGTAGGGCTGCGGAAGAATTCCACCAGCAGCCACAGGTAGAGAGACAGCGCGTCCCAGGTAGAGAGACAGCGCGTCCCAGGTAGAGAGACAGCGCGTCCCTCTGAAGGGGAAGGCGAACTGTAGCTGTTGAAAAAGGCACTGAACGGAAGAACCTATTAGTAATGTTCTGACTGCAAAGTATTTATCAGTTGCTGACCGGCTGGGCGCCAGAGTTGGCCAAGCAAAGCAGCGCAGTGACAGACGAGGGCTCTGAAAACCATCAAATGCCCAATCACCTAAGGTCTCTAGGAACAGAGTACATGGCTATAGTTCTAGGACTGACTGCTCAAATACAAGAACAGAACCAATTTAATTCTATTTCCATGGACTTTTTCTTCATCAAATAAATGGGCATGGTGAGGATTCTACTCCAGGGCATCTGACATTTTAGTAAGCATTTGAATAGGGATAAAATTGTATCTGGAGAACACATACTGACCTCTGACCACTGAAAGTGGATCCCTTTCTGGCTTTCATGCTGGGTGACAGCCACAGAGCTCACACCTGGCTTTTGTCCTTCATGTCAAGGATATTCTGGGACTGTTTGGAACCCATGTGACACTGGTTGTTAATGAATTTAAATCTCACACGGCCCAAATAAGTTTTATTTTTCAAAGATAATTCTACCCAAGTTGCCTTATAAAAAGTGGAAGTCCTAATTTTGATTTAAAAACTAACTGAGCATTTTAAGTGTGTGAAGTACTCTGCTAGTGCTTTCAACATAGGTTCTAACACCTCTGGGAAGCACTGTGCCCATTTTCTACATGAGGAAACTGAAGCTCAAGGAGTCTGACACTCTTTCTTAGCATCACAAAGACTGCTGGTGGTGGAGACAGGATTTAAACCTCAGTCTTCTAAGAAGTCTGGATCCTTCCACTAATCCCTCACTGGCTTAAAATGTGGGCAGTAAGAAAACATTCTTAAAGAACTCAACCTCAAAAAGAAAGGAAATCTTTATAAGAAAAAGATACTCTAGCTAATTAATTATTTTCTGAAAAGCTATGGGATGTTAACTGTTACCACTTTCCTAAGTCAAGATAACTGGAAAAGGAAGGGAAACACACCAGTGAGGTACTTCTGTGATGAACAAAATGTCAGTCTTGAGTTTTACCATATACTGAAATCACAGCCAAGATGAGCCACGCTGTCCATTCTGGAAGGTACTTGATAAATACCAGGGCCATGAGGGCACTGATCATGATAAGATATGCCTGCTGGAGTCGCAGAGGCCCTTTCCAGTGAATGGCAATCATTCCCACCACACCAAAATTCCAGATCAGGAGTGCAACAGTAACGTAGTCCATGGCAACATTGTAGGTTTTAAACACTTCCCTGAAAAAAATTAAACAGAAATCTAAAAATATTTATGTACACTAATTTTCATCAAAACATTATTCAGAATTATGATTCCCTCAGATTAGATATTCATAGCCTATCTTCATATTTTTACCATATCTTTTATCAACCTGTGCTATTTAACAGTTTTCTTTAAATTCACTTTTTCTCTCAAGTTGAGCTTTCTTTAGCAGAAAACTCTGTATCATTCATATAAATAGGAAACCAGTATCACAGGTCATAGCTGTAAAAGTACAAAAACTAAAAAAAAGGCCACATGTCACTTAAAATGCCATAATGGGTGGGGTGCCTGGGTGGCTCAGTTGGTTAAGCCCTCTGCCTTAGCCTTGGGTCCTGATTCCAGTCCCAGGATCAAGCCCCATGTCCAGCTCCCTGCTCAGCAGGAAGTCTGCTTCTCCCTCTGTCTCTCCCCACCTATTGCGTTCACACTGTCTCTCTCAGATGAATAAAACCTTTAAAAATAAAATGCCACAACAGAAAGAAACCCTAGTTTTAAAATACCTGAAATTAGAAAAATTAAACATCCACAATACATTTCATATGGCTAGGACACAGGATGTTATTTTTGTAAAATGAAATTTAGTGCAGCCATGAAAAAAAATATATATATTTTATAATACTAACCAGTCTTAAGCATACCAAGTACAAACTATGTATGGAAATGATCATAATTTAAGAGTATTTCATCAACAAAGTCCATGGGTTTAAGTGACAGTTATATAGCTCAGAGTTAATTCCTGAAAACCAGATTAAGTATTTCACCACTTACCCCAAGTAAATGAATGAGAAAAAGAACAGCAACAACAGAGATGAAATAATAAGCCAGGCATGAATGACCTAGAAAAGAAAGCATTTCAATATAACTAACAGATCCCATATCCTAAAGGAAGGCAAGTTTCTTACTTCAAAAATAATATATTATTTCTGTGAATGTTACTCTTTTCAAATGGCAGAACTCAAACTGACTTTGGGATCAGTGCATACTTATACTGAAACTCTTTGCTACCGAACTACTCAGAATAGAAAATAGAAAATTCAGCAAGACATATACACACATATTCCTTTAGAAACGTGAAAGTTTTTAAGAATTTTTTTTTAAGATTCTATTTATTTATTTGACAGAGAGAAATCAAAAGTAGTCAGAGAGAGAGAGAGGGAAGCAGGCTCCCCGCTGAGCAGAGAGCCCGACGCGAGACTCGATCCCAGGACCCTGAGATCATGACCCGAGCCAAAGGCAGCGGCTTAACCCACTGAGCCACCCAGGCGCCCTAGAAACGTGAAAGTTTTTAAATAATGCATTCTAAAATAAAGTATCAACAGAGCCAATAGTCAACATTTAAAGCTTAAAGCAGCAATAGTTTCAATGGAAAAATTCTGTTGTATTTTGGAAATAAACAGAAATAAATTGAATAAAATAAAATTCAATGAAACTGAAAATCACAGTCCATTAAATGACTTACATATATATACATTAAATGTATTTTAAAAAGTAGGCCTTTTAGGTTATATAGCCATTTTAATTTTTTTTTAATTTTTTTTTTTTTAAGATTTTATTTATGTATTTGTGAAGTGTACAAAGCAGGGGGCGTGACAAGCAGAGGAATAAGTAAGCTCTCAGCTGAGCAAGGAGCCTGATGTGGGACTCAATCCCAGGGTCCTGAGCCCAAGGCAGATGCTTAACTGACTGAGCCACCCAGGCACCCCCCAAAAATCATCTCTAAACTGGAATATTATTTTGTCATTAAAAAAAAAAAAAATCATCCACACCCATCTCCCAGATCCAGTTGTTCCAATAATCAGGCTCTAACCTATCAAAATCTAGTTATGATCAAAATACATGTTAATTTTCTCTTTGGTTTTCTTCTGGTCACCCAAGGTGATCTGTAATTATTAATTCCTTTAAAAGAAAAGATTTCTTAAAAATTCTTGCTGTCTCTTTTTCTTTAAAACAATTTCAGGGGCACCTGGGTAGCCCAGTCATTAAGCGTCTGCCTTCAGCTCAGGTCATGATCCCAGGGTCCTGGACTGACTCCTGTATCTGGCTCCCTGCTCCATAGGAAGCCTGCTTCTCCCTCTCCCACTCCCCCTGCTTGTGTTCTCTAGCTGTATCTCTGCCAAAACAAAACAAAACAAAACAAAAACAAAGCAAAAACTTAAGAAAGAAAGAAAGGGAGAGAAAGAAAGACAGACAGAAAGAAAGACAACTTCTTAAGTGGTACAATTAGGGAAAAAGTTAAAAGAATGCCTTTACACAGAAGTTGGTATTCTTTGGACATATGAATATTCTAAACTGACTATCTGAATGAACAAAGTTAATTTCTGGTGTTCTTTCACAAAAATCTCCCCTAATTTATTATAAAAAATTTCAAGTGGTGCCTCAGTCAGTTAAGTGTCTGCCTTCAGCTAAGGTCATGATCTCAGGGTCCTGGGATCAAGGTCCGCATCTCCTTTTCCCTCTGCCCCTCCCCCTGCCCCAACTCCCCACTTGTGCGCGCGTGCGCGCTCTCTCTTTCTCTTTCTCAAATAAATGAAAATCTTCAAACAAAAAAATTTTTTCAAACACACATCAAAGTTTAAAGAATTTTACAGCCACCATTCACATTTTGATATACTCACTTTGTAGCATTTCTATCCATTTCTCCTTTTTATTTTTAATACATATCAAAGTAAACTGAAGACACCTGCACATTTCCCTCTCAAAATATTCAACTTTAGCAAAATATTCTATAGGGAGCCCTTACTTTATTTTATCAGCAGAAAACCCAATAAAGCTTAAGCAGAAAGGAATCTCCCTGCATGCTCCCCACCCCGCTGTGCTTACAAGACTCAGCTTCAGAGATAATCCAGGTTATAAAACTCAAAAGTAGATGAAATATTACAAAACAGAAAAGCTTTACAAAGTGGAAGATGTACATTGGTACTCCGTATTAAGCTCGACTTAAAGGTCAGAGTAAATACTGAGTATTAGAAATTCTCATTTTTCTTTTTAATTTTTAAAATTTAAAAAATTTTTTTTTTAAAGATTTTATTTATTTATTTGACACACACAGAGAGAAATCGCAAGTAGGCAGAGAAGCAGGCAGAGAGAGACGGGGAAGCAGGCTCTCCGCTGAGCAGAGAGCTGGATTCGGGACTCGATCCCAGGACCCTGAGATCATGACCTGGGCTGAAGGCAGAGGCTTAACCCACTGAGCCACACAGGTGCCCTAGAAATTCTCATTTTTCTTGAGAAATGCTTGTTACCTTATTTTTTTCAGCAAGAGAGCATGGGGATTGTGTTTATTTTAAGAAAGCACTTTTCTGAATACAAAAGTAACATACATGTATAACACTGAGAAGCTAAAGAAACACTAAAGGAAGAAAACCATTCCCACTGACCAGTGACAACCAATTAACGTATTTTTTCAGGCATTCTTTTATTACAGACACATTCTCATGCCACCAAATACTTTTTGAAAATACTGATTTTTATAAAATGAGAGTCCTTAGTCTTTTGTGTGGGGCCTCCCAGCTGTCTAATGCTATTGATGGGTGAAAATACAATTTCTAAATGACTAAATTATAATATTCTACGTATATGGATGAACCCACAATTTTACCTTTTCTTATTTATTTAGCTTTTTTCTTATTTATTTAACCTTTTCTTATTCCGTATTTCTTATGGAACTTATGGTTTTCTACTTTATTCTAATTATAATTTATGCTAGGATTTTTATCCTAGCATACAAATATTTTTCTGCATTTCAGATTCTTTCTCTCAGATACATCATGAAAGCAAAATTATGGAATCAAAAAGTGTACATTTTTTCTAATTACTATTGATACATATTGGCTTAGTGACTTCACAAAAAAAACCCTATATTAATCTTCACCAAGTCAATAGATGAAATATCTTAATTTATTATTTTAATATGTTTCTGTTTTTACCATTGAGGAAACATATATACACACATCTATCTCTCTCTCCTGGCCATCTATATTTCTTCTTTTTTTTTTTTTTTTAAAGATTTATTTATTTATTTATTTATTTGACAGACAGAGATCACAAGTAGGCAGAGAGGCAGGCAGAGAGAGAGAGGAGGAAGAAGGCTCCCTGCTGAGCAGAGAGCCCGACGCGGGGCTCGATCCCAGGACCCTGAGATCATGACCTGAGCTGAAGGCAGAGTCCTTAACCCACTGAGCCACCCAGGTGCCACCTGGCCATCTATATTTCCTTTGTAATTCTTCTGGCTTGGGTTTTAAAAAATTTCTTAGAATGTTCATAATATTTTTTATGATGTTTTAAAGTAATCTCTACACCTAAGGTGGGGCTCAAACTTACAACCCCGAGATCAAGAGCTACATGCTCTAATGTCCTATAATGTCCGTGTTCATAATTTTCTGAATGATTTATAAATGCTCTTCATATTACAAAGATATTAAATGCCCTCTGTCTGTAATAATGGCTTTTGGTCACCGATGTTGTGATTTTCTGAATTATTACCTGAATTCAAAGCCTCTTCTGATGATGACTAAATAGCACTTCCCCTTTTTCTAGAACATCAGGTGGTAAAACAGACTTTTCCCTCATCTTGCAAAAATCCCTAGTTCAGCTTTCTTGTGCTAAAAGCTCTGAAAGCAAAGAGCCCTGCTTCAGTACAGAACAGCAAGCATCTCCTCTAAACCCTGAACTGTCAAGGCCAGAAATCGCATGGCTTTAATAAGTTACATAGTTCTGTCTCTAACCGTGATATGTAAATAAGCCTTTTCAGTTCTACCTTTTTCAAGTTTGTTCGGTCTTTCAACTTCTTGTGCTTCTCACAGACATTGCACAACCAACCACTGACAATAAATCCTTCAGGTTTATTTCCAAACAGGTCCTGGCAAGTTTCTGAATTTCTGACTCAAAAGCTCCTTTTATTTTGGAGTAGAAATCAAAGTAAACAACTTGTTCCTATAGAATTGGCTGTGCCTGCTAAGACTTGAACTTAATGTTAACAAAACAATATGAACAAACAAATGTGGAAATGTGGCTGAAAATAAACCCTTTTTAGACGATCTAAAATGAGACGTAACTAAAAGATGCATAAAACTGACCAAAATATATCAAGACAGGTTTGAGGCGCCGTGGAGCGAGTACACATCTCCCCTCTCTCTTGCCGAATGCAACCATGAGAGCTGGCCAGAATTCGTGCAGCCGCTAGGTGAGGACTCTGACAAGTGAAGAGTCAGCTGGGCTGGGGAACTGGAAGTGAGTTTAGCACGTTTTTCCTCCAGTTCTAGCCTCCTCCATCAAACTCACTGCAACCCCAAATGGGCATTGGCAAGATGGTGGGAGCTCTAGGAGAAGTCTACTTCTGGATAAGCAACAGGAAAGAGGTCTCCTAACACCAAAAAAGAATGCAAAAACCTCACTTCACCATCTTCTCACATCCAGCCATCAAACAGTCCTGCGGGGGTGGTACTGAGGGTTGCAGGAGCCTAAAATTCTGAGGGAGGGGAAGCTTTCTCTCTAACTGGAGGAACGGTAGTTCCCCCAAAGTGGGGCAGATGGCACTTGCTTTATTTTTCTCTCTGCCCTACCACTTCTTGGCACTGTCGTTGGTAAAATAAAACCAGCTCTCTGGCTGGAGGAACGGAACAGGGACATCCAAAAGAACCAAAAAGTACCAGGGAAATCACAGAAAGGAAGGCTCAAGAAAGCAAACTTATAACTGGTATGAATTTATGGGCTCATCCTTAAGGGGTGCAGGTGTGGGTATGACTCTAAACAGAATACAGACTCCCCATAAAATGCGAAGAACGAAAGTAGCATATAATCCAGATAAGAGTCACAAAGTGAAGGGCACCCAGGTGGCTCAGTCGGTTAAGTGTCTGCCTTGAGCTTAGGTCATGATCCCAGGGTCCTGGAATCGAGCCCCACATTGAGCTCCCTCCCCAGTGGGAAGTCTGCTTCTCTAACCCTCTCCCCACTTGTACTCTCTAATAAACAAATAAAATATTAAAAAGAAAAGTTACAAAATGAGTCTAATAAAGCAGAGAAGCAGAACTAGCAGGTAAACACATATATGCAGAAAAAGTAACTGCCATGAGGATATTTCAACAGAGGTAGGAGGATGCTCTGCAGCAGGGTTTACAGCATCTGCTCTTCGGTTTTCTAAGTATTGATGACTACCTCCCATGATCATAGACACCTTTGTCTTCAATCTTTTCCACTTGCTAATGTCAGACTGCAGATGGTCATCACTTGGGTTAACACTTCCACCCACTCAAACGTTCAACAAGCGGTTAAATTGTGTGTAATTTTAAAGTTTGTCCACACTGGAACGGTATTTGATCTTACTGGTAATTAACCAAATGCAAATGAAGGCATTTTGTTTAGCTTATAAAAATTAGCACAGAACTTAAAAAATTCAGTGCTGTGAAAGGTTAAGGTAAGACAGTCTCATTCACTACTAATGTTAAGTACAAATTGATCCTATCATTTTGAAAAAAGGAATTTTGCACACCATGATAATTAAAAAAAATATAGATGGGGCACTTGGGTGGCTCAGTCAGTTAAGCATCTTTGGTTTGGGGCTTGATCCCAGGGTCCTGGGATCAAGTCCCATGGCGGGCTCCCTGCTTAGCAGGGAGTCTGCTTTTCCCTCTCCCTCTGCCCCTCCCCACCATGGCTGATCTCTCTTGTTTTCTTGCATTCTCTCTCAAATAAATAAAATAAAAATTTAAAAATGTAGATAATTTGCTCCATAAATTCTGTGTTGAGGATTTTACCCTAAGGAAATAATGTGAAAAATTAAAAAGGCTCCATAAAGGCATTCATTGTTTTTTAGAGTAGTAAAAAAATGGATATGACTTAAATGTCCAACATCAGGGAAAATAGGGTAAGTAAATTAAAATACACTCATTGAGTCAAATGTTACATAGCCTTTAGACACATTTTCTGAGGATTTAAATATGGAAAAATGCTTATGCCAAAGTAAAAGTTAAGAAAGGACACATATTTATTAAACATTTTATTTTAACTATGTTAAACATATACAGACATAAGTACTAGAGGGGAAAAGAGTAGACTTCAATATCTAGAAAGTTATCATTTATTTCTTTTATTTGAGAAAGACTTGTAATAATTTGTGATTTCTGAGGCATGCACCTGAAATATGGCAGGTGGCTAAAATTTAAGAGTGAATCCCTTAGTGAGAGGGTGAGCTAAGGGAGCAGAGGCCGGGAGGGTTGGCCCTGTGTCTTTGCTATACAATCTCCCCCGCCCTCATTTCCCAAGGAAAGAGCTAGTGCTACTGAAGGAGAGACAGTGAGGGAATGCATGGCTCCCAGTGTAGAAATGGGAATATAACCAGTCACCAATGAGTTTAACATCAGTGTCTGAAGGAAGCTCTAGTGGTCTGCACTCAGGAAAATCTGAAATTTTTAAGTTATATTACTTTATGGGGACAATTATATCCTACAGTACTATTTGCGAATGAGGGAATTCACAAAGGTCTTAGGACTTAATCTGGAATGTCCTAAGCGTACTGCAAATCAAAATGTTAAAAACATTTAGAATATGATAAGAAAAAAAATTTTCCCCCATAATGTCTTTTTGTGTTTTTAAATGTTCTACAATAAGGGGGAAAAGTAAAAATCAGTTCTAGAATATAAAATTCTTTTCTCTACTGGACCAAGTACGGTGACGGGAAAACCCAGTCACAAAAAGAACATGCTGGAAAGCAAAGTTCCATGTCTCATGCTCACCTTATAGCACCTGTATTTATAGAGAACCACCAGGAGAATAGTCATGACAACAATGACGCTGATCATGATAGCAGCATTCAGAATTGAGTGCAGGGCTCTCTGCCCCACGGTTTCTGTATCTTCCGTGAATGGGGTATAGATTCTGTAATAAAATACAAAAGTGCGAAGTAAGTGTTAATGGGTATCTCAAACCACAACCCTCTCCAACACCAGTTTTAGTTCCTTGATTCAACTGATATCTTGTGACTTTTCTCCATCTCAGCAATCTCGCCAAGAATTTCAGCTAAGAAAGGTAGCTATACTCAAGTTCTTATATACAAGTTGTTCAAAACAAAAGGAGAGATCTCAAATGTGGAGAGGTGGACTTTTGTGAGCCAGACACTGGCTCCATCTAGTGGATGCTTTACACTGAAATCATTACTTACCAAATGTTCTCTCTCCACAGCTTATTAGTGATTTGTTTAGAGAACTGGATTCTACCACAGGAACTACCTAAGCTATAAGTACTTGTCAAAGGAAGGTGGCTTATATAATAATGGCTTACAATTATTTTTTTCACTCACAGGGTAACTACAATTGGAGTTGTTTTAACATAATGTCACATACCCATCTTCCCCTTGGTTTCTCATTCACATAAACACACTTTTATTTCAGGTTCCAGCGTTCCCAGCTAAGAGACTTTATTTCTGACTCCCTTACAGTTAGGTGTGACCATGACACAAAGTATGGCCTATGAGTTAAAAGCGGATGTGTTGTGTAGAACTTCTAAGAAAGGCATTAATTCTGCTGGGAGATATGTCTTAGGTCCTTTTCTCCCTCACCACTTCCTGCTTCCTGTTGTCTGAATTGAACAGGAAGTTCAGCACCAATAAGGAACTGGGGCTCCAGTACCAATAAGGAACCTTGAATAGCCTAAAGGATAGAAGCCAAAGGAAAAGGAAAGAAGAAGCCCGAGTCCTTGAGGAATGTGAAGACATACTATTAATCTGGACTGACCACCCTGTACCACTCTCGGGGAGAAAGATAAGATACGTATACCATTTAAACCAGTTGTTTTGATTTCCCATAACAGAGTCAGGAAACTTTCTGTTAAGGACTAAAGAGGACATATTTTAAATTTTGTGGTCTATATGGCCTCTGTTGCAACCACTGAACCCTTGCCACTGTAGTATGAAGGCGGCTATAGACAATATATAAATGAACAATATATATGAATGAACATGATTATGATCCAGTAAAACTTTATTTACAAAAATAGGTGGTGGCAGGCAGATCTGTCCTGTGGGCACTATGGCTTACTAACCCTGTTCTATAATATACAGCCAAAACTAACTCTAAGCTATACAGATAGTACTTCCCAGTCTCTTTTGACCGTGGTCTCTAATTCCTGCCCTTTACTCCTGTCTTAGCCTTTCTCCCAAAGGGCTAATACCTTGGCTTTTAGAACGCCACAGTTTGCTAATTCAAATTTCAAAATTCATTTAAAGCTTTGTTTGAGCCCTTAGGGGCCCTACAGAGTTCTAGAGACAAAATTAGGTGAATCTGAATCAAAGTATTTTCCTTGAAGGCAAAGGGCTCCTACCAACAGCAGGACAGAACCTATACAACAACCCCCCCCCCCCCAGGAGTCTAGAGAACAGGAGCATGCACTAACTCTTCATCCTTTCATTTAGCAACTTTTTTTTTGTTGTTGAGCACTTGTTACATAACTAGTTGTAGAAACAATTTGCCCTCATAGGCCTTACCTTACAGAAAGAAACCAGGCTTAAATAATGTAAATAAATATTTGCATATTGTGACAAGTGAAAAAGAACAGGCTGCTATAAGAAAGAGTATCCAAAAGGACCTAATTCTGTTACAAGGATCAGGGAAATCACCTTTGAGGACATAACACTTAAGCAAAGATGAAAACGATGATAAGAATTCATCCATCAAATCTAGAAAAGGGAAGAATGTTCTAGCAGAAGAACAATGGGACCACTGGCCCTGAGGTGGAAAAGATTTAATATTCAACTCTTTACCTGTTCAGTTTCAAATAAATTCAGCATCGCCCAGTGACACCACACATGAAACAGAACTCTGTAGCTCTCATTTTCTCTGCTTAAAGCAACAAATAATAACCCCTGACAGCCAGAGCAGTCAGAGAGGACTTCGTGCTCCCTCAGAGCAGAGCCTCCAAGGTGATGACGACGCACTAAAAAGGAAAGCCAGGGGCGCCTGGGTGGCTCAGTGGGTTAAGCCACTGCCTTCGGCTCGGGTCATGATCTCGGGGTCCTGGGATCGAGTCCCACATCGGGCTCTCTGCTCAGCGGGGAGCCTGCTTCCCTCTCTCTCTGCCTGCCTCTCTGACTACTTGTGATTTCTCTCTATCAAATAAATAAATAAAATCTTTAAAAAAAAAAAAAAAAGGAAAGCCAGACCAGTCTTGGGAATAATTAAACACTCATACATACAGCTGTCCATCCTTCCGGGTATAGAAGCTGACTGATTTGATGGTAGCCACGACCACCACCATACAGAGAGTCACGGGGACAAAAAGCATGATCACATGTTTGGCGCCGTATTTCAACGTCAGCTCTTCATCTTCCTCTTCTTCTTGTTCCACCACCTGCCGTGAGTTACCCTGGGGTCGTCCATTAGATAACGGCCCAGGGTTGCCACGTCTCCGCCTTTCACTGCTGTGCTCGTGCCGTTCTCTGCTGTCATTCTAAAAGCACAAGAGAAACTTTTTTCAAGAAGTCAGACTCTCAGTAGAATCAAGGTATTTTATAAAAACGGAAAACGGAGTAATTAGACCTGAGATTAAGGAGAGGCCCATCATTACTTGAGTTCTAAAAACTCAAAGCAAGAAAGAATCAATTCACAAAAGGCGTGCAATTTAAAAGTCTAGATGAGGGGCGCCTGGGTGGCTCAGTGGGTTAAGCCGCTGCCTTCGGCTCAGGTCATGATCTCAGGGTCCTGGGATCGAGTCCCGCATCGGGCTGCCTGCTCAGCAGGGAGCCTGCTTCCTCTCTCTCTCTCTGCCTGCCTCTCAGTGTACTTGTGGTTTCTCTCTGTCAGATAAATAAATAAAATCTTAAAAAAAAATAAAATAAAATAAAAGTCTAGATGAGGCGCCTCTGGGTGGTTCAGTAGGTTAAGCGTCTGCCTTCAGCTCAGGTCATGATCCCAGGATCCTCAGTTGAGTCCCACATGGGGCTCCCTGTTCAGCAGGAAGTCTGCTTCTCCCTCTGCCTGCAGCTCCCCTTCTTGTGCGCTCTCTGACAAATAAATAAATGTTTGTATGTAGGTATGTCTGTCTGTCTAGATGATTTGCCGCTCTTTGGTGCAGGAACCCGGTCCTCCCTCTCATCCGGCTCTTTCTGGGTTTTACCTCTTTCTCCTCTTCCATTCTCAACCTAATACAACTGTAATCCTCTGAGGTTTGGCTTAAAAACTGATACCTGCATGAAACCTTATTTATTACAGCTGCAAGTGTAGTAATCTCACCTTTTTCAAAATTAAGAACTGCTTTCCACCTGCAGTTTCATACCAGTTATACAAGGAACTATCTCCCTTTCATAATTTTTTTTAACTAGGCTCTACAACCAGTGTGGGGCTTGAACTCATGACCCTGAGATTAAGAGTTGCCTGCTCCACCAAATGAGTCAGCCAGGCGCCACAACCTTCATTATTATTATTATTATTTTTTTTAATTTTATTTATTTGACAGACAGAGATCACAAGTAGGCAGAGAGAGAGAGGAGGAAGCGGGCTCCCTACGGGGCTCGATCCCAGGACCCTGGGATCATGACCTGAGC
The DNA here is from genome assembly GCF_022355385.1 of Mustela nigripes. Lineage (NCBI taxonomy): Eukaryota > Metazoa > Chordata > Mammalia > Carnivora > Mustelidae > Mustela > Mustela nigripes. Next base: position 131,839,687 of record NC_081569.1, read on the forward strand.
CAAAGGCAGAGAGAGGCTTTAACCCACTCAGCCACCCAGGTGCCCCCCAACCTTCATTATTAATAAGACTTAAAATCCTTACAGTGATATACAAGGGATCTATTATTTCTTAAAATTGCATGTAAATCTACAATTATTTCAAAAATTTATTTGAAAGATTTAAAAAAATCTTTACAGAGAGAAATTAGGCCTTAAACAATTCTGATGCTCCTCCAGCCAGAGGCGTCCTCACCTTGCCTTGTATAGAATGAAGGAGCAACAAATATTTGACAAATGACCGAATGAAACTAGAACCTTTCTTAGATTCTACTTTCCTCGGTTTCTTAATCCAAACACCACTTTTATCCTTATGCTGGGTTTACCCTTTCTTATCTTTCAAGTTCAACTTCCTTTCTGGTATCACTGTTCATATCTAAAACTCAACTTTTTGTAAAGGAGAGAGTGAATATGAAGAGCATTAATAAGAATAATAAAAATAACAGATAAAAGGAGGAAAAGAACAGCACTCCTCCTAGGTAAGTACAGAATAGGAGAGGAAAGCAGACTGACAGCCATTGTTGCTGGTAAAATGTAACCAGCTTAGTTAAGATAAGAACAGGTTCTCTTATGAAGATCTTGTGAGAACATGCCACTCTTTTACCTCATTTTTGACTACAGAGTGTAACTATTACTGTTAGTCATTAAAAATACATTACACTCTTAATAATAACTTAAAATTATTAGGATGTACTGGACTGTGATACGTGCTTTACATTAAATTCTCACAGCCACCCCGTCATCACCACTTTGTAGGTGGGGAAATGGCCACAGCTAGGAAGCATTACAGAGAGAGTTTGAACCCAGGCATGACCGACCAGAAATCAAGCTCTTAACCACCTTTCAATGAGCTGTTCACAAGACAACACAGGAACTCAGCAGACTCAGTGTCTGCACTGAGAACTGGCTGAGTTCTTTTTCACTTTACTTTGAAAATATTCATCCTGTAAGTAATTATTAAAATTCTATATTCCAGGTACTGTGCTATGGCAATACTGAAATTAAAAAGATCCTTCAGATCATAAGTTTGCTTTAATACAGGATAAATATAAAGTGCTGCAGGACTGATAATTCTATGTGGTCCAAAAAGGCAGCATAAAGATATGATCCTTTAAAAAAAAAAAAGATTTTATTTAATTATTTGATATAGACAGAGAGAGAGAGAGAGATACCAAGAGAGAGAACATAAGCAGGGGGAGTGGGAGAAGCAAGCTTCCCGCTAAGCAGGGAGCTCAATGCAGGGCTCAATCCCAGGACCCTGGGATCATGACCTGAGCCAAAGCCAGACTCTTAATGACTGAGCCATCCAGGCACCCCAAAGATACGATTCCTGAGAAAAGTGAGTGGAAGGTGAATGGTCTCCAAGCAGAGACGTGACAGTGGTGTAAAGGTGTGAAACTGAAAAATAAAACCTATACAGAAAACCAGTGCGAGGGGCACCTGGGTGGCTCAGTCATTAAGCGTCTGCCTTTGGCTCGGGTCACGATCCCAGGGTCCTGGGACTGAGTCCCGCATCGGGGTCCCTGCTCAGCAGGAAGCCTGCTTCTCCCTCTCCCACTCCCCCTGCTTGTGTTCCCTCTCTCACTGTCAAATAAATAATAGCTTGGAAAACAAAACAAAACAGTGAGGACTCCTAGGCTGGCTGGGGAACACAGTTTGTCAGGACTGGTGGCAGGAAAAGGTTAGGAACATGTTGTAAAAAATCTCATTTGCCATGCCCAAGGGCTTTAGACTTTGTCCTATAGGCAATAAAAAGTCATAAAAATTAGTAAGGTTGAGGTGGTGACACATTAAATTATGTTTCATTTTAAAGAAACCTGACTGTGTGGCGATGAAAACAGGGAGATGTATGCAAAAGGTATGTCAGAAGCAGAACTGACAGGGCATTGTGGCAAATTACATGTGAATGGCAAATTACATATGAAGGAGTCAGGGATAATTCTGGAGGTTTCTGGCATAAGGGACGGGAAGGTGATGATGGCATTGATACAGCAGGGGACACAAGAAGATGAGCAGGTAGGAGGAGAGGAGAAGTATTTAATTAGGGAGATAGGTGAATGTGAGGTACCGGCAACAAGGCAGCGAAGTCCAAGGGTACAGTCCGGCATTCATTAGTTTCTACAGTTATGGAAATGGATGAAATCTCAGGGAGTACAGATTGAAAGCGGAACAGTATGGACTTGGTTATTACGTAATCCAATAACTGTGGAAAGAAAAGCAGAGTGGATGACGACCAAGGAGAGAAGTGGATAACGCCTAAGCTTTAGCAGCAGGTTGTAAGAGAAAAACCAGCCAAAGAGATTAAGAGAAAAATAGGGGAGAGGGAAGAAATCCCAGGAAGAATACATGACAGCAGCCAAAGGAGTACATGTCAGACGTGTCATCAACAGTCAGGCCGTAGGAGAGCTGAAAAGCCACTGAATTTAGCAGGGGAAAGTTGGGCCAGTGTTTTTACAAAAGTAAAAGAGTTAAGAGGGTAACAAGATCATAAATCATAGTGAACTGGGGAATGAATGGAAGTTGAAGAGTTAAAGGCAATCATTCTTTGAAGCAAAAAAATACAAGATGTGACAACAGAAGGGATTCACATTTGAAAACATTTCGGGAGTGTTAGACCTGAGCATACTTACCGGGTCAAAGCACAGAGTTAGGACTAGCAGAAGAGATTGAGGAAACCAGACTGGGAGATGAAAACTCATGGAACAGGGTAGGGGACACATGGAGGGGAACAGAAGAGAGAAAAGTTGGCTTCACAAAGGAACTGGAGCCCCTCTACCTCAGTCTGGAGGTCAGGAAGTAGCAACTCTCTGACCTCACACAGAAAATATTTATGAAGATTTAAACCCTATGAGGAACAGAAAGGAAACTTCCAAAGCACAAAAGGCAGAGATATATACACCACTCAGTAAGAAAGGTAATTTTTCCTGATCACAAGTCTTTGGAGTGACCAAAGTCCAGTAGGAAGGCAATGCAGGCTCTGGAGGCCAGGGACACAGTGTGACAGACGGCTGAAGAAAGTTGAGGAAATCCATACTTCTATTTTTTTTGAAGGAGGTAACTAAGTCATATGCTAAGAATGTTTTGTTTGCGACTAATGTTCAGCAATACAATTATGACCAACTGAATGGGTTGATTACTATGCAATATAAACCAAAATGCACATAACAACAGCTCTTTTTATATGGTATTTGATAATTTACAAAGCATGCTTGCATTATTTCATTTATTCTTTGTATATATAGAGAGGTTTTGGTAGATTGATGTTAAAATAATTTGTTTAAAATCTCAAGGCCAGAAAACGGTAGACACAGGAATCAAATTCAAGTTTCTTGCTTCAAAATCTTTGTTCTTTCTATGGCACCACAGCTGTCCTATTAGGCTCCATGAACAGCTCAGTTGGGTAAGTCCAGCATGAAAGAAGCAATCATAATATGTTCATTCACAGTACTCAACTGGATATTCTGGTTTCTAATGAACAAGAGCCAAACCCACCCTGCCCCACCCTTGAAGCTGATATGGGATGGAGAGCACGGTTTAGTGCACCCTTTCTCTTTACAGTACCTTTGATACTGTTTTTAAAATTGACTACATGTTTCCAAAAAAAACAAAAATAAAATTGTATGTTTCAATTTCTTTAAAATAAAGTTTATTTAAACAGGTAAAATTTTCACACGATTCTAAAGTCAAAGAATGTAACAAGGAATAACATAAAAAAAATCTCCCACATAACTATTTAATTATATAATGCTCCAGGTCGCCACTGTCATTATTCTCTGCAGTTTCTTGATGTATATGCAAATACAAATATATATTCTCATTCCCACTTTTTACACAAATTATTTTAGTATAATAAATGTACTATCCTGCACTTTGCTTTCTTTACTTAACTATGTATCTTAGAGATTTTTTTACATATCAGTACATAAGTACATCCTTATTCTTTGAAAAACTTTTTATTTTTAAACATCATTTTTTAAAAAAGATCTTATTTATTTATTTGATAGAGCGAGCAGGAGCAGGGGAGCAACAGGCAGAGGGAAAGGGAGAATTAGGCTCCCCGCTGAGCAAGGAGCCCTCAGGGCTCCATTCCAGGACCCTGGGATCATGACCTGAGCCAAAGGCAGTGCTCCACGACTGAGCTACCCAGCACCCCCCCGCAAAACCTTTTTAAATCAGCTACATAACCAGTGTCTGAACCTATCATAATGTATTAGGCCAATCTCCTAAAGACAAACATTTATCTTGCTTCCATCTCTTTTTCTTTTTTTAAATTCAATTCAATTTAGTTAACATATACTGCATTATTTTAGTTTCAGGGACAGAATTTAGTGATTTATCAGTTGCATATCACTCCCAGTGCTCTTTACATCAAGTGCCCTCCTTAATGCCCATCACCCAATAATCCTATCTCCCTACCCACCTCCCCTCCAGCAAGGATGTTTGCTTCCCTGAGTTAAGCATCTCTTATGGTTTGCCTCCCTCTCCATTTTCATCTTATTTTTCCTTCACTTTCCCTATGGTCAACAGTTTTGTTTCTTAAATATTTGTCTTTCTGTGACTTATTTCATTTAGCCTAATACCCCCTAGTTCCAACCACATGGTTGCAAATGGCAAAATTTCATTCTTTTTGATGGCTGAGTAATAATTCCATTACACACACATACACACACACACACACACACACACACACACACACACACACACACCGTCTTCTTTATTCATTCATCTGATCTCTCAATGGACATCTGGGTCTTTCCATATTTTGGCTATTGTGGACACTGCTGCTGTAACTATGCTTCCAACTTTTTGCCATTTACAAACACTGCTCCAGTGAATGCCCCCTACAAGTTATTTCTCATGTGCAAAGCATATCTATAGGGTAAGTTTCCTGAAGTGAAACTACTGGGTCAAAGTACATATGCATTTAAAATTCTGGTATGTATTGCCAAATCACCCTTCCTATGGGTTCTATCAATTTAAAGACCCAAGCAGTACAGAACAGTTCCTATTTCAACAAGCCCTTATTAACAAAGCAAGCTATGAAATGCTTGGATTTTTACCAACCTAATAGGTTAAATATGCGAACATGGTGTAGCTTCTTTTAGTATTAGAAAAGATGAGCTTTTTTTTTTCTACGAGCTTTTTTCATATCCTTTGCCCCTAGCTCATGGTACTCAGGACCATATTTGGCTTATTGTACTGTTTTAGTTTCTAGGTTTAATCATTACGCTTACTAATTTTTTAAAAAGCGAATGCCAGGGATATAGCAGTCAAAAAGATAGATGAGGTCTCTGCTCTCATGAACGGATTTCAAGCAGGGGATAATAAACAAGCTCACGGGAGCTGGACAGTACTGCTAACAGGGTGATGTGACTTTTTAAAAAATGGGGGATGGGACGACTTTTAGATAATGTGGCCAGAGCATATCTCTTTGAGGAAGTGCTGTGTGAGCTAAGACCTAAAGAATGAAAAAATGTGAAAGGCCTGCAGTGTAGTAAGGGATTAACTCAGTAGGTCAGGGGGTGCCCAAATCCTGCACAGGACAGGAGATAACCTCTAAGCCCTTGGAATATCCCGCCTGTTAAGAGTGTTTTTATTTACATGAGGCTTTGGGCCACACTGCTAACAATGTCATCTATGGTGAAGGTCTTGGGCCACAAATATCTGCTTGACCTTGGGAGGGGCTAGAGAATTGTGGTCAGTCATGACCAGCCCCCAGTAAAATTCCTGGACCCAAAGCTCAAGTAAGCTTCCCAGTCAGCATGTTCCTGGGAGAATTAAACACTCACTGCTCCTATGACTGCCAGGAGGAAAAAACTGGAAGCTCATGCCTGGTATCTCTTGGACTCTGCCCTTCAATGTGTTTATTTGTATTCTTCTGCTGTAATAAGCTATAGCCAGTGAGTGTAACAGCCTTTCTGCGTTCTGTCAGTTCTTCTAGCTATTCACTGAACATAAGCATGATCCTGGGGAGACCCTAGTATACTTATACACTGAAAACTACAAAATATTTCCTAAGAGAAATTAAAGAACAAAAGCAGACATAGACAAATAAGACACTATCAGATTTTAAAACTTCTTTGTTACAGGGTGCCTGGGTGGCTCAGTGGGTTGGGCCTCTGCCTTCAGGTTGGGTCATGATCCCAGGGTCCTGGGATTGAGCCCCGCATAAGGCTCTCTGCTCAGCAGGGAGCCCGCTCCCCCCCCCTCCCCGCCTGCATGTGATCTCTCTCTCTCTGTCAAATAAATTAACAAAATCTTTAAAACACAAAACAACAAAAAAAACTTCTTTATATCAAAGAAACAACCAGGGACGCCTGGGTGGCTCAGTTGGTTGGACGACTGCCTTCGGCTCAGGTCATGATCCCGGAGTCCCGGGATTGAGTCCCACATCAGGCTCCCAGCTCCATGGGGAGTCTGCTACGCTCTCTGACCTCCTCCTCGCTCATGCTCTCTCTCACTGTCTCTCTCTCAAATAAATAAATAAAATCTTAAAAAAAAAAAAAAAGAAACAATCAACAGAATAAAAGGGAAACCCACAGAATGGGAGAAATATCTGCAGATCATGTATCTGATAGATGGTAAATATCCAGAATATATAAAGAACTCCTACAACTCAAAAACAAAAAATAATCTAATTTTATTTTATTTCACTTTTTAATTTTATTTATTTGACATAGAGAACAAGACAGCACAAGCTGGGGGAGCAGCAGAGGGAGAGGGAGAAGGAAGTTTCCTGCTGAGCAGAGAGCCCGATGAAGGGCTCCATCCCAGGACCCTGAGACCACGACTTGGGCCAAAGACAGACGCCCAACCCACTGAGCCACCCAGGCGCCCCAGGCAGATTTCTTAGATGACACACAAAAAAAGAGCCACAGAAGAAAAAACTAATGAAAGAGACTTCCATCAATATCTAAACTAACCTATTTCCCTTCTCAAAAAACAGTTATGAAAATAAAAAGACAAGCCATAGACTAGGAAAACATGTTGCCAAGCATACATATTATAGAGAATTTGTATCCACAATATATAAAGAACTCTCAAAACTCACAAAGAAAGCAAACTACCGAATTTAAAAATTGGGAAAGAGACTGGAACAGACACTTCCCCCAAGATATGAGGATGACCAATAAGCACATGAAAAGATACTTGCCATCATTATTCAGAAAAATATAAATTAAAACCACAATGAGATATTACTACATACCCTCTTGAATGGCTAAAATATTAAAAAGACTGACTACACCAAGTATACCAAGGGGAAGAACTAGAACTCTTATACAATGCTGTTGTAAAAATCTACAACCAATTTGGAAAACTGGCAGTATCTTAAAAAGTTAAATATATACCTATTACATTGGATCATATTCTACTCTTACTTACTCAAAATAAATGAAAGTGTATGTTTGTTCAATTATTTGTACATGAATATCCATAACAGCCTTACTGATAACCCCAAACTGGAAACAACACAAATATCCATTAACAAGTATGGATAAAAAACTGTGATCTATCCATATAATGGAATACAACTCAGGAGTAAAAAAGAATAAATAATTGATACATGCCATGCCATAGATGAACTTCAAAATTCTCAAAACTGAATCAAAGAAGCCAGGCAAAAGAGTATATAACACATGAACTCATCTGTGCAAATGTCTAGAAAATGAAAACTAGAGTGTAAGGACAAAAACTTGATCGGTAGTTGCCTGGGGATGAGGAGTAAGCTAGGGAGAGCCAAAAGGGACAGACTGCAAAGGAACATGGGGAAAATTTGGGGGGTGATTAAGTTCATTATCTTGACAGTGGTGGTGGTTTCAAGCATACGCTTGAATTGAATTTGGTATACAAATACCCAAACTTATCAAATCGTATACTTTATTTTTATTTATTTTCTATTTTTTTTAAGATTTTATTTATCTATTTGACAGACAGAGATCACAAGTAGGCAGAGAGGCAGGTGGGGTTGGGGGGAAGCAGGCTCCCCATGGAACAGAGAGCCCAATGTGGGGCTCGAACGCAGGACCTTGGGATCATGACCTGAGCCGAAGACAGAGGCTCTAACCCACTGAGCCACCCAAGTGCCCTATTTTTTTTTTTAAATCAGATTTGAAGATGTTTATTGCATTCTGTTTGGTGAAAAATAAACAATGTATTTAGCGTAAGAAATCATATACTTTAAATATGGGTACTTTACTGTATGCTAATTACAACAACAACCACCAAAAAAACCTGAAGTGTCTTTCTCAAAAGGGGTGTGTAGGTGCTTTGAAACTGTTAAAAAAAGGAGGATGACACTAGGCCACCAGGGTGGCTCAGTCGGTTAAACATCTGCCTTTGGCTCAGGTCATGATCCCAGGCTCCTGAAATCAAGTCCCTCAGGGCTCCGTGCTTAGCAGGAAACCTGCTTCTCCCACTCTCTCTGCAGCTCCCCCCAACCCCCGCTGTGCTCTCTCTCTCTCAAATAAATAAAATGTTAAAAAAAAAAAAGGTTAAATATTAAGATGATAAATTAGCATTATTTTTAAGACTAATTTAAAAAACATTTATTATGGGAAAAGTTCAGACAAATACCGTCAGAAGTGTAAAATGAAGTCCCATGTACAGTTTACTCAGCTTTAATTACTACCAACTCACGGCTAATCTTACTCCATCTATTTTCCCATACACCTTACCCGTCTAGCATTGAGATAAATTCAGACAGATCATTTCCTTTGTAAATATTTTAGCATATACCTCTAAAAGATTAAAAATATAAAGACATTCTGTGTGTGTAGCTTGGTAGGTCATTGCTAAAAAGACAGACTTTACTTTTTATAAGCAGTTTTGGGTTCACAGCAAAACTGAGCAGAAAGTACAGATTCCACATGCCCTTGCTTCCCAGCCTTCACCAACGACCCCCCACCCCCGCCATCAACATCCTATACCGGAGTGGTACATTTCTAATCAATGAATCTATATTAACATGCCATTATCACCCAAAGTCCATAGTTTACACTAAGGCTCATTCTTGATGTTACACATTCCATGAGTTTTAAAAAATGTATAATATGTATCCATCACAGTACCATATACAATAGTTCTACTGTCCTAAAAATCCTCTGTATTCTGCCTATTTATATCTCTCGCTCTCCACTACAACTCTGGGCAACCACTGGTCTTATTATTGCCTCCACAGTTTTGCCTTTAAAAGCTATTTTTAAGGTTTAGAAAAACAAGTGCTGTAGCCATTATAAATGATTTCATTTCAGTGGCAGAAGGAAGGATTACTCACTATATAAATGTTGTAAGCGTCAGGGAGGGTGGAGTCCTAGGGGAAGTGGTAAGTATGTGGGAAGTGAATTCCTATGAAGCCAGATTCTCTGGGACTCCTACACCATTAAGTCAGAGTCTTCGTTTTAATTCTTTCTCCCTTTTTCTTACTTCAAAACGTGATGCAAGTACAACTCTGGCCACCAAAAGCATGCGACCCTCAAGCAAGGGAGAGTATTTCTCAAGCAGCAAAAATTGTGGAGGTATTTTTAATACAGTGTAGTGCCTGTTTTTTTTTTTTTTTTAAGCCTTGTTTTCTGCCTGCCCCCGCTTTTTTTTTTTTTAAGTTTTATTTTTGTAATTAAAATACTATAAACAGGGGTACCTGGGCGGCTCAGTCGGCTAAGTGTCTGCCTTCAACTCAGGTCACGATCCCACGGTCCTCAGATCAAGCCCCAAGTAGGGATTCCTGTTCAGCGAGTCTGCTTCTCCCTCTGCCTCTGATCCTCCCCCTGCTTATGCTCTCCCTCAAATAAATAAAATCTTGGGGAAAAAAACCAAAAGACTATACATAAACAAAAATGTTGATAAAGAGAAGTTTATAAACATTTTTACAAGTTTTAAAAAGTGTTACAAACTTTTGTTTCTAACATAGAAAACTGTCCTCCCTAATCTTTGCCCCACAATATGAACATGGTGAACAATCTTAAGTACCTTTAGATGTTTTAATTTTAATTTTTTTAAGTAAGCCCTACACTCATCATGGGGCTTGAAGTCACAATAGGAGGTCAACATGAGTCAGATACTCTACTGACTGAGCCAGCCAGGCACCCCATACTTCGAGATTTCTCTTTTTAAAGCCATAGTCTCTATTTGCTTTTGTCACCTATAGTGTATCAGATACCTTTCTATGACAGCAGATTACACCTGTCCTCACAAAAACAGCATAGTAACGACACTTATGATAATAATTGCTAAGATTTAATGACCACATATGTGTGGGACACTATGCTAAGCACTACAGGTGAGTAATAAACTCTGAGTTTATTAATACTATAAACTTCATTATTTAACAGAAAAAGAAACTGAAGCTTCAAGGCCAGAAAATTTACCAAAAAATCAGTGCTAAGGAGGTCTAGAGCAGGGATTCTAGACAGTTTAGTCATCCTATTATTAACCACTGTTTTATAGTACTGATTGGATAAACCATAAGGAACACAGAATTAAAATTATCTTAAAATTCCCATTGTTACACATAATGTCTCATCAAATGTCTACATTTCTTGGCACACTTGTGCTAATATTTTTATAGGATAAATTTCTAGAAGTGGAAATTGTTAAGTCAAAAAGTATGTGCATTTTTAGGGGCACCTGGGTGGCTCAGTTGGTTAAGCGTCTGCCTTTGGTGATCCTAGAGTTCTGGGATCGAAACCTGCATCGGGCTCTGTGCTCAGTGCAGAGCCTGTTTCTCCCTCTTCCTCTACCTGCTGCTCCCCTTGCTTGTGCTTGTTCTCTATGTCAAATAAATAAATATATACATATATGGAAAAAAAAAAGGTGTGTATTTTTAGATTTAATTGTCAAATTATTTCCAAAAGACTTCCACATTTGCAGACTTGACAACTTACCTCCAAATAAACACAAATTAAACTCCCATGAGCAGCACATGGGAATGCCTATTTCCCCATACCTTAAGTAGCATTGGGTGGTGTTTTTTTGCATTTTTCTTTTTAATAAATCTTTTTTGGAATGATTTTATTTGACAGAGAGATCACAAGTAGGCAGAGCAGGAGACAAGAGTTGGGGGGGCGGACTACCCCCTGAGTGGAGAGCCCGACACGGGGCTTGATCCCAGGACCCTGAGATCACGACCTGAGCCGAAGGCAGGGGCTTAAGCCACTGAACCACCCAGGTGCCCTGCATTTTTCTTTTTAAGATTTAATTTTTTTTTAAAGATTTTATTTATTTATTTGACAGAGAGAAATCACAAGTAGATGGAGAGGCAGGCAGAGAGAGAGAGAGGGAAGCAGGCTCCCTTGCTGAGCAGAGAGCCCAATGCGGGCCTCGATCCCAGGACCCTGAGATCATGACCTGAGCCGAAGGCAGCGGCTTAACCCACTGAGCCACCCAGGCGCCCTAAGATTTTATTTAATTGATTTAAGTAATCTCTACATCCAACATGAGGCTTGAACTGAAACCCAGATATCCAGAGGCAAATGATCTATTGACTGAGCCAGCCACAATGGGTTTCAATCCTTGCTCACTGATAAGTTAAAAAAATGTTTTCATTTCTGTTTCTTATTATTAGAGAGGTTGATCAACTAGCCTTTTCATGTATTTATTGACATTTATATTTCTTCTTCCTCCCTATATACTGCTCATATCCTTTGGCAATGCTCTTACTGAGTTATGTTCCTTTTGACTTCATAGGAATTCCTTATGTGTTAAGATCCACCTGTCATTATCATTACAAGCCTCTGACAATTTATTTTTTTACTTTATTCATGGCAGTTACTGCCACATTTAAGTTTATAATTTTATATTGCTGCATATGAATGTAAATGATTTTATGAGGAAAACAACTTATTCTTACTACACTCCAAAATCTGTTTTTCAACATACATACATATTTACAGTTATAATGAATGTTCAAAAATATTGTGTCCTGCTTTTTTAATCTAATATTTTTCACATATGCATTTTCATGTAATAACAATCAGCATGTCTAAAAAATTACAATGTATTTCATTATGTTGATGTGTTTACAGTCTGCATATTATTTACTTAAAAGTCAGTATTCATTGGGACGCCTGGGTGGCTCAGTTGGTTGGACGTCTGCCTTCGGCTCGGGTCATGATCCTGGAGTCCCGGGATCGAGTCCCACATCGGACTCCCAGCTCCATGGGGAGTCTGCTTCTCTCTCTGACCCTCTCCTCATTCATGCTCTCTCTCACTGTCTCTCTCTCAAGTAAATAAATAAAATCTTTAAAAAAAAAAAAAAGTCAGTATTCATTTATAGCAAAAAGTAACATTCCTGTAAGACTTTATGGAAACTGTCTGGATTTCTAGAGTGAGAAATGTGCAGCTCCTGAGACCGCAATATAGGAAAAACTAGAAGAGTGGCTTAATTGAAGAACAGTCAAGTTATGTGGAACACTTGAAAATATTTATTAATCATAGGCAACATGTTTCCAACAGCACACAGAATTCCATCCAGCATCTGGCCAAGATTCATGATTCCCTGAAGTCAGAGCTTTAAGCATTACTCTAACGTGAAGGAAGGCTGTCATTTCCCTGAACAGTTGACGTAACTGGTTAAAGATAACATTTAATATTTATGGGGCTGTTGTGTTAGGCTTGAATCTAGAGGGGTTTTTTTGGTTTTGTTTTGTTTTTAACAAACTCTTAAGATCTGTAGCAAAGATCTCTGACTACTCTCATGCAGAAGGAAGCACGTTCCTCTGGAGGTCATCAAGACTGTTTTCTTTCTCCTTACTTCATTTTGACATAACTGGGAAAATTCATTACTATTCATTACTATACACTGTAACAACACTGTCAAAGGCTTATTGGGCCCGGTTCAGTTTAAATTTAGATCACTCCTTTCCTTTATTTTCTCAAGGTCCCAAGTACTTAAACACTAAATAGCTTATAGATCTGTCTGCTGTTTAATTTTATAGAATTTCTCACACTCAAAAAAAAAGTGACCCATCATCATTTAGAAAACAAAGTTAGTTCTGCCAGTCTATGATTTCCTAACAACTTAATAAAGTTCTTTCCATTTAATGTTTTGAATTCAAAAAAAGATAATGCAGATAACCTTAGTTTATAAAGACTAAACATGCCTTTTTTACATACTTTTCTTTTTTTATTTTTTAAAGTGGGCTCCATGCACAAGCATGAAGCCCAGTGCAGGGCTCGAACTCATGACCCTGAGATCAAGACCTGAGCTGGAATCAAGAGTCGGAGGCATATTAGCCCACCGAGCCATCCAGACAACCCAAGACTAAATATACTTTAATGTAAAGTTAGCCGTTGAAGGTAGCAGACTTGTGTAAGTGTTCTTCAGCAACCGCTTTATATAGAGAATCCTTAGTGATCTCTCAAGGGATTACTACTTTAAGGCTTCTTTTTTAGTAAAAATGACTGATTTTTTTTTCTACTATAAATCAAAAAGGCTGTTGACAATTTCTTTCTTTAAAGTCTAGAAAATTTGGGTCAGAATAAACTAATATGAATAAAAATACTGAATATCCTATTTTTTAATCTATTTTTCTCTGATATCACTCTCCTTTTATTTCTTTTTTTTTTTTTTTAAGATTTTATTTATTTATTTGACAGACAGAGACCACAAGTAGGCAGAGAGAGAGAGAGAGAGGGAAGCAGATTCCCTGCTGAGCAGAGAGCCCGACGCGGGGCTCGATCCCAGGACCCTGAGATCATGACCTGAGCCGAAGGCAGAGGCTTTAACCCACTGAGCCACCCAAGCGCCCCTCCCTTTATTTCTTCACCTAATAAATTAGTTCCTAAACCGTAAACCAAAAGTACCAACAAGATCTGGGAATGGGTCAGAAATGCAAATTCTGTGGTCTCATCTCAGACTTACAGAATCAGTAACTTTGGGCTCGGGGGGCCAGAGAATTTTTATTAACAGTTCTTCCAGGGGATTCCAATGTACACAAAGGTTTAAAAAAATCATTGCTCTTGGGATGCCTGGGTGGCTCAGTTGGTTGGATGACTGCCTTTGGCTCAGGTCATGATCCCGGAGTCCTGGGATCGAGTCCCACATCGGGCTCCCAACTCCATGCGGAGTCTGCATCTCCCTCTGACCTCCTTGCTCATGCTCTCTCTCACTGTCTCTCTCTCAAATAAATAAATAAGTAAATCTTAAAAAAAAAATCATTGCTCTAGTACACATTTAAAAAGGGTTGATAAACAATATAAGCAAATCTTAGACTTACTTAATAAAGAAATCCACAGGTTTCTTAGGAAACTAAGGTGTGTGCTAATCCTCATTAAAGATGCAAGTCCACATTAAATCAAAACATGAATTTTTACTCTTCTGAAGTTTGTATTTTCAATTTCCTCTAGTTTTAGTATATCCCGGTCATGTCAGCTGACAAGGAGGCTGATTTCTGGCAAAGAATAGTGACTGGTCAAGGAAAGAGAGCTCTACCAATTAAAATTTTGCACCAAAATCAAAATAAAACCATACAAACTATTTTAATAGGTACAGTAAAAGTAAACCTAAGGATTATGATGGATCACAAACCACAGAAAAAGGCCCAGACAATGTTCTTGTTAGAGCTACTTTAATAACCGACCTACACAATACATTTTAAGCTTTTTTTTTTTTTAAAGATTTTATTTATTTATTTGACAGACAGAGATCACAAGTAGGCAGAGAGGCAGGCAGAGAGAGAGGAGGAAGCAGGCTCCCTGCTGAGCAGTGAGCCCGATGCGGGGCTCAATCCCAGGACCCTGGGATCATGACCTGAGCCAAAGGCATAGGCTTAACCCACTGAGCCACCCAGGTGCCCCCCAACCTACACAATACATTTAGGAAACCAAGAACTTCGACTATTTCACAACTTGTAAGCTTTGTGGCCTTTGTCAGAAATAGTTGTCATTAGTTTACCTTCTAGACTCCAGTCCCTACAGACATAGCCAACTAACAACAAAACCAAACATGAAGTCCATGCTAGCTTCCAGGTGAGGTGATGAGTCAACTAATGGAAAGAAGTAAAATTTTTGACTGAATGCCATCTCTAAGGAAGCAGAGACAATTTGTTGAGGGAAAAAGAATAGAATGAAGACTCAGCTTAGTTCTTGTGACATATTGAAATACTGTTTGAGCCGTTCTACATAAAACTGGAGCTCTGCCCCACAAGGTGACAGCAGCGCAGACGTAACATGGCATCAACAGTCTAGATGTTAAGATGGCTAAGGGAAGTGTGTCCAGAGACCACGAAGCCCAGAGAAGCCTCTCACACAAAAGGTGAGCTAGTAAGATTCACCTCAGATTTTTATTCACAGATACAAAACTTAAAAGTGTTCTTGCTAATGTGAGAAAAACCTGGGAGACTTGTAGGGAACTGGTTTAGAGATACTGGGTGATCAATAAACTCCAAAGGCAGAAACATGAACAAAGTTCTGCTTTTAGGGACTTTACAGACTAGATGGGGTCAATAAGCATCTGTTATCAGTAGCAATTAAGATGTTTTATATGGGTTGGTTTTGCGATAATCAAAGTTTAAAGGTTAAATCCAAAAACTTTTATTATTGTTGAGGAAAATACTCTAAAATGCATTATAAACATTTCAGTCTTAAGCTGGAGAATGGCTTAGCGGGAAGCCTGCTTCTCCCTCTCCCACTCCCCCTGCTTGTGTTGCCTCTCTCGCTGTGTCTCTCTCTGTTAAATAAATAAAATCTTAAAAGTAAAATAAAATAAAAGTTATCTTTTAAGGGGTGCTTGGATGACATAGTTGGTTATGCATCCGACTCTGGGTTTTAGCTCAGTTCATGATCTCAGGATTGTGGGATCAAGGTTCTGCACTCAGCAGGGAGACTGCTTGAGATTCTCACTCTGCCTTTGCCCCCTCCTCCCATCAAGCTGTTCCTCTAATATAAATAAATATTTAAAAGAAAAAAAAAATTCCTCTGCCCTTCCCCCCAGCTTGCTCTCTAAAATAAGTAAATTTTTTTTTTTTTAAAGATTTTATTTATTTATTTGACAGAGAGAAATCACAAGTAGGTGGAGAGGCAGGCAGAGAGAGAGAGAGGGAAGCAGGCTCCCTGCTGAGCAGAGAGCCCGATGCGGGACTCGATCCCAGGACCCTGAGATCATGACCTGAGCCGAAGGCAGCGGCTTAACCCACTGAGCCACCCAGGCGCCCCAAATAAGTAAATTTTTAAAAAATAATAAAAATTTAAAAACATAAAGATTTCTTTTAAAATTATGAGATAAATATATTAGAGAACATCCAGAAAAATAAAAGGTAAAAATCACCAACATCACCAATATTCTATTTTTATTTTTCTGATGCAGATGTAAGACAACGAATGGAACAGCTAAACTAGTTGGACAACACTGCAGTGTTCTCTATGCTAGTTTAGTTCAGTCTTCCTTTATAAGAGATGGAAAAGCTTTTATCATATTCAGGACTTATAATCTACACTGCAAATTTTTCTCATACAATTTCTTTTTTTAAAGTTTATTTATTTGAGAGAGAGAGAAAGACCACAAGTTGGGGGAGTGGCAGGCAGTGAAAGAGCCCCTGGCTGGGATCATGACCTAAGCCTAAGGCAGACACTTAACCAACTGAGCCACCAGGTGCCCCTCTTAAACTATTTCTAATTGAAAAAATACAAATAAATTTCACTTTTAAAAGGAAAGACTAATTCACCAACTTAAAACATTTCAACTATGCACCATAAACAAACTGAAGCTGCAAACCTAGAGAAAATATTTCAGAAGTATAAAACCAACATGAGATTAGCATCCCTCCTCCCCACCAAAATAGATGTTTCCAAAAAATCAGTAAGAAAAAGACAACCAAAAAAGAAAAGAAAAAAAAAAGGACAAAAGAGAAATGGGCAAAGAACATAAACAGGCAATTCACAGAAAAGGAAATGTAAATGGGCAATAAGCATAAGGAAAAAAGCTCCACCAACCTTATTAGAAATTAGGGAAATACAATTTAAAATAACATGGTGGGGCAGGAAGAGGGGGCTCCTGGGTGGCTCAGTTGTTAAGTGTCTGCCTTTGGCTCAGGTCATGATCCCTGGGCCCTGGAATTGAGTCCTGCTCGCAGAAATCCTGCTTCTCCCTCTCCCCCACTCCCCCTACTTATATTCCCTCTCTCACTGTGTCTCTATCAAATTAAACAAATAAAATCTTTAAAAGATAATAAAGTAAAATAACATGAGGAATCATTTCAAACCCATCCAACTAATACACACTAAGTCAGACAATACCAAGAACTAGCCAAGATGTAGAGAAATGAAAACTGCTGTACGCTCTTGATATACAACCACTTTGGAAAGCATACTGGCAATCTCTAATGTAGTTTAAGATCTATATACCCAATGGCAGCAATTATCACTGAGAAACTCACACACATGCAGATTTAATAAATTAGAATGTCATTGAAACACTGTTGGTTACTGTAAAAAACTGGAAACTACTAAATACCTACAAACAAAAAAATACATTTTTATATATTCACAAAATAAAGAAAAAACAAAAAAACTAAAGCTATATGCATCTATCAATATATCAATTCCAAAGACATTTTTTCTGTAACATGTACCTACACATTTCAAAAATGTGGTAAATTTTCTTCTACAACTTTCACACACAAATACATATACTTTCAAAACATGCAAAGTGATATATTAAATATCATGTTCATAAATATAGTATGGTAAATACTAAATTCAGGATAGTAACTACTATTCAGGGAAAAGAAGGTGAATGTGGGAGAGGTGCTTCAATTTTATCTGTAATTTCTTTTTGTTACAGAACTAGACAATCTGTTCAAAATAATTTGCAAAATTTTGTTTTGTTTGGTTTGGATTTTGTTTCTGTAGATCAATATATAACAGAAACAGAAAAAGGTTAGTGAAAATAATCTTCAAAAATAAAACATACACAGCCTAAAAGACAAGATGTTAAAGTTTAATAAAGTTGGGTGGTAGGTACATGGGTGCTTATTATATTATTTGTCATACTTTCTCTATATCCTCAAAATATTTCACAATAAAAAGTTCAACATTTTTTAAATTTAAAAATTTAGACTTTTTTTTTTTTAAAGATTTTATTTATTTACTTGACAGATTTTATTTATTTACTTGACAGAGAGAGATCACAAGAAAGCAGAGAGGCAGGCAGAGAGAGAGAGGAGAAAGCAGGCTCTCCACTGAGCAGAGAACCCTAAGTGGGGCTCGATCCCAGGACCCTGAGATCACGACCTGAGCTGAAGGCAGAGGCTTAACCCACTGAGCCACCCAGGCGCCCCAAAATTTAGACTTCTAAATTAAAAAAAAAAAAACACTATTTTTCAGCTCTCTAATCTCATGAAACTTCAACTCCCTTAACTGTGAATAGGATTACCCATAAGAGCTTACAAAAGGAAAACATCTTTTCTGGGCTAAGGCAGCCTATCACGCATCTGCTAAGGATAGAAGAATGAAGCCATGGGCAACATTTCACTTCTGGAAAGAGAAAAATGTTTTATCTGTGTGAACACTAACACTATATCACTGCAATAATGCTTGAAGTTATACAACAGAGTCATCTAATTAATTGAGTTAAACTGGATTGATCAGATCCAAAATGATTTCATTATGCTTCTGATAGGGTAATCAACTTGATCCTATTTCTCAGGACTGTTCCTGTTTTAACATTTTATTTATTTATTTGACAGAGAGAGAGATCACAAGTAAGCAGAGAGGCAGGCAGAGAGAGAGGGGAAAGCAGGCTCCCCGCTGAGCAGAGCGCCCGATGTGGGGCTCAACCCCAAAACCCCGGACTCGTGACCTGAGCCGAAGGCAGAGGCTTTAACTCACTGAGCCACCCAGGCGCCCAGGACTGTCCCAGTTTTAAACTGAAAGTCTTATGTTCCAGGGACCTGTCAGTCTCGGGCATACCAGGACAGTTGGCAACTCTAACTCCTGGTCACAACAAAACTCCTGAAAGAGAATCTATGTAGTAAACTATCTTAATTTTACAGATGGGAAAAATGAAGTACTGAAACTACACACAGCTGTTTCAAAGTACAAGTGGATCAAAGTTAGTTCTTTCCTGTGAGGGATCTATTTGCACATCACTCAGCCATAACCCCTAAATGCCAATTCACTGGTGTTGAACAGTTTTCAGTATCTGGTTATCCTCAGATATCTTTCCCAAACTCAAAGGACTGCCTCATAAAAGAATTCAAGACTAGGGATGCTCCTGACCTTGGAGGAAGATACTGAGTAGAGGAAAAGAAGAGTACATCCATTTCTTGACACTGATACTTGAATAAATTCTGAAGGAAAGTTACTTTCTTTTCAGTTTCAGCAATATTTTTAAGTGAATGCTCATTTCTTTTTGTAATATTTAATGTAAAATAGCCTATTTGTATACTCTAGAGGATATATTCATATAGAGATGCACCTTATTAGACCTTAATAGCACTTTAATTCAACAAAGGGGTGACTGAAGGAAAATCTGCTCGCTTATGGTGAATGTCCCCAAAATGTAAGGCCCTAGAACTAAGGTTTGTAACAGTACCTTGCAGAGAGTCCAACATACTGAAGACAATCAAGATGCTAGTTTCCTTTCCTGAGCAGTGTGGAAAGATTGCAACTTTCTCTATCTCCCAATTTCCTGGATTCCTCTTAACTAGCCACTGTGCAAATGAAGAAGAAATAAGCCTCATAAGGCTTTTTTATGCCTGCAGAGGCTTGTCTTCATGTGCTTGCATTTAACAAATCCAGGATCCAAGAGGAGAAATAAAAGAGCTGCTTTCAATTAATCCACAAAAACAGGCATCTACATTCAATTTAAATTTGGACTTGCCCCCAGTTTTTCCTAACACTGAAGCATATACACAATGGCTTCTTTATAGCCATAAAAGCTAACAATGAGATTCTTTTCCTTTTTCTTTCTTTCTTTTTTTAAGTACACTGGTACAAAATGAATATACACTTAGTGCTTTCTTTCCCCAGAATTTTTTTCATCCAGTATCTCCTTTCAGTTTTCTAACATTTTTCTGGGGTAAGAGATAGTTGGGAGAACAGAAGGAACACTGGAGGAAGTTTGACATGAGAAACTACAGTTTTATGTTCCAGGTCTGTCATTTAACTTTCTATGTGATCCTGGACAAGCATTTAAACTATCAAAGGGGAATAGGGCACCTGGCTGGCTCAGTTGGTTAAGTGCCTGACTCTCGATTTCAGCTCAGGTCATGATCTCAGGGTCCTGGGACCGAGCCCTGCCTCAGCCTCTGTGCTCAGGCTCGGCAGCTAGCCTGCTTGAGGATTCTCTCTTTCTCCGCCCTGTCCTCTGCTCTCTCTCCACCAGCCCCCTCAAGTAAACAGATCTCTCTTTCTTAGTATTTTATTTATTTATTTGAGAGAGAGAAGTGAGAGCGAGCACGAGCGTGTGAGCATGCACAAGCTGGAGAAGAGGCAGAGAGAGGGAGAGGCGGACTCTCCACTGAGCAGGGAGCTTGACGTGGGGCTCAGGGGCTCAATCCCAGGACCCTGGGGTCATGACCTGAGCCGAAGGCAGATGCTTAAGCAACTGAGCCCCCCAGGTGCTCCATAAATAAATAAATCAAAATAAAATAAAACAGGACTAATACCTATCCAACGGTAACTGGAAAGTATGAGAATGTATACAGAAGATCTTTTAAGTTGTAGAAGACTTTTTTTTTTTTTTTTTTTTTTTTTTTTTTTTAAGTTTGAGAGAGTGAGCAGAGCATTCAAGAAAGAATATGAGTTGGGGTGGGAAGGGCCAGAGGGAGAAGGAGAAGCAGACTCCTCAGTAAGCAGGAGGCCTGATACAGGGCTTGATCCCAGGACCCTGGATCACGACCCAAGTCAAAGGCAGACTCTTAACTATTGGAGCCACTCAGACGCCCCTGTAGAAGATATTTTTGAGAAAATAAATAAAAGATAAATCTATTTAATGTCACATTATCAAATGGCAGGGTTAAAATTAAATAAATCAGGCATGATATTCTGAGCAGTGGTGCCCTAAGAGATCTGGAAGGTACCACTGAGAACATTAGAACTAAGACTAACTAATATTACCTAAGTATATGTAATTATCAATAAAAATCCTGTGTCAACTGTACTTCCCCCAGAGCACCCTTTATTTTAATATGTTAGTCACTAAGGTGTTTAAAAAAAAAAAGAGCAATCCAAAAAATTACCATGAAAGCCCCACAAAACCTGAGGGTGAGGGATATAAGTAACACTGCATTAATAATGGAGAGCTCACTACATACCAAGCAGTGCTCTTGGAGCTGGGGATTCAGGTTTACACGGCAGAGGGAGGCAGGCAAACACAAGAAGGCAGTAGACAGCAAGCTAGAAATACTAGATAAGCGCTATACACAAGGAAAGCAGAGACAGGGTGTAAGGGGCGGCAGGGAAGGGCGCTGAGGAAGGCAAGGCCTCACTGATAAGGTGACTCAGGAGGTCACCTCAATAAATCAAGTAAGGGAGACATCTGAGAAGACTGGGAGAATAATCTAGGACCCAGAGACAGAACTGAGGAAGCAGTCAGGGAGAGAGAGGGTGCTGAGAGATAAGATAAGAGATAAGATAAGACATGAGAGCACAGGATGGGGAGCTTAAAATAAGACCTCAGGCACGTCTGGGTGGCTCACTGGGTTAAAGCCTCTGCCTTTGGCTTGGGTCATGATCCCAGGGTTATGATCTGCATCCCACTCTCTGCTCAGCAGGAAGCCTGCTTCCTCCTCTCTCTCTGCCTACTTATGATCTCTCTCTGTCAAATAAATAAATAAAATCCTTAAAAAAAAAATTAGATCTCAGACCAGATTTTATGCTGAGATGAGACTCCTGTGAGAGGTTTGGGACACATAAGTGACATATACCTGTTTGGGGGGGGGGGGTTGTTTTTGTTTTTTTTTTCCCCAAAATATGTTAGTTGTGGAATCTTTTGTTCAAATGGATCCACAAGATAAAAGATAAAACAGCTAAGGAAGGGGTACCCAGAGACTAAGTTGGGGCTGTCCCCACTTTCCCTCTCTCAAGTAACAGTTTAAAGATGATTACAAAGTCTGTAGTATCCAAACTACCAAAAACTTCATGATCTGGCCTCATCCTAACTTCTCAAAAAGCTATTCCTAGGAAATAGCAAAAAGGAGCAAATCCAGCAACTGTTGCAAACGTGTTGCCACAAAAACCAGTCTTTGTTAACACCCACTGTCCCCCAGGAACCAAGAAAGCAGCAGCTCCTCTGCTCTCCCTTCCCCCACACACCCCTCAGGCTACACACTACCCTTTACAGCTTGTGTTCCCTTTCAGGGCTTCCCCCAGAATCATTTTATCTTGATTTCACTTGATTAAAAATGTTTTGGCAGTACAGTGTGATCTGCCTCTGATGACATAGCTCTGGATACTGCCTCCCTGTCTATTTATATTTTAGGAAAATTCTCCCTGCACTAGTGGGATTTCTTCCACCAGTGATGACACCCCGGTTTGCTCTATTCTAATCTTACCCATCCATCAAAGTCTACTTTGTGAAGTCTCTTCCTCACATGTTGACCCTTGACTGGAATCCTAAATATGAGTCTGAAGGGAACTTCCAGGCTATCCAGTTGCTGCTCTCGCTCACTGCTCATTCCACAGACTAACCAGACTAATCCTTTGCAGATCTGGTTGGCAGTCTTCCAGCTTCTGTGACTGCTTTTAGTGACAAGATAACACTACACCACACC
The DNA here is from genome assembly GCF_022355385.1 of Mustela nigripes. Classification (NCBI taxonomy): domain Eukaryota; kingdom Metazoa; phylum Chordata; class Mammalia; order Carnivora; family Mustelidae; genus Mustela; species Mustela nigripes. Next base: position 131,862,432 of record NC_081569.1, read on the forward strand.
CTTGCAGCTGTACGGTAAATTGTGAGACAACTCTTTTTTTATTGACCCAGAACCGGTTTCCTTCCACCACTGGTTCTGCTCACTGGTTCTCATAAAGGGAAGGGTGACCCCACCCCACCCAACCTGACCCCTCGCAGCCTGCATAGTTTATAGTTGGCCTTGTTGTTTTCCCCAATTCCAGATCGACCTCTAAAAATCCTACCCATTTGCCAGCCATCTCACAGGCCATTTGTGGGGTCTAAATTCAATCTGTAAATGACTAGCTAGCTATCAGAGTTGCAGGTTGATTTGATGTCTGTGTCCCATGCCACTGCTTACACCACCCCTTTTTTTTAAGATTTATTTATTTATTTGACAGAGAGATCACAAGTAGGCAGAGAGGCAGGCAGAGAGAGAGGGGGAAGCAGACTCCTTACTGAGCAGAGAGCCCGATGCCGGGCTCGATCCCAGGCCCCTGGACTCACGACCTGAGCCAAAGGCAGAGGCTTTAACCCACTGAGTCACCCAGGCGCCCCTACACCCCTTTCTTGATTCTCTCCCTTGAACTCTCTTAGGATTTCTACACTTAGCCTTGCACTCATCACGTGCATTCCGTCAGTGAGCATTTACTGGGCATTGTGTCAGGAACCACGATAGGCACTGAAAAAGTAAGAACCATGAAAGGCACTGAAAAAATAAAAGCAAATAAAATGTCCTCAACCCATGGTAGAGTAAGAGCAATACAGGTGAAAGAATAAACAGCTGGGGAAGCTGAAGGCTTTAATGCAGGAGGCAATATCCGAGGCAGGGAGGAACTGTCTCACACAGCCTTGTGTCCCCAGCACTAAATGATGCAATACTTTACCATCACTTTAAGTTCAGCAAATAGGGAAACTCGGAAAAGGAGAGAAAGTCTGCTCAGCCCCCTCAGCCTCTCTTGGACATGTGGGAAGGTGGTCACTAAGTCCATAGTCTGGCAAGGGCAATTTCAGAGGCTGACACTGTACCTGGCTACGTACAGTATTGCTCGGGTGGTTGTCCTCGGACATCTGTGCATTCTGGAAGTAGGACAAGGGTGCAGGTAACTCTGTCATTGGAGCAACCGTATAGAAATACTTTTTCACAGAAAACAAAGCCTCTTGGGGTTCTGAAAAGGGAAAAAGAAAATAATCCTTTGTGCATTACAATTATACTTTCATTTTTAAACACTTTTGTAAATTGCATTCAACAAAAACAAACCTTTCTTTCATGTGTTCTTCTCCAGGCCAAGCTTTCTAAGGACCTCGAAGGCTGTCACTTGTGGGCTTCCGGATTACGTCTGAAATAGGATTTTACCAGGTCACCCAGAGTAAATCTATTCACACCAATCAAGTACTTAGAATATTTCTGTATCCGTAATTTGTAAGCCAGAAATGTATTCATCTGCCATCAATTTCAAGTGACAAACTTTTGTTAGCTCAAGATATCTCTTCAGTAATTAATAGATCTACTTGAGAAACCAAATACTTTTAATCAAAAAATATCTGATTTCAGATTTAGAGCAAATGGAGCTAAATGATATTAAAGAATGTTCTCATCAACATTCCTTTTTCTATGCTGACTAATTCGACCCTAAGCTTTCTATCTCCATAAAATTGTCTAGTGCTTTTACTTTGGCAAAATTTTGTCATCTCATTTTATCCTTACCAAAATGCCCAAGCCCGGGTAAACAGGTAACATACCTGTTTTATAAAAGCAGAAGAGAACCTAAGTTCACTGACTTGCTTAAAAATCACACAACTGGGCAGACCAGGACAAAAATCACAGACTCCTAACTCCGAGCCTTAGGTCTCTCTCTCCCTGGCATCTTGGCACAGCCTTCTTTCCACACATCATTTGGTCTCCCAGAGTTCGCTCTCCTGGTGGGTGGGAGATGGGGGCGGGGGGGAACGACACACATTCCCATTTGCTGTCTGTCTGCCTTAATTTCCATCAGCCAATTCTTTATGATTTCAACTTTGCTTTTCTTATTTTTAAATTCGTTTTAGAGGTAGAAGGTAGTGATTCATCAGTTGCATACAACACCTAGTGCTCATTACATCACGTGTCCTCCTTAATGTCCATCACCCAGTTACCCCTTCCGTCCAACCCCCACCTCTCTTCCAATGATCGTGTTTGTTTCCCAGAGTTCAGAGACTTTTATGGTTTGCCTCTCCCTCAATTTTCATCTTATTTTATCTTTCCTTCCCTTCCCCTATGTTCATCTGTTTTGTTTCTTAAATTCTACACATTAGTGAAATCATATGGTATTTGTCTTTCTGTGACTGACTTACGTCACTTAGCATAATACCCTCTAGTTCCATTCAATTTTCCTTTCCACAGAAAGTTTTCAGAAATACAGAAAGAAATCTGTTCGTGTATCTAAGCAGTATTCTCATTCATAGTGACTAAAACATCACCATGTACACACGTGAAAATATCTTGTCAAACTCCTATTTCATTTTCATTCTCAACTTCAGGATCCTTGATCCTCTAAATACTGTTTTTATATTCTAGTGATTTTTTTCATCAAAAACACAGAAAGCAGGTTAAAAAACAAACAAAGAAAGTAACTTTTTCTCTAGTACTGAGTTCAAATTAACTCTTAATTACACATGTATCTAGATCACTTAAACCATGACAAATTTTTAATCAAGGTATGCTTCCCTTCTACCCCACATAGTTTTATATACCATGCCAACCTTTCTCTTCCCTTCCAGCTTCAGCCCACGATTAACTGACATGGATCAAGGGATTGCAAATTAATACTAACTAAGACACAATTAATGTAAGTTTGTTTTAAAATAAAGTGAATTAAAAATACAAATAGAGAACACTTACTTTTATGGTGGTTGTTTGCTCAAAGGGGGATGTGGGAAGCTTTGTGGGGGGGTACTGGTAATGTTTTGTTTCTCAATCTGAGTGCTAGCTACACAGGAATTTCAGTCTGTGAAGATGCACTGAGCTGTACCCCCACGATGCGTACCTTGCTATATACTTCAATTTTATACTCAGAGATTTCTGTAGACATAAACCTCTATTTAAAGTTATTCATACCATTGGTCCTAACTTTTTTTTCTCTTAAGATTTTATTTCTTTATATGTCAGAGCAAGAGAGAGAGAGAGACTGAGCACAAGCAGGGGGAGCGGCACGCGGAGAGAGAAGCAGTCTTCCAACTGACCAAGAAGCTGGACACAGGACTCGATCCCAGTACCCTGGGATCATGACCTGAACTGAAGGCGACACGTAACCAACTGAACCACGCAGGTTTCCCTAGTCCTAACTTTTAAAATGAATAATATTGAGTCTTGGCAGCATGTATATTACCTTACCCAAAAGACAGGTGGAATGCCAATAGAACCAATATATTTTCTAAGTACAATAGTACTGAGTGAGAGTAAATGTTCTGACTTATGCTTCTAATTTTTTTTTTAAAGATTTCTTTATTTGACAGAGAGAGACACAGCAAGTGAGGGAACACAAGCAGGCGGAGTGGGAGGGAGAAGCGGGCTTCCTGTAGAGCAGGGAGCCTGATGCAGGGCTCCCTGAGCTGGAAGGCAGATGCTTAACAACTGAGCCACCGAGGTGCCCTCCCCGCCCCCGCTTTTAAAAACATTTTATTTATGCTTCTAAGATTTTTAATTTAATTTTTTAAGATTTTATTTATTTACTTGACAGACAGAGATCACAAGCAGGCAGAGAGGCAGGCAGAGAGACAAGAGGAAGCAGGCTCCCCACTGAGCAGAGAGCTCGATGTAGGGCTCCATCCCAGGACCCAGGGACCATGACCTGAGCCAAAAGCAGAGGCTTCAACCCACCGAGCCACCCAGGCGCCCTTATGCTTCTAAGACTTATAAAAGTTGATGATCTAATTGAAGTTTTGATATTGATGTAGCATTAATGGATAGCAAACAGAACACATATTATTCCTTCTTTACCATAAAAATATTTAGTACAGTACCTACTACTGCAGCTAACCCAGAAATGCCATAGGATGGCAAACAGAAAAAGCTGCACTTGGTTCCTCCTACTGGCTGCCCTGAAGACTATACCGTATCATTTGAACTACACCTCTATTACAGAAAAACCCTTAGAAATCTGTCATTAATATTCGCATTTGATCCCTTAGAAACAAAATAACAAATAAGATAGTGTTAGCCAACTGAAACAAGCAAAGGAAGCAAGAAAGGGCCATGCAAGTAAAAATAAAAAGTAAATAAAGAAAAAAAAAGTAAATACAGTATATTACATTTACAGATAAAATAGAAGAAAAGTGACTGTCCATTGACTAAGGAGGAGTTTACTGGATGTCTATTTATATCAAAACGCAGAGACAGACACTGAGAGGATTTACCTAATTATATTCTATATAACTAATTATATTCACTTCACCCACTTTACATATGAAAACAATGTGGCCCATAGAAGCTACTCGCTTGCCCAAGGTCACATCCAGTGAGCAAAGGAGCGAAGAGTAAAGCCTCACATAATATGCTATGTTGCCTCTGTGTAAAACCATCCCTGCTCTTAGTTTACAGTGAGCATTAAGTTAAATTGAGCTGGGAAGGGAAAAAAAAGTACTTACAGACAGAGAGCAAGAAGATTTTTACTACTACTAAAATTGCTGCTTAGAAGTAAACATCTTTGAAAAAGTAGTAAATGAGATCTTAAACTTCAATGACTGGTCTAACTATAAATTAAAAACTGAAGTGTCAAAAGCATTCCCAATATATAGTCCTAGTATTTATTTATTTATAGGATTTTATTTATCTGTTTGATGGAGAGAGAGAGAACAAGTAGGGGGAGCAGCAGGCAGGGGCAGAGGGAAAAGCAGGCTCCCTGCTGAACAGGGCTCGATCCCAGGACCCTGGAATCCTGACCTGAGTTGAGGGCAGATGCTTAACCGACTGAGCCACCCAGGCTCCCCAACTAGTATTTATTTAAAAAAATAAGTTGTAATGAGAATCTGGTCATTTTAATTTGGTTTCCATTATTAGGCCTTATGTTTACAGGATCTGTTCAGCTATTACAAGAAACCACACAAACTGGTTATCAAACTGAAGTTTTCTCAAATTTTGGAAGAAATCAATAATACCGTGGTCACTTTAGCATATCCTGATAGCATTTTCAAAGGCACATCTCTATTTACACGTGAAAACTGCGGGTCAGGAAAGGTGACCGAATCTGGCAGTGCTTGACTATGAGGCAAATGACATCTGTTCCAGAACCCAGGTGTTCTGATGCCCAGCCCACGTCTTTTCCAGTTCAATTAGAGAAAGCTCGTGCTTTCCACTAACCCTTTGAAGATCATAACACTACAGGGTGATCCTTTCCTTCCCCTCCAGGGAGGGAAGAGCTGCTCTTTACATGGAGCTTCGTAGGAAGCAGAGGCAAGTAACAGGGGCTAGGTCTTCAGTCAGGCCTGGAACAAACAAACACTGTCGGTACAAAGAAAGGCACAGGCCAAGCCCGATTTGATTCTGGTCCAGTAACAGCTGAAAACAATTGATGACTGCATGAAGGAGGCCAGAAGGCTGTGTGTCCAGGCAGCACGGCAAGGCAAGACACTCGTTGATTTTATAACATTCTTAGCATTCTTGCCCTGAAAACAAAAAAAAGATAGCTGCTGGGAAGTGAGGATCTTGTGACCTGGCCTGCAAAGGGGGGAGGGAAAGAACCAGAGTTGGCTGTTTTCTCTCTCTGGCCACCTGCTAAAGATTTTCTGAGACTGACAGAGCATAACCCTTGAATTCACTGCCATCTATTTCCTTTTTGTCAAGACACTTGCTAAATCTTTATAAAAGATAAAAGATCTTTATAAAATCTTTATAAAAGATAAAAGGAAAAAGAAATCTTTCTCTGATGGGCAACTACAATTTCTATTATACACAAAGAAACTAAAAACAAACAAACAAAAAACCCAGGAGAATATGAATAATCTCAAGGCTTCGATGTGCTGAATTTGCAAAACCTATCCATCAGCACTTCAAAAAGTATCAAAGGAGCAAAGCTCTCCCTCTGCCTACCACTCCCCCCCCCACCTTGTGCTCAAGCATGCCTACTCTCTCTCTGACACATAGATAAAAATTAAAAAGAAAACCATGAAAAGTATGTTTAAGTATCTTTGTATTGTGATGCTAAGAGTTTCTTAGGTTTCAAATGAACTTGTGATTTATTCTTTTTCCATGAAAGTTGATTTAATCAGCCTTAGTGTTACCTTGACAGCTTCTTCCTGCACAGACAGCCAAGTTCTGACTGCACGAATGGGCTGGGAGAGCCTCTATTTGAGTTTTCAAAAGCTCACATCCAATAATAAATGTAACCAATCCCCAAACTGCATTCATAGTTAGTTAAATAAAAATAATTTGAAATTAACTTACAACTTCCAGAATATATGCTGGAAAGACTCTGAATTTCAAGAGACTGGGGAGCAAGTAAGTTCCCCAGTCCTACAAGAGGCTCTGTGAAGGTGGCAGACTCTAAAAAGAGCAAGGGTAGTGATCCATCTATTTGGCGATTTTTTTCTTTCTTCCATCCCACTCTACTTCTGTGAGCCATCTGTGGGAGATTAGACTATTATTCAGCAAATATTCACTCCCTCCCCAGGCATCCCTGATGGAGAAATATATTTCTCCACTCCAGTGATGTTGGGCTTGGCTCTGAGACTTGCTTTGGCTTCAAGGTGGGTGCAGTCTACTAGCCACCCATGCCTTTCGGCACAATCATCTGACTTGCTTTGGTCCAAGGGATCTTGGATGTAGCACACCCAGACACCTGAACTGTGCTTCTTAACACTTTTTTTTTTTTTTTGAAGATTTTAATTATTTATTTGACAGACAGAGATCACAAGTAGGTAGAGAGGCAGGCAGAGAGAGAGAGAGGAAGAGAAGCAGGCTTCCCGCAGAGTAGAGAGCCTGATTCGGGGCTCAATCACAAGACCCTGGGATCACGACCTGAGCTGAAGACAGAGGCCTCAACCCACTGAGCCACCCAGGTGCCCCCTGAACTGTGCTTTTACAGTTGGACTTAACTTCTTTTAGTTCAGCTGTCGCCTTGAGAAGAGCTTACCATGGGTAGTCACTGCCCCTTCAACCTGGGCCCCAGAATAAAAGATGCAAAACAGAACTGTCCTAGCTGATCCATAGTCCTATACCTTGAAGCAAAGCCCCGAGTCAAAACAAACACTCTTTAAGGCACTGGGTTTGGGGGAGGTCGGCTACCTGGAATTACTGTAACTGTTTTAAAATAATAATGGTTACATGAGCTCAGAGGATGCAATGAAAATGAAGAAAGACATACAAATCCAAAATTCTTTATCTGAAATCTTCAGGACTGTTTTTAGAATTCCTATTTTTCTCAGATTTTATAAAGGTATAAATACTATGTTTTAAAATGCCCTCTCAAGGTCATAGATAGAACTACAAAATCAAACACCTTAATAAGTATACAGTGAAACATATAAATAATCTTAAATTGCAATAATAGGTTCAGGTTAGAGTTTTCTGTCAAATGAATTACAAAAAGCCTTTCAGTTTTTTCAGCTGCTTTTGGACTTCATGATTATAAATATGAGACTATGGTCTTGTCCTATCAATATTTATAGTAATTATAAAGAATCTTTCCCCAAGATACCTTTACTTTTTTTGTTTTTTAGGATTTTACTTATTTATTTGACAGACAGAGATCGCAAGTAGGCAGAGAGGCAGGCAGAGAGAGAGGAGGAAGCAGGCTCCCCGCCGAGCAGAGAGCCTGATGTGGGACTCCATCCCAGGACCCTGGGATCATGACCTGAGCCGAAGGCAGAGGCTTTAACGCACTGAGCCACCCAAGCACCCCAAGAAACCTTTACTTTCAATAAGCCTACATGAAAAGTATGATCACTCCCAGTTTGTCTCAAATTTGCTGTGGAAATGGATCGAATACAACTAATCTTTAAAGAAAACATGACTACTCACACCTAATTAATTTATAAATCATTGGTTATACTCAGCAATGCTTGCATTTGTGTGCTTTAGATCAGTTTAAGGAACTGTACAAGGCACTATAAAAAACAAATATTAACACACTTTAAAAAACCAACACTTACTGGGTTTTTTCTACAAAACCAGACATTGTGATAGGTGCTGGGGATGCTAATAGCAGGTAATACTTTTGTTTACTTAAGAAGCTTACTATCTAGAGGAGGAGTCAGACAAGTATATATTTATATTAATTACATGTTGAAATGAAAATATTTTAGATGGGAGTGCCTGGGTGTTAAGTACCTAGCTTTGGCTCAGGTCATGATCCCAGGGTCCTGGGATGGAGTCCCACATTGGGCTTCCTGCTCAGCGAAAAGTCTGCTTCTCTATCTCACTCTCTCTCTCTGTGCTCTTTCTCTCTCAAATAAATAAAATCTTTAAAAAAAAAAAAAAAGTAAAAGAAATATTTTAGATGTAGGGTGCCTGGGTGGCTCGGTCAATCGAGCTCTGAACTCCTGATTTCAGCTGTCATGATCTCAGGATTGTGAGATCGTGCCCCACAGCTGGGCTCCCCACTTAGCGAGGAGTCTGCACATCCTTCTTCCTCTGCTCCTCCCCTTGCCCGTGCGCTTTCACTCTTGCTCTCTCAAAAATCAATCAATTAATTAATTAATTTTAAAATATTTTATACGTACTGGGCTACATAAATTATATTATTCAAATTAATTTTATCTATTTCCTACCTTCATAAAACTTTTTTATGAAAAAGTTTTAAATTAACATTTGTAGCTCACACAGTTTTATTTATTTATTTTTTTAAGACTTTATTTATTTTTGAGAGAGAGAAAGCAAGCATGAACCGAGGGAGGGGGGAATAGATGGAGAAGCAGACTCCTCGTTGAGCAGGGGGAGCCTAATGCAGAGCTTGATCCCAGGACCCTGAGATCATGACCTGGGCCCAACGCAGATGCTTAACCAACTGAGCTATCCAGGTGGCCCACTGACACAGTTTCTACCAGACAGTGCTGCTCTAAATCGTCAACTCTTTCAGCTATACCCACCCAGATACTAAAACTCCCTGACAGTCTTTTCCCAAAGCTTCCCTTCCTTCCTGAGCCTCTGACACTGCACTATGGAGGTTTTCTTCCCATCACTAATTCTCCTTAGCCAGTCCCTCTCACCCTTCTCCCACTCCGTCTCTGTACGTGGTCTGCCTGGGCCTCTTTATTTCCTTCCTTTCAGTAGGCATCTCCTCCACTGCTCCAACATCAACTAGTAAGTCTATTTAAATTACTTATTTACAGTTCCAGGCCTGTCCATAAGACAGCTTCACATGCTGGCAATTCAAAAGTGATACTTCCAAACCACTTCATCATCTTCCTTTCTAGACTTAGTTCTTTGCTTCTAACTTCCTTATTTCTACAATCATCTCTACCATTCCTCAAACTTAAAGCCTTCTAGCCAGCTCTACAGTTTAGCCCTTGCTTTTCAATTAGCTGCCATGTCCTGTTCCTGGTTTTCCTGTTTTTATTAAGATTTTATTTATTTATTTATTTATTTATGGGGGGAAGGGGAGAGAGAGAGAGAGAGCATGAGCAGGGGTGGGGGAGCTTGGAAGAGGAAAAAGCAGACTCCCCATTAAGTAGGGAGCCTGGCTATAGGGCTCAATCCCAGGACCCGGGATCATGACCTGAACGGAAGGCAGACACTTAACCAACTGAGCCACCCAGGTACCTCGTTTTTTTCTCCTAAGCCTCTGTCATCACCAAAGAACAAACTCTCATCTTATTTCACCTGCATTATGTAAAAGTCACCTCAATTCTCTCATCCATTCTAGCCCCCACTATCAGATTAATGTGCCTAAAGTTCTGAGCACAACAGCCCCACTCTTAACACACCTTCCGTATCTGCCTAACATCTATCACATGAAGGAGAAGTAAGATTAGAGGGTTTTTTTTTTTAAAGGATTTTATTTATTTGACAGAGAGAGATCACTAGTAGGCAGAGAGGCAGGCAGAGAGAGACGAAGGGAAGCAGGCTCCCTGCTGAGCAGAGAGCCCCGATGTGGGACTCGATCCCATGACCCTGAGATCATGACCTGAGCCGAAGGCAGCGGCTTAACCCACTGAGCCACCCAGGCGCCCTGGATTAGAGTTTTTTTAAAGATTTTTCAGAATATGTTGTAAAAAGGCTCCCCTATGATATGCAGTATTTGTGGGAAAGCAGGAGCAGAGAGAGCCTGCATCTGAGAGAAGAGGACCACATATGCTATGGCAACAGAAAAATGCTATATTTTCCTGCTAGGGTGGTTTTCAGAGATCAACTTCACTCCTCCGGTTCCCCCGACATGGGAACTCATGCAGCAGTCTACAACTAGTTGCAGCCATTTACTTAAAATTCGGCAATAAATCACATCCATTCAGTACAAAGTATACCCAGAATTGTGGGAACTGTCTACCTAAGGACCAGGAACAGAATGGAAAACCAGAGGACAGAAGCCACTTCTGTTACCTACTGGGAGGAGGGGAGATGGGGCGGGAAGGAATCCATACACTCAGTAAGTAGGATCCTTTTCTTGTAGTTGAGCATTTATTAGATGGCGCAGGGAGGAACCTTAAGTTGGCTGAACTCTGCAAATGAATTAAGAAGTAAAATAGGCTTTTGCAGGTGACTGAAATTAGTCAAATGCAACTAGCTCCAATCTACTACTGGACGCTTGTGATTCAGAGGGTCCCTGTTTGTAATACATCCTCTGATTATGATGCCCTATCCACTTCCACGCCAGGGGTGAAAACCTTTCCACTGTAAAAGATAATTCCAATAAGATTCCCTGACCAGGTGTGATCTCTACCTGCCTTAAACGTCAAAAAATGTTGCGAGCTTTACAGTCTGCTCTGTCATATTGTCATTATACATACATAGTTTTTTGCACCCTATTCTTATCTCCCAGAGTAAACCCCGAATACTATATCCAGCTTGTCCAAAGCAGGCAGCAAATGCTTTTAAATTTATTAAATTAGTCTCCTACAATAGAAGATTATTTATTTGAAAAGAACCTGAGCGGGAAGAAAACGCAAATATCTAAGACACATGCAAAGCACTGAACATCATGCCTCGCGACAGTCCCAACCAAGGCAAAAGCATCAGACCCTGTTCTCCGCCGCGAACATAAGCCATAAGGGACTTAGCCCTGAGCGCCACTCACTTCCTCGGACAAGGACACACTCAGGGCAAGAGGCGCGGAGTTTCACCAGTTGCTCAACCAGACCCAGGGCAAGGCGCTTCCTCTTTCTCCGGCTCCGCTCCAGTCAAGACAGTCAGTCCCGGCCCCCGGCACCTGCGTCCTGAAACGTCTTCGGGAAACCAGCACTTCCGGACGCAGCCTCCGGAGAGGAATCGCTCTCTAACCTGATCGCGCGCGGCGCCCGGAGCCGGAGAAACGGGCCGCCCCTGCTCGTTCCCCACACGGGGTTCCTCCGTGTCCGCCCGGCCGCGCCCCGCTCCTCATCCTCGAGGACACCAGCTGCGCGGCCCGGGCGGCGACAAAGGGCCGGGCCCTACCCGCGACCGCGCGTGTACACACCGAGTGAGGGACGCCTTCCCCTCTCCCCCAACTCCCCATTACGCACCTACTCCTCCCTTGCCGCCGCCACCCGCCGCTCGCAGAGAAACCTCCTTCCCGAGCAGCCGCTGTTTTGTTTCCGATGTGAAATCGCGGCCTCTAAAGCTGCCCGGCCCAGGCCCCGCCCAAAAAGCTTCGCTGATGTCGTCATTTCCGGCTCTGGCGTCGTTGGCGGTCGGCCGGGGGAGGGGCGGGACACACTGGCGTAGGGGGCTGGACCTCGGTAAAGAGGGTGGAGCTTCCGGTGGCGCGCGCAGATTGAGGAGCAAACGCTGTCGAGCGGCCCCGGGACCTAGACGAACTTGCCCAGAGTGCTAGTGTGAGTTTGAAATCGCCTGGGATTCGAGACTGCTCTCGAGCTGAGGACCAAAGTTTCTACGTCACCTAGGCCCTGCGTTGCTTCTTGCGGCCTACAAGTGATGACATCTCAAATCTAACATTTATCTATTACTACCTATTTGTAATGTTTATCACTGCAAATCAGCTGCACGACAGTCATGAGGACTGATTTAAAATTACCAATACCTGTGCTCTTCACATCCTACCCAATGAATCAAAACTTATGGCGGGGGGGCAGGAACCTGAGAAACTGCATTTGAAACAAGCATAGCCCAGGATTCTTAGGCTCCAGGTTTAAGATCTTAGATGATACGCTTCCAGAGAGCATATGTGTCTTATTTTTGAAATCCCCAAACCAGAGTAACTGGTACACAGTGAATTACACTCAACGATCACTTAATTTCCGCACCTGCCAGCTTTCCGTCCAAATTGCGGTAAAGACAGTACCAGTAACTAACTTAAGATAGCACACTCATCAGAAAGCTAAAAGTAAACAATTAATACAATCATGTAAAACCAAAGCTGAAGAATGGAGAAATGTTCAAATTCACAGGTAACAGAAAACTGACAATGAAATCAATGATGGATGGCATCTGGCCAAATGATCTTTTTCTTTTAAATCCCTCCGCCAAGATAGCCAGCCTCTCATATTCCTGCAGCACCAGTCCCCAGTCCTTCCCTCCTCTCCTAACCCAGTACATGAACAGATTTAAACAGGTTTTACATGCTTCATATTTAAGAACATCAGTAGTTTTTTCCATTAACAGGGAAAAGATAAGTTGGGGGAATAGAAATGTTGACAGCCCACTGTGAAGATATTTTTTTAAAGTGCTCATTTCCCCTTCCCTCCTTAAATTTCACAGGGGTAAGATTTTATTTTCCCTATTTGTTCACTTCTATATTACAAGTGCTGCGAAGTGTCTAGCACATGAAACAGTTAAATACATTCGTCAAACATGCATAGCTAAATCCCATCTATTTGTGAACTGACTCAATCTCTTTGAATACAACCCGGTAACGGCAGCAGAGTCTTAAAAATTCTGGTGAACTATTTCTAGATACAATCTCAATACAAAATATTTGTGCAAAGATATTCATAAAGTATTTATAACAAAAATTGGAAAGCTAAACATCCTACAATAAATTATTCATCCACTTCACAGAATGTTATTAAAATTATGAAGGTTGTAACATTCTTATTCTGTTAGGTTAAAAAGACACAAGATGTATGTATATGTATAAATACAACTATGTCAGAACACATTCCTGCAAAAAGTAAACAAAGGTGATTAAAAAAAGCAACCAGTGACTTTAAGTCACTGCACTACAGATAACTTTTCCACCAGTTTTTGCTTTGTCTTCTCTTCTTAGAAATTCAAACACCTTTGGGGCATCTGTGGAGCAGGTGACTCTCTTGATCTCCAGGTCATGGGTTTGAGCCCCATGTTGGGTGTAGAGATTACTTGAATAGATTTTTTTTTTTGAAGGGCGCCTGGGTGGCTCAGTGGGTTAAGCCACTGCCTTCGGCTCAGGTCATGATCTCAGGGTCCTGGGATCGAGTCCCGCATCGGGCTCTCTGCTCGGCGGGGAGCCTGTTTCCTCCTCCTCTCTCTCTCTCTGACTGCCTCTCTACCTACTTGTGATCTCCCTCTGTCAAATAAATAAATAAAATCTTTAAAAAAAAAAAAAGATTTTTTTTTTGAAGATTTTATTTATTTATTTGAGAAAGGGTGGGGAGGAGCAGAGGGAGTCTCAAAGCAAAATCTCAAGCAGAAATTGGAATCTGGACTCTAGAGCAGGATTGATCTCAGGACCCTGAGATCATGACCTGAGCCAAAATCATTAGTCAGTTACATAACCAACTGAGCCACCTAGGTACCCAGGCATAAATAAATCTTAAAAGAAAAAAATTAAAAATTTTCTAATTAAAATAAATGCAAATACTCAGGATTTGCTGAGGAAGAGCCAGCAAAGACACTGGGAGAGACACAGATTTAAGACCAGGACAAAAGTAATATCCTAGACACCAAACAGCAAATGTCCATGGTGGACCCTTAAGCTAGGGTTGAACCTCTCACAAGGTCACAGCATCTACTTTAGGCCCTCACCAGTCATCAGTGGAATGGTCATACAAACATTTGAGACTAGAGGCATTTGGAAGGCACATGTAACTATAAGCTACTCGTTGTGGAATCTCAATAAAGTAGTGGAAAGCAGATAGGATCCAAGGCTGTTTTTGTGTTCTTTAGTCCCGACTGAAGAATGAAGATAAGAGGGGCGCCTGGGTGGCTCAGTGGGTTAAGCCGCTGCCTTCGGCTCAGGTCATGATCTCAGGGTCCTGGGATCGAGGCCCGCATCGGGCTCTCTGCTCAGCAGGGGGCCTGCTTCCTCCTCTCTCTCTCTGCCTGCCTCTCTGCCTACTTGTGATCTCTGTCAAATAAATAAATAAAATCTTAAAAAAAAAAAAAAGAATGAAGATAAGAAAATACTTGAGCAAGGATCAAGAAACTGAAAGTTAGAAACCAGAGCCAGTGGAATGGGGAGGTCTTCTGGATAGGATGGATGGAGTTAGCTATCATTAACTATAGAAAGCAAAGTTTTAAGAGGCATGTCACCATAAAGTGGAAAGCTAGGACTGGAGAGTATGCCTAATGACATTATTTTTTTTTTTTTTTAAAGAATTTATCCATTTGTCAGAAAGAAAGCATGAATAGGCGGAGGAGCAGAGGGAAAAAGCAGGCCCCCCAAGCAAGGAGCCTGATGTGGGACCCGATTCCAGGACCCAAGTGGAAGGCAGACACCCAACCTACTGAGCCACCCAGGCATTTCACCTAATGACATTTTTAAAGTAAGGTTGTTAAACTTGAGACTTACTTGCTGGGGGTAGGGAGAATCAAAGGACTTTTACTCATTCAGTGAATATTTTTTCTACAACCACTATATAGCTCTGGAGGTTCAAAGATAAAAGCTAGAATGTGTGGAAAGGAGCTGGGGTTCAGTAAAAGAATGCAAAGTACACCACTCAAGAACAGCACTCAAGGTCCAAAATACGTGTAGTGGTGCATTTTTATCTTCCCAAAAGTGTTTGTGACTTGGGAGCAGGAATGGAGAAACAAAACAAAATAAATGGTGGCAGAAGCCAATACTAAGTGGTGATAGATGAAGCAGATGGGAAATCCAGAGTGCCAGACCTGTTAGAACCACTTGGTGGGGGGAGAGAGGCTGTCAGAGACTAAGGCTAACTCAGTCACTAGTCACTAGTATGTGAAGTTGAGACCTGGTCAATCAGAGAACCAAGGCCAGTTATTTACACTTGATTCCAAATCAGTGCAACTCAACACTTCCCACGTAAAAGCAGTCTACCTTCTTTTAAACTCTGCTACCTTCGGGCTTGAACTCACGACCCTGAGACCAAGAGTCACAAGCTCTACCAACCGATACCCCTGCCCTTATTTATACATGATGTCACTGCCCTGTTTCTTACAGGAATAAAGAATTGAACGAAGACAATAAATACTGTCATCAGAGTTTGGTGCTTGGCCACTATCTTATCATTTTTCACTTCGTTCTTATTCTTTGCAAGGATTCTCTTAGACTTGGACTTAAGGGTTAGCTATCTTATATTTTTAGCTTTCAGTTCTGCTTGTCAGTGTTTTATTAAATTCTAATTTCCTCCTTAACCAAGAACTTGTGCCCTCCTTTCTAAAAAAAAGTGCCTCAATAAAATACTTGAAAATGAAACTTTTATAGCTTTCTATAGTAACAATTAGTAACAATGCGATCTCTACAGTAACAATCCAATCTATTTGGTACAGTGTACTTCCTAGTATGACAGTAAAGAAATGAACCTTCGGTTTTTGGATTCTACAATGTAAAGTGTTCACTGGTTTTTCTTTTTGTTATTAAAAAAAAAAACAGGAAAAATAGTTGTTTAGCCCTATTTTTAAATTCACACCTAATTATTTTTGCTTCAATGAAGATTTACTAAAAGTGCTTCCCATGAGATTTTATAAACAAGCACTTCCTCTCCCCTTGGGTTGATATCAACATCTAGACCAGACCTGTCCAATAACAGCTTTCTGAAACCATAATAATTTTTTCTTAAGATTTTTAAGTAATCTCTATACCCAATGTGGGATTTGAACTCACGACCCTGAAGTAGATGAAGAGTCACATGCTCTACCAACTGTGCCAGCCAGGCGCCCCAAACACAATTATGTTCTATAATTTGCAATGTCCATATAGTATTGCTAGGCACTGGCTATATTTGGCTGTAGAGCACCTCAACTTTATTGCAATTAAAAAAAAAAAAAACTGGATTTTCTTAGTCACATGACATCTAAACATTTGAAATATGCTTATGTGTGTTTGAAGAACTGAATTTCAAAATTATTTAACAAACTTAAAACCAGGGGCGCCTGGGTGGCTCAGTGGGTTAAGCCGCTGCCTTCGGCTCAGGTCATGATCTCGGGGTCCTGGGATCGAGTCCCGCATCAGGCTCTCTGCTCAGCAGGGAGCCTGCTTCCTCCTCTCTCTCTCTCTCTCTGCCTGCCTCTCTGCCTATTTGTGATCTCTGTCAAATAAATAAATAAAATCTTTAAAAAAAAAAAACAAAAAAACTTAAAACCTTGAGGAGCACAGAGCTAGACCATGAATTAGAATCCAATGTATGTATAGGCCTCCAGACACCCACCTGTCAAGAACACTATAGTAGTGTTGCTTTGGGTAGATAAATGTGACCTCTAAGTTCCCTTCTAGGTATTACTGCCTCTGCTGAGAATCTTCCTACTGTCCCTTCCTGCTTGACTATCAAATTAGCACAATCAAGTTTGACAGTTGGTATAGTACTTTATGTCTATTAGTATTCCTATCATGATTCCTCCACCATTATTAGACTATCAGAGCTATTAGAGGAATCTTGTCTTATGTCTATCCCTCTACCTAGCATTTAAGATGAATGCCGCATATGAAGTGCTTCAATGGCTAAAAAAAATTACACAAAAAAACAGAGGGGCTACCTGTTAACAATTCAGCTGCCACTCTGGGCATGAGAAGCTAGATCATAAATCCAACTCCTATGGGAAGGGGCACAGCAGGCATACTTGGGAGTGTCATTTAATGAAAACAACATGGCTTGCAAAGAACTTTTACTTACTTTTGCTTATAGAAATTTTTCATTCCTGGGGATTTTAGATTGCTATTCCTAATTTGGCCTTCATACAAGACAAGTGGTAAAATCAAAGGCAAAAATCTTATCAAATAAAGATGAAAATGTAAGCACTCGTGCAAACAAATCATTTCAATAATTCAACATAATCAGGGGTGCCTGGGTATAGCTCAGTCATTAAGTGTCTGCCTTCGGCTCAGGTCATGATCCCAGGGTCGATCAAACCCCGCATCGGGCTCCCTGCTCAGCGGGAAGCCGTCTTCTTGCTCTCCCATTGACCTTGCTTGCATTCCCTCTCTTGCTGTCTCTGTGTCAAGTAAATAAATAAAACCTAAAAAATAAAATAATTCAACATAATCACAGTTCAAAAGAATCTACCATTTATCAAAAAATTATAAGCTTACTTTGGTCTATAGTATAAATGCTATAGTAATAGTTCCTGGGTTTGAAATATATGAATTTCCCAGTTTTCTTCCTGACACCCAGACTAAGTGTTCCTTTGCCTATTCAGGATTCTTTCTCATAGCCTTATATCCGGGACATTCAGACATCAATTTCATCATCTTTTGCTGAGCAATATAGGACTTCTTAATATTGGACTGTTAAAAGGCAGCTGAAATATGTCCTGAAAATATCTGTAACCATTTTGACATAAAACCTTTCAGCACTTTTTGCGTTAAAAGTGGAAACATTTATAGAGCTCATCAGAAAAAGGGTAAATAGGCCTCATATACATACTACTTATTAACAATATCACTTCTTTACTTCATATAAAAGAAAATGTGCTTAGTTCAATTTGACTTCCACGCAGTTTCTCCACTTGTCCACTGTATCTAGCATTTGTGCCTGATTAGTACCTGAAACAGCACTCCACAAAATCATCACTAGCCTCCACCTCATAGAGAAGTGCTATGGTAAGATCCAGAATAAGTAAAAACAGAGTTCTCTAAGGAGAAAATGGCTCTGGTACTGGCTGGGAATAAAGCCTAGAACATTAAGAGTTGTTCTTAAGCACTTTTTTCGAAGACTGCCGTATATTCCTGAACATACATATTATGCATCTATTTGTCTCAAAAAGTGCTCTCTTTGGGAAGCCTGGGTGGCTCAGTTGGTTAAGCAGCTGCCTTCGGCTCAGGTCATGATCCCAGTGTCCTGGGATCAAGTCCCACATCGGGCTCCTTACTCGGCAGGGAGCCTGCTTCTCCCTCTGTCTCTGCCTGCCACTCTGTCTGCCTGTGCTCGCTCTCGCTCCCTCTCTCTCTCTCTGACAAATAAATAAAATCTTTAAAAAAAAAAATGCTCCCTTTATAATCTACTTAAAAAGAAAACTGAGCCGCATTTGTGTAGTATGTTAGGATAAAATACTAATATGGGATTCCCTGGCTTTTCAGAAGTCAAGTTACTTCACTTTTATGAAAAACCTACAGTAGCACCTGGTTTTGCTAACCAAAAGAAAATCTGAAGAGGAATTTCACTTTTACGAAAAGGAAAGGAAAATATAGCGAAAACGGCTTGTCTTGCAATAAGCCCTTATAAAAGCAGCACACAGCCCATGCATGCATCTAGGGGTGCCAGCAAGTCCCTTCCCGGGGACTGTATTCAGCATCAAGCAACCACAGCTTTGAACTAGGTCTGTGAGCATCTGTGCTTTATCTCGATTTATTTTGTGCACCTGTTAGCAAGATGTATTCTAAGGTACCAGGTAAACCTGGGAGAGATTATTTTTTGGTGAGGGAGAACTCAAACAAAATTCCCATATAAATTAATGGTTATTGTTGCTTTGCTTTATGCCATTTTAGCTTTCAAAACGTTTCACAGGGACACTCAACTTTTGGGATAGCAGAGGAAACCTGCACTGGGTACATACGTTCAACTGCTAATCAAAGTGTAGTCAGTGCTTGGATCAGCTAGCAACTGGCTTCGCCTGGAAGCTGGTGAGCAATGCAAAACGTCCAGCCCCACTGTATTTACCCCTCCCGCATCAGTCTACATTTAAGGAGATCCCCAGGTGATTCAGGTGTATGAGGTTTGAAAGGAACTTCAACTTATCCTTCTTCCTGTCAACAAATGTACATATTTAAAATTATAAGGTGAAATGAGGAAAAGGTGTATTCATTTTCTAACTGCCAGATCAAGGATGATTCTCAAGGGCCACCTGACTGGCTCAGTTGGTTAACTGGGCTCATGTCCTGATCTCAGCGTCCTGAGATCAAGTCCCATGCTCAGCAGGGTATCTGCTTCTCCCTCTTCTTCAACCCCTCCCTCTGCTCCTGCGCTCAAATAAATAAAACTTTAGAGGGGGGAAAAAAAAGGCAATGATTCTCAAGACTTGCATACAGTTTTTTAACAATTGGAATGGGCAATATAGATGAAGATTTCCAAACTGAAATTAATCTATGGGCAAACAGTAAGGACAACCCAGAAAGCTCAAGCCATTTATTGTAAATTTCTGATGTGTATTATCCCAGGCGTTAGAATATGCCAGTTTATGTATGTCCAGTTCATTATATGCAAATCTGAAAACAAGAAAGTTGAAAACCTTAGAACTTTAAGCTTGGTAGCAAAACAGGTCTTGAGCAGATGTGAAACTATTATAAATGGTCTTTAACCCAAGGGCTCTGAGAATTCCTGTTCTGATGCAGAAATGTTAAGGCAGGAGTTTGGGATCTAGACACAAATCTCACTGGAGGTGTGATGCCCTATATGTTATGTGCCCTCAAGACTTCCAGATAAGGGTCCCTTAAAATACATTCAGGAAAGAGCTGGAGAAGACGAAACCAAGTACCTGAATAAATCTTCATGCTAATGTTGGTTAAAAAAACAAAAACAAAAAACCCAATATGATGCCTTAGAAGCAGTAATATAGTTAGATGGGAGTAATAAATTGCCTGAACTTGAATTGTGAAGCTCAGTGGGGGGAGGAGGTGTCAATTTGTGAAAAGGCTAGTAAATGAATTTACAGATGGCAAGGAGCATGAGCTTTCTGAAAATTTTCCCAGACCAGAACTTAAAAATGATAGAATACTAAAAGGGGGTATTCTCCACAAATGTATGATCAACCCGAAGTAAGGTAAATGGCACGTTTTGACCTTCGTTACTAATAATCATAAATATCAACTCCATCAAAAATTAAGCCCACATCTTCAAGTTATGTTTCTAGTATGCACTGCACAATTACAACATGTTGCCATTTATTTAACAAGACTCTGAAAGAATGGGTCCCCAAGATCAAATATATACAGTTTTAATATTGGATATATTTACATAATGGAACCACCTCATGGTCCAATGTTAAGAACAGTGTTTCAAATTCCTTTTAAAGATGTAAAAAAAAATCTGGTAACTCAAGCTCAATTATGCTTTTTAACAATTCCACTCCCCGTCCCCAATTTTGTCTTTCTTTTAAATAAATACTCAGACCTGGGCACAACTGCACCTAATTTATGTTAAGAACTGCTTTTTGGGTAATTTTGCTCCCTGGTGAAGTCCTGTTCTACAATAAAGAAAGCCCTATGTATGTCTCTAAGACATTTTTAAACATTGATGAGCAGAGGTAAAAGGTTGTGTGCGTGCATTTATATCACTTATACTCATGAGATATAAACCCTTTATAAACAAAAAATTACTGGTAACTGCCTTAAGTGATTTACTTTATCCTTAAAAATAAGATGTAAACTTTGCAAATTGCCATTCTGAATTCCTATTGTATTTTTTCATACTTTCCTGGTCTGTACTGCCTAACTTTACCTTTTGTTTTTTAAAAATGAGTTTTTTCATTTATGCTTTTCAGATTAGGGTGGGGTTTTTTTTGTTTTTGTTTTTAAACAAAGGAGTACACCAAAATAAAGCTAAGGACCAATTAGTGCAAAAATGCATCTAATAAGGCTCTCCAGAATCTAAGGATCTGCCTCATTTCTGAACAATGAAATTAAGGGGAAAATCATTATGATTCACATTCCCTTAAAAAAGAGAGGCTGAAGCAGCCAGCTATCAACAGGAAAGCTTCGTTCCATTCACCACACTATTGCTTGCCACAAGAGAATACCATGCTCTGGGAGATTAATAACCTAATTATCCCAGACATTTGGGTTGGCACAACACCACGTTTCCTTTACGATTCTACTCTTCAATAAGGAAATGTTAAAAGGAGCCCTCCAAAGAAAACTAGGGAAAAGACATTTATACATACATTCACACGAACACATTCATACAGAGATACTGTGGGAATGGATTGTCTGCTAAGCTTAGCATTCTAATTTTAAATTCCATGCCTTCAAGGAGGGCTTGCCATTTTTGATCAAGGGATGGGAAGGGTAATAGGTTATGATCGATATTCTTTCAATAAAAATTATTCATATAGGTTCCTATACAGTACAGTTCAACATTAAGTGCAATTCTGCAAAAGAATTGGGGAGTCATTTTAATATTTACAAGAAATAAATCAGCAGAACAAGATTATATCAGATAGGCTGTGTACAGTAGCTGCGGCTTATAAAACATACCAGTAATTTGTACCTGGTGAGTATAAAGAAAACCAAGGCAGGATTCAGATGTCTTTACAACCAAGGGAGTACACAGGGCATCAACAAATTAGAGGACAAAAAAATTCACATTTTCTACATTAAAAAAAAAAAAATTACAGATCTCACAAATGTCTTTGAAGACAAAGAAAAGGCCAAGTCCTCTGAAGGGTGGGAAAGAAGAAGAAATCTGAAACGGAACTCTAAATGTAAAAAGAGTTTTACTTCACAAGACCAATTTTCTTGGCTTCTGTTTCATATATCAATAATCTCCACATTTTGACTATAAAAACTTCTGCTTCTTCATCAAGTACCTAGAAAAGAAAAAGAAAAAACTCAAAAAACCAGTAACACATGTAAGATAAGCAATCATCAGCATCTCCCAATAGTGGCTGGTATTTTATCACTTTCTGTCGTTGTTCAAGATTTTATTTATTTGTCAGAGACAGAGACCGAACCCAAGCAAGGGGAGTGGCAGGCAGAGGGAGAAGCAGGCTCCCCACTGAATGAGCACTGATGCAGGAGGATCATGACCTGAGCCAAAGGTCACGCTTAACCCACTGCGCCACCCCGACATCTTGTAACTGGTATTTTAAAAGGCTTTATACATTGACAATCATTTACTTTCAATAAAATGACATGAAAGGAATTGGTCTAGTGTGAAAAATGTTATTTAGTAAATAAAAATTACAAAAAAGGATTGTGGGATGGGGGAGAATGCATTCAGCCAAATTCCATGGCTTACTAAATACTGACACCAAAGTATTTTATACAACTTTCATTCTTTCAATTTTACAAATACATATATACATATATAGAAAAACTATTTCCTAAAGAAAGCATTTTTTTAAAGATTTTATTTATTTATTTGACAGATGGAGATCACAAGCAGGCAGAGAGGCAGGCGGAGAGACAGAGAGAGAAGCAGGCTCCCTGCTGAGCAGAAAGCCTGATGCGGGACTCGATCCCAGGACCCTGGGATCATGACCTGAGCCGAAAGCAGAGGCCTTAACCCACTGAGCCACCCAGGCGCCCAAGAAAGCACATGTTATAAAAAAAATACTAATTTAGGCAGAAGTAGTTATACAACTGCATAATTATTTAAGAGTACCTTATCTACCCCCAAAACAGCCTTAAAATTGTGACTTATTAAGTCCTTATTACGTATATGACACTGAATTAAATATTAAGTGAGAATATATGTAAAGCATTTAACATTGCTTCTGGGATACAGTAAAAAACAGTATGTGAATACTATCATCACCAAAAAAAACATGAGGCTACTGAATAAATATATGGTCTTCTCCCCTTGGGAAATTGCTAAATCATCTTCCTATCTATTTATGAGGTAGGGGAATTGTATTGTCCCCTACTCCTGCCCTCACACAACATGTAGATTTGGGCCTCTATACCAGAGTTACACTGAGGTAAAATGAACAGCATGTTTCTTTCTACAGGTGGCAGCTACGACTGAGCTCCAGGGTATCGCTGCTATGATGGAATATGGCCTAGTGTTGCCAGGTCTCTGGAGCAGCAGATTAAGTTAGCAGGTAAGCAAATGGGGGGGCTGCCTGGGTGGCTCAATCAGTTGGTTAAGCATCTGCCTTGGGCTCAGGTCATGATCCCAGGGTCCTGGGATTGAGCTCTGCATCAGGCTTGCTGTTCAGCAGGGAGCCTGATTCTTCCTCTTCCTCTGCTGCACCCCCCCACTTGTGCTCCCTCTCTCTCAAATGAATAAATAAAATCTTAAAAAAAAAAAAAAGTTAAGCAAACCAGATCTTGGGCAGACTACATGGGTTCAAATGGCACTTCTACCTCCTATTAGATATGTGTCCTTGGCTAAGTCACTTAGCCACAATGAACCTCAGTTCTCTCACCTATAGAATTGAGCAAACATTATCTACATGATATTGTCCTACTGTGGGAGTTAAGAGTTAATAGGTACAAAGTGTTTTGGAGAGTTGTACCTAAGTGATCAGAAAGTACCTAAAAGAAGCCAGAAATATTTTTTTGTTTTGTTTTGTTTTTTGAAAAATTTCCCCAAATTTCTAAACAATGACAAGTAATTAAAGAACTTTAACTCAGAATTCTATGAGCCAGACTTGAGCAGCAATTTGAGAGAACTACACTGCAACCTTGGAAATAATACAGACCTAGGCACAAAAAATCACCAGCTAATAAAATGAGGAAACGTACAGTTTGAAAAAATCAGACTTTTTTTTAGAAGAAAAAGTCAGATTTTTAACAAGAGCAAAGTACTACTTGAACTAAATTTATCCAAATAAAGAAATATCTAGAAGGTGAGCTTTTGTCAGAACTGGTTGACAAAACTAGCCAACTGTCTGGTTTCTTCCCACTCTGATCAACAATGAGCCAGAAAATTAAAACAATGTAAGTAATTAACCAGTAAAGAATCTAATTATACTCCAAATATCATAATATTTCCACAGATCAAAATGGATTAACAATAACAAGTGACATCTTCACTGACAGAAACTGCAACTCAGCCAAAGCCAAATACTAGAACACTGAGGGTTTCTTTCTTTTTTGTTTTAAATTCCTTAACTCAAGCCCAACTATAAAACACTCTCTTGACCCAGGGATACTTTCCTAAAAAGAGATGGGAAGGCCAGGGAAGTGCAAATTCTACCCCCAAGGACCAGGATCTATTCATGTTTCTCCTTTCATCTGAGGCTCAGCAGTATGAAGTCAACAAACTTTTCACAAATTATCAGAAATTCTAAAAAAAAAAAAAGAGCTGCATCAGCCCGGCTGAGCAGCAGAAAACTAATGTCACCTGGCTTTAGACATCATATAGTGCCTGGACACATCATATAGTGCCTTGACCTTGTTGCTCCCTTTGGTTAGGCCCCCGCACTATACCCCTCCCTGACAGGTCTGCAGTGGAGAATGCAAGCTCTCGCAGGCACCTGTCATCTTATGACATGCTTGCTATTTCTTCTGACTCATCTGCCCTCTGCTGCCTTCCCACTCTGCCCTCCATTACTTTTTTTTTTTTTTTTTAAAGATTTTACTTATTTGACAGACAGAGATCACAAGTAGGCAGAGAGGCAGGCAGAGAGAGGCCAGCTCGGTGGGGGGTGGGGGGAGAGCAGGTTCCCCGCTGAGCGGAAAACCTGACGCAGGGCTCCATCCCAGCACCCTGGGATCATGACCTGAGCCGAAAGTAGCAGCTTTATCCCACTGAGCCACCCAGGCGCCCCTCTCCATTACTCTTTCCACTAACCACCCTCAACTTCCTTAATCATTTTTTTTATCTATTTACCTGGAAACTTGCTGTGCCCCTGAAAGACCCTGAGACACTGCAGCCTACTCAGGAAGTTCCATACTTTCAAAGCCTTCATCTCACAGGAGAGGGGAAACTGCTGGATCCTTCCTATTTCTGTGAACCGTATCTTCATCAAGATTCATGAGATCTCATGACACTCCCTTTCCACTCCAACAGCAGCTATCTAGCAAATACCTAGTCTTTCACCCACAACAGATGAGCACTTTGGCTGTTGGTTCCCGTATTTCTCTTCAATCCCTGTCCCAACACACAGAAGTTTCCATTTCTATGTGCATGACCCAGGCAGAAAGTTTATTATAGTCTTATTGACATCAGCTCTATCCCAGAAACTTTCTCCCATGGCCAAAGATGCATCCCACCTTCGTCAGGACGAATCCACCACTTGTTCTTAAACATTCTACTCTCTCACTATATCCACTCTTTCCAACACACCTCCCACAGCATCACTGGAACCACCACCCCGATTCACGTAACCGCTGGCTCTATGCCGACCTTACTGCCTTCTTTTCCTAACTTGGAGCTCACGGTACATTCAACCACTCTCACCTCTACAGTCAATTCTCTTCCTTCTTCCTTTCCTCACAAAGTCACATTAGACAAATGCAACCACTGACACAACTCTAATATCCAAATTAAATGCAAGTGGGGATTTGATGTTTACTCAATGGATACCTGTCCAACTGACAAAAGTTACACAAGTCTCTTTAAGTCTCAGTTTAGATGGTAATTCCTGTGATGCTTTTCCTAACTGCCCTCCCTACCATCAGATACTCCATCTCCTCTGCCTTCTACATTTTTTTACATTTACATATGACTGCAAGTATATTACAATACCAGTATTAGTGTATCTGCCTCCCTCCTACTTCTTTAAGAGCAGATGTTCCACCTTTTCATGCTTCTAGCACATTGTTCAACCCAGTAAGCACTTAATTAATGTTTTCTAAATGTGTGAGTAGATCCAGGATTTGTATTTATACATACAAACACGAAAGGCAGAATGAGAGTGTTAATGTAGTCTAAGGACATCCTAATGTGAGTGGTTTTAAACTCTTTTAGTGCAGATTCATATCTTAATTGGGGCTTCTAAAAAGAAAAGATTCTGGAACCAACATGGGTAAAAAATTAACCAAATACAGATTAGTTTGTTTACAGATATTAGAATATTAGTAACAGTAAATTTCTGACTTACCATGGCAACATCATCTAAAATGCTCTGAGGTGAACTATGAGCCATAACCTAAAAGAAACAAGTTAACTGTCATTTTCAAAATTAAAAAAAAATTAGCAATATAGCCAAGAAAGTTTAATGTACCCTCATACTAATATGGGAACTTCTTGTGGCTGAAAAAACCTTCTGTAAATTTCTTAATCTTCAGAATCCTACTCTCTTCAATGGAAGTTTAGACAACCTGGGATCTTAATCACTATACTATGTGCTCTAATTCAAATACAGAGTTACAAATTTCAATGCTACAATGATTACAAGTAGAAAGGGCAGACCAGATTTGCTATTCCTAATATTAAAAGAGCAGTAGTGGTGGAAAAATAAGCATTTCCTTAAAATGCAATTCGTTATTCCTTTACAGATATACAGTGCTTCTACTATTCTGTCTCTAAGTCTTATCTTTCAGATAGACTTATCTTCAGAAGACAATGGAAGGATGTGGTATACCTCAGTGATTAAGAGCACAGACTTAGCTCTTACTTATTATAGGACTATGGTCGAGACCTAACCTCCCCCTAGGCCGCAATTACTACATGTGTAAATGGGGATAATAATAGTAATTTACACTTGCTATGGTTGTTGGGAGGTTTAAAGGACATAAGATTCTATAAAATGCTTAACACAGTACCTCCCAAGAAGAGAGTCTGGGTCACAGCAAATTAACCAATAAAAATGACTGTTATTATGCTGTGAAGGAAACTATTCTGCTCCTCTTCCAAAGGATAGATGACTGAGAAATTCATGGGACAGGCTATCAGCTGTCTCCACAAAAACCCCTTCAACTGTATTTCAGCAGCATTCTAACCATTAAGACATGGGGTGGCAATGCATTCTCTGAGGCAGGGAGAGAGCAAAATTGGCAGCAGGGAGCAAATCTGTCCTCCTTGACCCTCTGAAATGAAAGCATGTGGCGCAGGGGTCTTAAAGTGGAGGAGTTAAGTAGCCATGAAATCTCTTAAAAAGTGAGAGTAAACCATCATAGACTTGGCTTTGCAAGATCTTTTAGAGAGTGTCTAATATTTTAAAAATATAAAACAAATGTTGGAAATGAAGGGAGATCAAGACTAACCTTAGAACAAACAAAATCAACTAATGTAGCTTCTTCTTCACCTATGTATTCTATAATTTTCTTATTAATCCACGGTCTAATCCGTCGTTCCATCAATATCTGCAAAGTAATGCATGGTTATTAAATTAAGGAATTTTTATTATATTTACTACTACGTCTATAGCCTCATGATTTTTCTTAAAACTAAAATACACCATGTTCTCATTCACGAGTTGAACTAACACAGGTATGTATCAAGATACAATCACTTGCTTCTATCTGATGAAGACTTCAAAGTACCACCAAGAATTTCCTCAATCATCGACGTAAATTCCCTGGCAGGCTAAGACCCCAGCCACATTAGCATCTCTACTAACAGAATCAGCAGACTTTATATGCTATGTTCAAAACCACTTCCAATAAAAATGATGAAATACAATTTGCTACTCACAGAATCCACAATAGACCAATCCAGGGGATAAGCAAAGAGCTCAGGTTTGGCTGTAGGAATTTTCTCAATGAGACTCTTAATGTGTTTACGCTTTTCTTCAGTGTTTACAGTGCCTTTGGCAGCATTTTTATCATCTTCACCATAATCCAAGGGAACCAGTTTCCTTTTTCGGGGTACATCATCACTGTCTTCGTCCTCAAATTTGTTAAAGACACTATCTACGGGGAGTTTCTTTCTCTTCACAGAATTAGGCTGACCAGGACTATTGGAAGCACCTATAGTAAAAATACCATATTAGCATGATGACTTAATTTTCAAATGTTAATTACGTTTTACAACCCACCATCCCTCAAGACCAGTGCATAATATACTTTCACAAATCTCAGAGAAAGATCCCAACTGTAAAAAATGACTCACTACTCACAAGTGCTAGAAAATTTAACTTTTCACTTCTTCTCAGAACTTGAAGCAGCTGCAGATATAGGAGCACTAGTAGAACTACGAAAACAATCATGAGCTAGAAAGGCATTTTTGAGTATTTTTCTATCTACCTACCAAGCAGCACGTATTTATTTTTTTCCTTAAGGCAAAATTTAAGTATATGTAGGGGATTAAAATAAAAGAAAGAAGGAAGAAAAATGCTAACGTACCCAGTTTAAGACTTAGTCCTATTTTTGGCCTATGTTCCTCAGGCTGTTGTTGATCTGGTGAATTTTCGTGAGGAATAATAATACCACATGGAGACTCATCCCCAGGAGTGTTGGGGGTTGCATTGCCACTGGCAGAGGAAACGGATGGGGCAGAACTGATGGGCCTCAGAGTTGGCTTGAGACAGGGCTTTTGCTCCGGCTCTTCTTCCTCTTCCATGGGCTCCTCTCGTTTTTCTTCTTTTTCTTGCTTTTCTTCTTCTTCTTCCTCTGATTCAGGTTCTTGCTTTATTTGTGGCTGTCTGCGCCTTTCAGCCTCTTGTTCCATCTAAAATAGAAAAATAACATGACTAACAGACCACAACCATACTCCACTCAACCAGCTTTCTGTTTTCCATTATCTTTCATAAAACCTTTACTTTTCATTAGGAATAATGAAATACTCCTTGCTTCTATCATCAGAAAGCTGAGCAGGCCTATACAGTATCTTAGGTACTCTGCAAAATGTTTTCTTATACTTTTAACATTTAAATATAAAATGCATTAAGCTCTTCAGCTATAACAAAGGCAAATACATAATAACAGTAGCTAATTTAAAAGGAAAAGGTATGTTTTTATATTTTTATTGAAATTTTATCCCAAAGTTTCAATTTATCTTTAAAGATTGTATTTATTTGAGAGAGAAGGAAGGAGAAAGGGAGTGTGAGCGGTAGGGGAGTGGGGGTAAGGGCAGAGAGAAAGGGAGAAGCAGGCTCCCCAAACAGCTGCAGGGCTCAATCCCAGAACTCCGTAATCATGGCCTCAGCTGAAGGCAGATGATTAACTGACTGAACCACCCAGGAGCCCCCCGAAATTTTATTTTAGAACAGATAGACAATCACAAAAGAGGCAACTCAAATCCTCAGCTTGGTCATCAACAATAATTTGTTCTATAGTAGCTGGCTCGCTCAGCCAGGCGAGCATGCAACCCTCAATCTCAGGGCTGTGAATTTCAGCCCAATGTGAGTGCAGCAATTACTTAAAAATAAAATCTTTAAAATGAAATTATTTGGTCTTTCTAGGTCTCGCCTAAGGATGGTAGTCACTTTTGTATTCATGAACAGGAAGAAAGAACTAGAAGGGAAACAATTTTCGGAGTCAAAAGCCTATACCAAAATGAACACTCTCCCTGAAATCATGAAAGATTAAAAAACAACAACAAAATGACCAAAAAGAGCATTATAAAAACTTGAGTAAATTCATCAATAACTTTTCTGAGCATGAAACAAAGAATGGAACAAAAAAACCCCAGGGATGCCTGGTTGGCTCAATCGGTTACACGTCTGACTTAGGCTCGGGTCCTGACCTCAGGATCCTGGGACTGAGTCCATTCTCAGTAGGGAGTCTGCTTCTCCCTCTCCCTCTGCCTCTGCCCCTCCATCCTGCTCATGCTCGCTCTCTCAAAGAAATAAAATGTTAAAAAAAAAAAATCCAGAACTATGTACCAATTAAAAATTGGTGCATGACATGACTTAACCCCATCTACAAACTCACAAAGCAGTACAATCTGTGAGGCCTTCAAACCAACTAGTAGAGAATTAAAACAAAAACACACCCAACCTAAATGTTACAATGGTAAGGATTTAAAAGACCAACCATATACCATGATAGTCAAGGAATGAAAAAAGACATAAAGTTATAAACTGGCCATATTCTGAGTGAAAGATTATACCCAAGTTAAAAGCACATCAGAAAAGAGTGTGTAAATTATAATCCCACTTACAAAATTCATGTGAGGGTATACATATGCCTGTGTGATGAGATTTTAAAAATCACAAATCTCTAATGATTGTACCAGGCTGAAAAGAAAACAGATAGTTTTTAATTTCTTCACTATTGTGCTACATATTGTCTGACTCTTCTATTTTCTCATGTAAGTACTTTATCAGAAGGAAAAAGAACACAACTTCATTTTGAAAAATAAAAGGGGCATATAAGAAAACATGGCTTCTGTTGACAAATAGGATATAACAGATTTTTTCAAGTTGATATATAAGAACTTACAATATTATTAGATTCACGATACTTTTTTTTATTAAAAAAAAATTTTTTTTTTAAATTTATTTATCAGAGAGAGGGGGGGGGAGAGAGCGAGCACAAGCAGACAGAATGGCAGGCAGAGGCAGAGGGAGAAGCAGGCTCCCTGCTGAGCAAGGAGCCCGATGTGGGACGCTGGGATCATGACCTGAGCCGAAGGCAGCTGCTTAACCAACTGAGCCACCAGGCATCCCAGATTCACGATATTTTAAGAACTAAAAACTTTTCTCAAATGACACACTACTCTTTTATGATAGACTCTTAAAAAAAGAATGGAGTATGCTATGTCCTATGCCAAAGTCCTTCCCTTTTTTAAAATGGCATGTTGCTCATGAAAACACCTTTATTTAGGAAATAAAAAAAGTTTAAGGTGGCCCCAAAAGTCCTGAAATGTCAGAACACCTTATAGGAAGAACAGGTTTCTAGGTAAGTTTTATTAGATGACATTCATTTAACATAGGTAGTATTTCACAGAAATAAAGGAATAAGACACAGAAGGATGTTTAGAATAATTAAAGCTGTAAATCAAATAACACTGACGATCTGTATAATAAAATAAAGAAAAACCATTAATATCCTCCCCCAAAACCGCAAGATCCATGGAGCATAAACTGCATTTCCCTTATGAGAGCACTGTTGTGGACTTGGGGTAACTCACCCTCTGGAGCTCTGCATCTGGATCCGGATGCCCTTCAGCCAGAAGGCGCTGCCTGATTTCCTCTAGCTCTTCCTTCTCTCTCTTCCTATCCCGTTCATCTGCTTCCATTTCCTTTTCCCTATCACGCAACCTTTTCTGAAGAGCGCTTCCTCTGAAAAAGTAAATCGTAACAGGCTTTGATACTCAAGGCAACTATTACAACAGCTAGTATCTCCAAAAGTACCTTCTTTCAAAACTGAAAGCTGCACACTGAGGGAAAGAAAAATGTCTTACTGTTCTGTATCTGAGAACACCCAAGACAGTGTGCTCTCTACACACACATGTTTAATAAGGAAGCAAGGTCTTGTCATTTACCACCATGCCTCATTCTCAAGTCATTCTCTAAGTATCTAACACAAGGAGAAAACCATTTTCTGAAGAAAGCAAGCTCTCATTCCACAGGGAAAGCCCAACACACACACTGTGTTTTCTTGAATGTCAAGTTGTGAAAAACTACTACAAGAAGGAATAATACCACTAAGAACAGTTCTCTATCTTCAATTCAAAGCAATTCTTTCCCTTATAGAAAAAAATCCTTGAAAGAAGTAGTGTATTATCAATAGAAAGCAGAGCTGCTCTCTAGCCAGCAGTACATCTCAGAATGCTGAAATTATATACTACTACTGATTTTATGATTCAGTAATTTTACTTTTTTTTTTTTCATTTTCTACAAACCCAAAGCGTTGGTATGCTTTCGAAGTGGCTAATTCCGATGTTTTGATTATGTGGGAGTACAGTGTATTAAAATTATATACTAAATTCCTTCACTACATGCCCTGGCTCATGTCAGATACATAAGGTTAAAAAGAGAAATCAAAATATTGTCCATATCCTTCCAAAAATTAGTTTGGAATGGAGGAAGCAGAACAGAGCCAACAATTTTACCAGACTGCCAAGGTGCTAGAATAAGAGTAGCTTAGAAATGCCATGGGAACAAAGACATGAGGGAAGGCAAGCTTCACAACTCTCACTTTACAATAATATATCAGTAGGGCAGGAGATGAGATGGCAAGGAGTTTGCTTTGCAACATTCTTGAATGCAAAAAATTTTAGACCACCTTGAATAGTTACCAACACTAGTTATAACTTGCTATAAAAATTGGACCTCTAGAAAACACATGAAAAAAATTAATTTGTTTTAATATTATTATATGGACCCCCACCCCACCAAAGATAGAATTGTTGATCCCTTTCCAACAGTTCTCCCCCACACTCCCAAAACAACATATCAAATATGGAGGTAATTACAAGGTAGAATATTAAGATTTTCTTCCTTACTCCAAACTTGCACCCTCTGGTAGAGAAAATACACCTAGTAAAACACTCAAAGTATGAGCTCATGAAGCAAGGGTTCTTTACCTGTAATATTTGGGATCATCTCGATCATCATCATAATCTTCTAAGAATTCTTTCAGTCTTTTAGCTTCTTTTGCCTTTCAGAAAATAAAAGACAAAGTGTGCAAAATTAACATGAAAATCATACAGACTACCCTCTCCTTCTTGGAGATAGATGTTTCTTACCCATACTACTGGAATTTTATAATTCTCATGTGCATTGAATATTAAATAGCATTAGAGATATTTTATCTTTTAGTCATAAATAACAAGCCAGATTTAGAACTTATCTCTGCAAAAAACAAAAAAATGCATATAGTATTTCCTCTCTGGATATAATCTTCAAAGTACAGTAATGAAAACAGAGCATACCAAGAAACAAAACTGAAAGTTATTTTATTGAATCTATTATTAACTCAACAAAAATATTTTACATTGGTTGATAGATAATGCTAGAGAAAGTTTTTACAAAACGCAGGACTGAAAAGTCAGGTCACAATCATCATTCTAACTTTGAGTACACAAAACATGAAAGTATAGGACTCTCTCTTATTTTCGGAATTTCAAATAACTCTTGTACTTAATACCACTTATAGCTAACAATTACATACAAATATGCAATACATAAAAATATTATACTCTATATCCTTATCTATTCTACCAACTATTCTAGCTATTATACCTATATATAAAAGGAGATAAGTTTCTGAATATAGTAAAAATTTAGACTACAGTAAGATTTTAATATATTGCAAAGTTCAAATATTACCTCTTTGTAGAGACTCCCCTAATCTAACCATCTATCCATCACCAATTCCCATCCCCAGAGTTTTCTCTGCACTCCCAAAATACTGTGAACAGACCTTTTCATATCTTAAAACACTCATACATAGTAACTACCTACCTCTCTGACAATACCACCCATTTGTTTCAAAGTGAGCAGCATTTAGTTACTCCTGTATACCCAGTACCTAGCACAAGCACCAAGGCTAGGATATAACTTACACTCAAAATGCGTCAAATTAACGAGCGCAGATTTGTTAAGTAGGAATGACAAGACTTACAAATATTTAAATAAAACACTGGAAGGTCCATGAGATACATACTAAAATTTAAACATAAATTACCAGTCTTGAGGAGTAGAAACCTTTACTTTTTACATCATTTACTTCTGTTACTTGAGTAGTTTTATAAAATAAGCAAGTTTAACTTCTTCGGTAATGTATTTTAAAGCTCTCAAACACAAAATAATAGGAAAATTCAGATTTGCATGTAAAAAGCAGCATCACTTCAAATCTATCCCACTATGCTGTTCACGGCAAACAACTCTTCAAATAATCATTTCTCATCATATTATTCTCTTCCTATTTTCTAACCTAGGGATAAAAAAGAAATTCTACAATGGGGGCGCCTGGGTGGCTCAGTGGTCTTCGGCTGGGGTCAGGATCCTGGAGTTCCAGGCCTGAGTCCCACATCGGGCTCCCTGCTCAGCTGGAAGTCTTCTTCTCCCACTGACCTCTCTCCTCTCATTCTCTCTCTCAAGTAAAGGAATAAAGTCTTTAAAAAGAAGAAAATGGGAGCTACAATTCAGGGGAGTTGAAATTACTGTCAATAATTCTGTGGCATTATAGATCTACTATACAGAAAACCCATACTATCTATCCAGCTGCTGCATGCACCCTCTTTTGGCTACTTAAAAAACTCCCACTACGTCTTATGTTCAAAAGCTATATGAAGATTTCCAACATCAGTGAATTTTTAGGAAGAATAACCTCCAAACTGGAGATAAAGAAACTTTCATGAAATTCTGGCAAAGAGAGAACACATGGAACATACTACTCAAGCAAACACTATGCTAAAATCTTTCTGTCATTCTTGTTAGTAACAACCTGTGCCAACGTTTCACTATTATTACAATTTATCAAACAATGTAAACGCATTGTTTACAAGTTTCACTTTTATGACTGTCATGTAGTTAACAGGTAGCATAAGGAAAAACTATAATTCATAAATGTTATATACAAGACAAGAACTGTCATTTACAAAAACAGTTCTTTACACGGTTTGTTATGTGGATTTAAATAAAAACATGAAAAACAAGAGGTCTTCTCATGACACTATTCCCATCATCCCCATGTGCCACACTAGTACAGAACAGAATCTATTCATGCTTTCTCAAATTCAAAATGCTACAGACTCTTAATCAAAGAACGTTTTATAAATTCTCATTTTATATATGACTCTAGGGCAGACCTATTTTAACTTCAAAGGTACGCCAAGAGATAATTTTGTTTATAGCTAGCAAAAATGTGAAAATTAAGCGTAAAAAAAAGAGTCTGGTGTACTGGAATTGTCTGAAGATTACTTGAAATATATAAAAATTAAATTATGTAGGGCTGCCTGGGTGGCTTAGCCAGCCAGGCGTCCAGACGCTTGATTTCAACTCGAGTGGCAATCTCCAGATCATGAAATGCAGCCTCACTGGGTGTGGAGCCTGCCTGGGATTTCTCTCTCTACCCTGCCTTTGTCCCTCTGCCAACAAATTAAATTGTCTTGAGAACTTACACATTTTAATGACACCTCTAATCTAGTTAATGGTCAAGAATTTGACCTGATTTTTATCTTAAAAAAAAAAAAAAAAAATCACTGATTCATAATCTAGACTATTACCATTTCTCTTCTTCTTTCTTCTTCTCTTTCAGCCTCTTTCTCATATTCCCGAGTTTTCTTCCGTTCTCTGATTTCCCAATTCTTAAGGCGCTAAAAAAGAAATTGTCAAATTTAATAATACAAATGTATGCAAAGGGCTCCGAAATTTTTGACTAACCTGAGTAGCAAGTTTTAATAAAAGCATTTCCTAGGGCATCTGGGTAGCTCACTTGCCCAGCTTAGTTAAGTGCACAGCTCTTGGTTTTGGCTCAAGTCATGATCTCAGAGTTGTGAGATGGAGCCTGATGTGCTCCATGACCAGTCTGCTGGAAATTCTCTCCCTCACCCTCTCCCTCTGTGCATATGGCTGCATGCTTTCTCAAATAAATAAAATCTTAAAAAAAAAAAAAAAAAAAAATAGGGGTGCCTGGATAGCTCAGCTGGTTAGGTCATTGCCTCCAGCTCAGGTGATGATCCCGGAGTCCCAGGATCAAATCCCACATCGGGTCCCCTACCCAGCAAGAATTCTGCTTCTCTGACCCTCCCCTCTCTGATGCTCTCTCTCTTACTCTCTCAAAGAAATAAAATCTTTAAAAATAATAATAAAGAATAAAAGCATTTCCTCAATTTACCTCTTGGTAAGCAGCTTCTTTCTCTCGGAGTTTTCTTTCAAGTTTTCTCCGTTCGTAAGCATCTTCCTCATCCTCTTCTCGGTCACGCTTCTTGTCTTTCTCTCTCTCTCGTTCCCGTTCTCTTTCTCGTTCTCTCTCTCGCTCTCGTTCTCTCTCTCGCTCCCGTTCTCTCTCTCTCTCTCTTTCTCGCTCCCGTTCCCTTTCACGATCTCTGCTCTTTTCTCTATATAAACCAAAGATTTTAAAAATCTGTCAGTCTTTCAGTTTTCCTTTATAAACCAAGGGAAAGGAAGGCAACATATATTACAAAATAATACAGAAACTCATAGGCCAGAATTTAGCACCTGATTTCTGCAGAACTGTAAACTTCTCTGTATTTATCAGGATGATACACTGTAACTCTAATCTCAAATTCTGAATTGCATTTTAAATTCCATGTTAATGCTAATCAGTATCTCAGAAAACAAACACAGCTGGACATAAGAAATATAAAGGGCTGACAAACATGTTAAAAGACAGCCTTCGTCATTAGGGATCAAGGAATAAAGGTGTTGGCAAAGGTGTGGAGAAAGAGCATTTTGGCATATTGCATGGATAAATTAGACCTATACTACTGGCAACGAAAAGTTTTCAAATATTTGAGAGTGGTAAAACCAAACTGCAGAATATATATAGTATGATGCCATGGATCTAATTAAATATAATACAGTGTTTATGGATTCACATCCATGGTAAAAGTATGTATACACTGATTGTATATATGTCAAATTCTTGATAATGGTTACTCAAGAGGACAATAGCTATTCCAGAAGAGGAAGAAAGGGAAGGATTTTAAAGCCCAATAAAGATTAAGGACACCGGATTTCTAGTTCCAGCAACTGATGGGACTGCCTAAAAGTGGACTTCCTTTCAGCTACAAACAGGTAAAAATCTGCAACACAGAAACCTATTATCTGAAAACCAGCCTGGGAGAAAAAGGTGAGCTTTTCTTCTTTCCCCACTTTCTTCCTTTGTTCATTTCTGCTTTACTCCTTCCTGAGGAATTTGAGGTGATTCATCCAACAAAGTCAATTTAAGAAAGAAAAAAACTTAAAAGCAATGTAAAATTACAAGGAGTCCTAAACTGAGAGCTAGGTGAGTTGTGGCCATATGGGCTATAGGACCAAGGAAAGACAACTGGCTCAACGCAGGGGTGCTAGTGATCATCTCCCAGGACGCAGGACCTCAATGAAATGGTAAACAGAAAAGATGCCCCAACAACCCAGGGAGAAAAGAGGGACTCATGTCTGCGCACAACACTGGATGGACAGTGGCTGTGCTCTGGGTCTGTGTATAAACTAGCTTCAGCTAGAAATTAACCCTGAAGTTGAACACTATTACTCGCCTGGGCTGAGGAAGTCCTCCCCCGGCGAATATAAACCGTGTAGAGACTGCCCACCCACAGTTCTACTAAAGCATCAGTGAACGGTAACTTCCACCAAGCCTTACCTCGATCGACTCCGATCCTTGTTCCGATCCGAGCTCCGTTCCCGATCGCGGTCTCGGTCTCTCTCACGGTCCCGGTCCCGGTCTCTCTCTTTTGTCCGGTCACGATCCCTATCTCGTTCTCGTTCCCGCTCCCGTTCCTTCTCTTTTTCTCGTTCACGTTCTCTTTCCCTTTCTCGTTCCCGTTCTCGCCTTTCTCGTTCCCTTTCACGCTCCCTCTCTCTTTCTCTCCGTTCTTTCTCAATTTCCTGTCTTTCTTTCTCCTTTTTGCCTTTCTCTTCTTCCAGTTTCTAGAAACCAATAAAAGTACTTTTAGAGTTAACTCTGTAGCTCCAGTATTCAGATATTTCCCGGCGCAATGCCCAACATAAGGAACAAAAACAACCAAACCACTGGCACTTTAATATTAAGTACTTGTGGTTTTACTGAACAAATTAAGCTGAAGCAATCACAACACTAAATAGATTGCGTGCAAACCCATATACTCTACACAGACCAGGAATCTCCAATCTTGGATGCTGGGAGATTGTGTCAAGTGTGGTTGGCCACTCAATGATTATTTACTAACTAAATGACCATGAGGAATGTGTTGATTTGTAGTAATTTCTAGAAATATAATCCCTTAGCTAAAATGTAATTCCCCTCATTATGAAATTTTCTGTAAATCAGTGTGACTACTGATTTACTATTGATACTAAATATAACCCCAGACTTCCCATTACCTACAGGTTACTACTTAAAGATTTCCAAGGGGAGGTGGGGGAGGAAGAGTCAGGTTGCTGTAATACAACTAATCTTCTACCCACTGGTTTGCCCACCCTCCAAAAGATAAGCTGAATTCAGCCAATAGTTGCCCTATTATCTAAATGGAAACGTTTACTCCCACCATTACAAGATGGATAGCCCACCAAATACAAAAAGTCTGAAAATCACTCACTTCAAGCAAAAATGTACATAACTGTAATATTCTCATTTCATTTAATTTTAAAAGCAACATATTTATGCCCATTATGCCTATAAGACAATAAAATATATCAACAGTGATAAATCCATCCTTGGAAGGAACGATTGCATATGAACTTACAGATGCTGTGCTAGGACATGGATCGCCAACACTGGATTAACCTTGCCTACAAGCTATGTTTCTGGGAGGAAGAGCAAGTACATGGTTCACAAATAAACCAAATAACAAAGTCAGACCAAGTTTGTACCCTGACAAGATTACCAGTGTACCACACGGTTTCTACACAAACTCAGGAAAAAAAAACAAAACAAAAACAAAAACAAACAAAACAAAACAAAAAAAAAACCCAAACAGGAAAAACAAAACAAAAACAAAATACATTTATCCCTTTGGTTCCATGTTTAGTGTCACCGAAATGAAATTTAAACTGCAACAATAAAATGTGCATTCTTTTGTCTTTTCTCAGTCATGTAAAGCATTTAAAACAACTTTAAAAAGTAATCTTACCTGTTATACTTTTTCTCTTGTTCATGGCTCAGAGAACTGATAGAGGATTATGAGAGAAAAACTAATGCATGAGAAATCAATATATTCAGCTGCTGTGCCAGTCTATATCAAAGGAGAATGTAGGCAAAGCCAATACTGAATACACTGAAGTTACAAAGAGAAGAGAAAAGAAACGACAGGAAGAGGACAGAAACTGAAAGCTATTTAAAGGGGCGAATTCTAATTTCTGAAACAGTTCTAAAGAACTATAAAAATTTATATTATAAAATGAGGCTAACTACGTAAAACTTACCTCAGTGTCATACACTTATAAAGAAATATTTATTTCTGAGATAATACTTACAGATTTATTTTAGCTGTTCCAATAATAATTGGCTTTATAGAATTTAATTTTTACTTTTGCTTATTCACTGTATTACTTATTTCTTAGTAGTGTATACTTCCACTTATGTAAATAATAATTTGTTTCAGAACTCATTTCTAAAGTTTTGTTCTAAGTAAATGAACAAGTGAGTGAATCTGGACCACACTGAATGCATTTCTAAAAAAGACTATGTATGCGGTTAAGTAGATGCACACATACGTACGTATATATATTTTAAGACAAAGACTAAAGAAAGAGAAAATAAAAGTGAGTCTAAAAAGATGTAAGGAAGTAATGAAATCATGAAGAGGAAAGGAGAGAAAAAAAAATCATAAATCTTACCTTATTCTCTCTTCAGACTCGTCCGTGCTGTAAATGGACGCCCCCTGCCACGCTGATACCCTGACAGTCCGTGGTTATTTAATAAACTCATACCAAAACATGCAAAGG
Organism: Mustela nigripes; assembly: GCF_022355385.1. Lineage (NCBI taxonomy): Eukaryota > Metazoa > Chordata > Mammalia > Carnivora > Mustelidae > Mustela > Mustela nigripes. Next base: position 131,901,879 of record NC_081569.1, read on the forward strand.
TTCACTGAGCTCATTTTTTGTTACTGGAGTTTCAAATGTTCCCTTTAACCATACCACCCAACAAGAAGAACTGTTTTTCATTTTCATCTTTTTTTTAAAGTACATTTTGGAAAAAACATCCTCCCCGCCCCCATAGTGAAGTAAGTCTAAGGCAGTCAAATGCCTGGCAGCTTCTCAAACTCTGAAGCAATCATCTTTTGAATTATATTCTTAAAAACACAATTTTCTCATATACTGTACCAATGACATGACAGGGTTTAACAAATAACAACAAGGGGGTAAACCACACACACAACTGTATACCATTTTCAAGCTTACTCAGACCCTGAATTTGAGTACTGGAACCTAACCAAAAGTATTCCTCGAAAATTACTTCCCACGGACTACCTTTTAAACTCAAAATTAATTTGGGAAAATTTTATTTGTGCTTTTAGACATACTTAATTCCTGAAAAAGCACTGTGTATGTGAGCTAGGGCTGGGCATCGGGATAATAAGTGTTCAGCAGCACTGATTCAATGACACTGTCAACATGGGATTTTGAAAGCAGTAAGAAAAAGTTTAAGGTTAAATAAAGAAAAGATGAACACTTAACATTTCACTGAGTTAAAGATCACTCAGTCTTTAGAGTAAAAACCAGTAACATCTTATTATCTCTAACAACAAAATACATTACATGCCGTGTTTGCATTTTACCGTTCATAAGCATCACCTTCAACACCAGCGAACATTCACAGATGCACTGTCATTGAGAGAAGCTTTCAATAGGCAAAACTCGTGAGTGGGATTTACTATGCACAAATACCCATTTCCAAGCCAGTTACCCCTTTGCATATTTTTCTGAGGGGGCATCCATAAATATAATAAAAAACAGAAGCTCATACTTACATCCTATTCCTTGTTACTTTCCAAGCTGAGAGTTTCATCTTGCATTAGTCACCATATGATCTCTATCATAATGGTGGGGGTCAATGAATAGATTAGCTTTATGGGAATTTACAGTTCTTCCATGCATCTAAAATTTGGTAAGTCTGGTAACCACTGACCTACTTTTTAAAATCTCCCCCTCTCAACTTAAATCTACACAAATATATATCTTAAATTTTAATCTCAGCTCTAAAGAAAAGATTTTCCTAAGATTAAGTTAAATAACTGCCCCAGAAATAAACTACAGTGTAGGTTATCCTGCTGCCCCACTGAATCTAATGTAAATCTGACCTTGATGTTTATGTTAAAATCTAAAAATAAAATTAACTTTTATTCATATTAAAGTGAGATGACTGCAGAGTAGTCAGTAACTGAAAAAACTAAGTACAATATGTCCAGGACCACTTTAATATGGTATTGTTCTTCTGTTTCTTTGTCTCTAAATATTAATTAACCTATAAAAAGCACTTAAATTATATTCTAATGTAAGGTTGATTTTTTTTTCTTTTTGTCTGTTTGCTTTGGGTTCTGTAAAAAGTCTAGATTGGTATCAAGTAAAAAAACCAAGAATACTACCTTGTGTGTGTCTCTGAATTTGCTGATCTCTCTGGATATCAGGTCTCTTTTGTCTTCTTCCATTTCTATAGCATTTATATCCTCCTAAAAAAGACAGAAGGGATAGGAGAGAATACATTAAAGATTAATCCACATCAAAACAGATACTAAAAGATATTTTGTACCATCTTACAAAAAAGACAATAATTTATATAGTATAAAAAACTAGTGATCTAAGTCAAATAGTGAGAAATCAGATGAAAAAGAATCACAAGTCTGGCCAATAGCAATAAACATTTATTGTCAGTGTCTTGTAATGTAAACGAACCTTAGTGATGAGTGGGTAGGGGATCAGTGGGGCCACTGGAAATCTGCGGAAAATCTGCGGAAAAATCCACAAAGATTTAAAAAAAGAGCAAGAGTTTTCATTATTCTGCACAACAATTCACTGTATGTTTATAATGTAAGCAAAGTAAGATTTCTGTGACATTTCTTGATTTCAAATTACTTAATAAAGAAGATTTCACTTACTCTCTTTAACACCTCTTGTCACCTACCTCCTCACCCTCCAACCACCTCAGGCAAGGGAATAAGGAAAGTCTCACACTAGCTAGACTTTTTCCTTCATCCGCTGGAAATAATCATACCAACAAAATTTACCCATAATTCCTGCCATTGAGCAGGAGCTCTTTGAGCCTCTCCTCCAAACACCTATCAAACAAATACTCTAGCTACTTTCTCCTTTCTTGGTAATGCCGGGGAGGAAGAACGAGCTCTACAAACCTCAATTACTCTATACCTAATGGACTACCAATTCCCATTCCCAATGACTGGCATTTTACTAGACAGGTTTTTATTACCACATGAGGAAAAACAAGCCAAGTAATAAAAATATATTTGGCCACAAAGCAAACTGAAGATAACCTAATAAGGGACTCAAATTCAAAATAAAATGAACCATAACCACCCAATACTAAAAACCATACTATATGATTCATGGTACTTTTCATGGCACATAAAATCCATGCACACAACACACTCCCAATATTTTTAAAGAATACTCCCCACAATTTCTCTAAATTTACCCAAAAGAAATGAATGTTAAAAACAAAACAAAACAAACAAACAAACAAAAACATTTTTGGGGTACCTGGGTAGCACAGTCAGTTAAGGTTCAACTCATGGTTTCAGCTTAGGCAAGCCCTGCTTGGGGCTCCAAGCTAGGGACGGAATCTGCTTGAAATTCTCCCTCTGCCTGTGCCCCTCCCCCTCAAGCTCGCTCACACTCTCTCTCAAACAAATAAATCTTTTTTTTTTTTAAGATTTTACTTATTTATTTGACAGAGATCACAAGTAGGCAGAGAGGCAGGCAGAGAGAGAGAAGAAGGAAAGCAGGCTCCCTACCGAGCAGAGATCCCCATGTGGGGCTCCATCCCAGACCCCTGGGATCATGACCTGAGGCAGAGGCTTTAACCCACTGAGCCACCCAAGTGCCCCTCAAACAAATAAATCTTTAAAAAATTTTTTTTTCCTTTAACCTTGACTCCCTACTATTCAATTAGCTTAGGCTGGCAAAAAGTAATAAAATATAATACACTGGGGAGGAGTGTTTCATCTTACCCTACTCTTCAACTGCCCTCCAATTAGAAGTTCAACTGCAGGGGTGCCTAGGTGGCTCAGTGGGTTAAAGCCTCTGCCTTTGGCTCAGGTCATGATCCTGGGGTCCTGGGATCGAGCCCCGCATCGGGCTCTCTGCTCTGCAAGGAGCGTGTTTCCTCTTCTCTCTCTGCTTACCTCTATAGATGCCTACTTGTGATCTCTCTGTCAAATAAATAAAATCTTAAAAAAGAAGAAGAAGAAGAAGAAAAAGTTGTTGTTCAACCGCAGTACTGTCCATAGAGGGAATGCGATGTGGTTTAGAACAAAAGATGGCAAGATTTAAAGAATGGGTAAAAATCTTCAGTGAAGGGTATCTGGTGTGTTGCTTGAAGCAGAGATAGAACAATATCCAGGAGTAAGGCAAAACAAAGCCAGCCCCTTACAGCCAAAAAAACAAAACAAAACTGAACAAAACAAAACTTCCTTTGTCCCTTAATATCAGCATCTACTTCGTGAGTCAAGGGCTTTTTCCTTATGTAATTTGAATCCACAGATAAACATAAGCATCCATGCCAGTATATTTCAAACATATAAAACATAAACATGTTGGTGAAAAGAGTGAGTTACTTGATAAAACATGGTCAAATTAGGTTTAACAGTATATTGTGTTAAATCTTAAGTCATTTTCTCCTTGAAAGTTGCAATGCAATGAAAGCATAAGCGTGACACCACAGAAAGTAAACCACAGAAAGGACTATTGCCAGAAATCAGTAACACATACGTCCTCCTTCTTCTCCTTCTTCTTCTTCCTGGGGTGAGAGTCAGATTCCTGGGAGGGGGCATTGAGCTCACTGGAGTATTCTCGAATTAAAACTTCAATGGCCCCTTTGATCATCTGATCTCTTCTCTTTGTTTCTTCATCTAGGGCTTCTTCATCATCATTAGTGACAGTTTCTGGCCTCGCAGTCTTTAAACAAAAACAAAAAAACAAAGCAAGTTCAGGGGAGTGAAGAGGAAAAAGAAATCCAAAAAAAAAAAAAAAAGAAAGAAAAAATAAAATCATTCTAAAATAAGTCAGTACACAAAGCAAACATTTTTTCTCTAAAACATCTGTGTCGTCCTATTAAATGCAGACTTGGCTCTGTTCTTAACTTCAAAAAACTACATTTCATTTACTGATTTTTCTTAGATACTGATACTTCATCATTTTCTTTTCCTTTTTTCCTTTAATAGCTAATATTCTATCCTCTGACCAGTTACAGGGAGATCAAACCACAATACAAACACACTACACAACATACCTGCCAAGCTTTCAGTTTTTCAGATTCTTTCTCAAATACTTCCACAAACTAATGACGGTTACTAAATTAACCAAAATACAGTTGAAAATTTCATTATGTGAAAAAAGCAGAAATACGGTTCTATGTACACTGTAACAGCCACCATTTAAAATTTTTAAAATGTATGTGTAGGTTAACAAATGTAAAATACCAGGCAGCTATATACAACAAAACGCAAGCATCAAAAAAACACAAACAAAAAGGCGAGCATCTGACCTGCCAAGGGCTGAACACAATGTCATCTTTTCCTGCTCTGTGGGAATGTGGGTATACCACTTACAAAAACCATATACTTATATACTTAGAAGAAACCAACTCTAAATACTGCCCAAGTATTTCTCCCATGACCTGCACATGTAATGTTATAAAAAATAACACGAAATTCATGTGGTAATGCTTCTCACAAGTAAGTGACTATTTGTAGGACTTTGTTTTTTTAAAAGACTAACGTAACTGTATTGCTGTGAAAAAAAAATTACTGACTTTCGACATACTATACGATTCTCCTTCCTTTTATCTTAGATTTATTTTAAGGCCCCTGGTTAAGGAATTAATTCAGTTCAAACTACACAACTTAGAGAATAACCTCAAAACTCTGGATAATTTCATTACTCTCAACCAGTCTTTTTTTAAAATTAGGAAAGATGGGCAAGTATTACAAGCAACAAGATAAAGACATGTACAAAACTTTTTGTAATTTTAAACTATACACATATACATCTTAAGGTACTTATCAGTTTAGTTGGTAAACATATGCCATGTGCATTTTCAGATACAAATAAGACAATGCTCTTCTGCATAAATACTGGCTCTTGCATGGCACAATGTATGCAGCTATATGAGATAGTTGCATGCATTGTGGCTCCTGAATACAACTTAGCAGTGATTTCATAATTTCATAAGTCTGAAAGCTATCTCTAACAGATACTAATTCAATAGGTATTTATTTCTTGATTTGCTGAACAAAAATTTTTTATTTAAAAATATTTTCTTGGGGCGCCTGGATAGCTCAGTGGGTTAAAGCCTCTGCCTTCAGCTCAGGGTCATGATCCCAGGGTCCTAGGATTGAGCCCCACATCAGGCTCTCTGCTCAGCAGGGACCCTGCTTATTACCCCTCTCTCTGTCTGCCTCTCTGCCTACTTGTGATCTCTCTCTCTGTCAAATAAATGAATAAAATCTTTAAAAGTATCTTCTTGAGTTGCCTTGGTGGCTCAATCAGTTAAGTGTCTGCCTTCAGCTCAGGTCATAATCTCAGGGTCCTGGGACTGAGCCCAGCATCTGGCTTCCTGCTCAGCGGGGAGTCTGTTCTCCCTCTCCCTCTGTTCCACTCCTGCACTCTCTCTGTCAAATAAGTAAGTAAAAGTAATTGCTACACCCAGCATGGGGCTCAAACTTACAACCCTGAGATCAAGAGCTTCATGTTCTACTGAGCCAGCCATGCACCCCTGGTTCAACAAATTCTTAAGAGCCTACTGTGTGTGCAAGATACTATGCTAGAAGCCAAAAATAATTCGATATTGGAAAAAGAAATCACCTTGCCCCGAAGCATTTAGCAAATATAAGCAGTTAACTTCAAGTCAAGTCATAATGTGCAGTATTTTAAAACTACTCTGAGTTCCTTACTCTTCATCTAATCTTTCTTTTTTTAAAGTTAGCTCCACGCTGGGCATGGAGCCCACAGAGGTGAACTTATATCCCTGAAAACAAGAGTCGGACACTTAACCAACTGACCCATCCAGGCACCCCTTTATCCAATCTTCTTCTGCCAACTTACTACTTGGTATGTTGGATAAAAATGAGCAGCTTCACCCAAGGATTGTAAATATTTGTTAAAATTATTTACCAAAAACATTGTAAACTATAATCGTGGTGATAAGTTTTTATTTTAAACCAATAATATATCCCAAGAAGGTCTTTGTGCAGCTTTTACAAAAATCCCCTCAATAATACTATGCTTCTCCACAGGTTTTAAATGAAAAAATTAACCCAACACTAACTTGCACTGAAACTTAGGTCCTAAGACACACATGGGCCAATTCAACCCAAACCCTCAGCTACTGATACCTAAATTCTTTATTATGGAAATATACTGTATGAGAGAGCATCAAGTCTGTCATCAGCATTTTCCCCACATGCTAAATTCCTATCCATGAACCCTCAACATCTCCATGCTTCTCAAAGCATAAAGGCAGAAATCGGGTGGGGTGCCTGGGTGGTTCAGTCAGTTAAGTGCCTGCCTTCAGCTCAAGTCATGATTCCAGGGTCCTGGGATGGAGTCCCAGCCTTGCATTCCTGCTCAGCGGGGAGTCGGCCTCTCCTTCTGCCCCTCCCCCAGCACTTGTGCATACACATGCTCTCTCAAATAAATAGAACTGTTAAAAACAAAGAAAAAGATAAAAGTGGGATTATATGAATCTGAAGGCCTAGTCATTTAAAAATACTCATAAGCCCCCAAATTCCCCACCACCACCATCTTAAATCAAATATAAGTATCAGTACAGCTAGTCTTACCTAAATTAGAAATAAAGCAGTTGGAATGAAGGAATTCACATCACCTTCTGAATAACTACTGCTCCTTGATCCATAGGGGAAATGTACATTTTTAGAAGGAGAGCTTATTAGCTGAAGTCTCTTACCCAATTGTTAATGTAAGAAAACCAAAAATAATCAGATATATCACAGAAGGAAAAGTTTGTGTTTCTTTTTTAGTCCAAGAGAACTACACAACTACTTGTGTTCTGTGTTCTGACTGACAGGAAAATGCCTGACTCAAGCACCACCACACAAGCCCCTCGAGGTCTCTGCTCACATCATCCATCTTAGGTCACTGTTTTCCAGACTTCTCCCAACAATCAACAATCAAGAAGAAAGAACAATACCCTCTCATATTTTATCTTGAAAAATCATGACAAATTTGTCATCTAGTTCCACAACAGTTATACATGCTTAAGTTATTTGAAAACAAATTTTTATCTGACACAACAGCTAAACTTTTTCTTTTTACCAATATCGTTAAGTTAAATGGACATACCAGCAGATTACATCATGTCTGCTTGTGGCTTCAAGTATCTCTGGGCACCATGCCATGCACACCCAGAAGTCATGTCTGTTAATGTTTTAAATTTCATCTGTTTTGAAATAATTGTTCTATTTTTACTGGAGGTAGCTCCAATTCCATTTTTTCCCCCATGCCATTTTTGAAGATATAAACAGATTTAAATCATGGTTCCTCTCACTAACAGTGATTACAAATTAAAGTTACACAATTGTGCATTTCCTTATTTACATATACAGTGAAAGTCATTTACTTCATGTTCAGAGTACATTATTTGCAATGTTACAAATCAAACCACCTCACCAGTTGATTAAACAACAGAGGGGGAAAAAAAGACCCTCAGGGAATTACATAAAAACTGTGAAGACATTAATTTCATTTAATTCCAGCCTTTATTTTAAATAATTCGGCTACCACTACAAGGAAAATCTGGAAAAGGCTTATTTCAGACAGTTGTTTTTTTGATGTGACAGGCTACACTGCTCATCTGCGATCTAATTGATATTATACAGAAACTGCATATTATTATTTCTTTGTAAAGCTAGATAAAGACAGAATGATCATCAGGTGAACAATGTAACTGCAACTGATACTCAATGAAGGATCATTCCATTCTTACTACGGGCAAGACACTGTCTTAGGTTCTGTGCAAGTTCAAGAGGAAGACACACAGTCTGTGAACTTACTTGCCGTTTCTATCTTATAATCAGATATGGAAATAAAGCAGGATATAAGGGGTGTGAGAGACAGAGATACCAACAAGGTATGTTATAAAGCACTGACCTAACAGCAGTAAAAACCTGGGAACAAAGTGGGAAGAGGAATTAATTCTGCCTGAGAGAAATCGAAGGTAGGACTGACGCCGGCTATCCGAATTAAATAGCATTGTAATTAGAACTATATAGACAGAATTGCAACGGGGAGCTTGAATGGGCACCAAGGACATGAGATGTCAGCGAAGAACCAAAGAAGTTTGTAGGGATACATGACGGACACATGCAGAATGACTAATAAGAAAAAGCAGAACGGAAGACTGAATAAGCCTTGAATGCCATACTAAGAATATGGACTTTATACTCTAAGAAATTCAAAATCATTAAGGATGCATGAAAAGCGGGTTGATATAATTAGTTTTAGAAATAAAGGCAGTGGGGCGCCTGGGTGGCTTAGTTGTTAAGCATCTGCCTTCAGCTCAGGTCATGATCCCAGAGTCCTGGGATCGAGCCTTGTATCAGGATTCCTGCTTGGGCTTCCAACTAGGCGGGAAGCCTGCTTCCCTGCTTCCCGCCTAGTTGGAAGCCTGCTTCCCTCTCTCCACCTCCCCTCTCTGTGTTCCCTCTCTCTGTGTCTCTGTCAAATTAATAAGTAAAACCTAAAAAAGAAATGTAAGCAATGCTTTAATAGATGAGAGAAAACAAAATGCAGAGAATCAGTTAAAATATTATTAGAAGTACAAAAAAAGATACAATTTAAAAAAGCTAATTATAGAATACTTAGAACTCAATCCTGTATTAATAAAAGAAAAACAAATTCATATATTCCAATTAAAAACTATATTCATACACAGAAAACTCTGGAAGAATATGCAACAAAAATGTCTGCAGTGGTTCCTAATGGTGATGGGATTACAGTGGTACCTAATTCCTTCTTTATAGCTTGCTTTATGAATTTTTTACAAAGAATATACAATGTTATTTGGAAAGGAGGGAGGGTTAATACCAAGAAAGCTGTTTCTATTTCCAATGAGAATGAAAACCTTAAAACAGCAAAAAGGATTTTTTGTAGAAACAATAAAGTAACAATAAACCTACTTTAAATCCATCACGATCGAAATTCCAAAAGGTAATAGGAAATACACCAGGTTTTTGTTATTTTTTGTTTTGTTGAAAAACAGTAATGATATATACAACACAACATGTGAAAATTTCTTTTACTTTATCTTCGTTTAATATGGCCGCCAATCTGAGGTAAGTAAAAAGACTTATTTTCATTTATTTTAGAACTTTTTTTTTCAAGGCTCCACGCCCAGCACTGAGCCCAACACAGAGCTTGAACTCATGACCCTGAGCTCAAGACCTAACCTGAGATCAAGAGTCAGATGTGTTAACTTGTGTACTTCTAAACAGAAGGCAACTAATTAAAATTAATGTGTAGGTTGAAATATATTTTGTTGTACTTACTTACAAAGCTGCCTTAATGAATTAGCTCTGTTTGGAATAGTCTGTACCAGTGTGTTCTCTGGCAAGTTAACCTTGTCCAGCCTCCCTCACTACCTTCATACCAACCTGGAACAAGCAAACCAACAGTCATCCACCCATTATGGGTAGATAAAAAGTTGAAAGTAACTATAAGCTATAAAAATACCCTCCTGCATTTTAGCCACAAGGACATATTATGATGAGGATGATCCTGGGAAGCCCCATAGCAGATTCACTTATAAGAAGTATTTACACTGGAAGAACACAGTTGGCCTAGAAAGATAACACTGTAGAAACATACCCCATTAGAAGCTTTCTTCTTTGCTTTCCATTCATCTAGTTGTGCCTTTGTCTTTGCATCAACTTTAACAAGGAGCTTCTTTTCTCCAATCTGCAGGTCATGCAATAACCTGAGCGCGCGGAGGGTAGACTCGGGTTCCTTATACTCACAGAAGCCAAAGGCTAAAAACGGATGTAAAGAATTACTGAAATATCAATACAGTTGTGAAAACAAAATATTTATGGACAATTAAAATCATCAGAGACCAAATGTTCTACTAGCAGAATTACTCATGTTGTCACTCCTCCCTTTCCTTCAATTACCCTTGATCATTTTATCTTTAGCACCCTCAAATCATGACAAGAAAAAAAGAAAACAAAAACAGGGGAAAGAAAGAAAAATTCTAATCAAGCAAACTGCTACCTATTAGAAGTGCTAATATTTACCAGAACAACAGATTTCATAACTGAGTCTTTTATTTCCTGAATCCATTCCATCAGATCTCCTGAGCTAGTGACAACAGCCTCCTTAAACCTATCATAAGAACTTCCTTTTTTTTAAATAGGATACTTCTGTTTTTTAAGATTTATCTACTTATTTTAGAGACAGTGTGGGAGAATGGTGCACGCCTGTGAGCACAGGAGGAGGGGAAGAGGAAAAGAGGAAAGAATCTCAGGCAAACCACCCCCACCCCCCCACCCCCGCCGTGAGGAGGCAGACACAGATGGAAGCCTTACCAACTGAGCCACCAAGGCACCCCACAAGCACTTTTCAATTCTGAGAAGTTAAACTACAAATGTACTGACCTTTCATCCTCACAGTAAGTTTAATCTTTCTCTTTTTTAATTTTAGTAACTAGTCTCACCATTATTACCATGCCTTTAAACCAGAGATATTAGAACAAACACTTTAAAGGAGTAATCTAGGGGCACCTGGATGGCTCAGTGGGTTGAGCCTCTGCCTTCGGCTCAGGTCATGATCTCAGGATCCTGGGATCGAGCCCCGCAAGGGGAGCTTGCTTTCCCCTTTCTCTCTGCCTGCCTCTCTGCCTACTTGTGATCTCTCACTCTCTGTTAAATAAAATTTAAAAAAAATTTTTAAATTAAAAAAAAAAAAAAAGAGTAACCTAAAAATTGAAAATAAAACAAACGAATCAAAATATGTAGAGTTAAGGACGCAAACACACAGAGATGAACTATTCAGAGTGATTTTAAAACAACAAATTTGACCACAGGTTTTTTTGAGTGATGTATCTTAAGACAAAAGACTTGCCAATTAAAAAGAAAATTTCTATAATCATATTGTTGATGATTAACAGTCTTAAACCTTTGTACATGAAATATGAGATGAAGCAAACCCATAATTAATTTAATAGTCTATCATCCCAATGTCCTTGAAACTAAGGATTTTCAGTATGGCGGGGGGGAGAAGATACATTACAGAAAAGGTTAAATAAAAACCTTTAAGTCCTGAATGTAAGCTAATGTGCACTGGAAAAACATAAAGGCAAAGACTAAACAAGTGTTTGTTTGTTTTTTAATATTTAAGTACTTGCTAAACCACCGTGAGGCTCGAACTCATAGCCCCAAGATCAAGAGTTTCACTGCCCAAGATCAAGAGCTACACGCTCCTTAACTGAGCCAGCGTGGCTCGCCAAGACTGAACAAGTCTTATGAGGATACCTAATTTTAGTTGGTGGTTTTTTAAAGCATTTCCCAGTAAACAGAACCAGAGTTCCTTAAAGAAATGGCTAATCCTAAGCATGGGACAGAAAAACTTCTTTGGGTGCCTGAGTGGCTCAGTCCTCATGGTTCTGCCTTCAGCACAGGTCATGATTCTAGTCTTCTGGGATCAAGCCCCAAATCAGGCTCCCTGTCCTATGGGAGGCCTGCTTCTCCCTCTCCCATTACTTTTGTTCCCTCTCTAGCTGTCTCTCTTTCAAATAAATAAATAAATAAATAAAATCTTCAATAAAAAGAAAACAGGGAAAAAAAAAACTTCTAGATGACTTTATAGAGCTAACTTAAAACAATTTAAGCTTCACTAGCGAGAATGACAATTCTTATTAAATGTAAGAAACTGAATATGCTTCAATCCTTAAGTTCAAATGCTTCTTAAAAAATGTCATTGCTGGGCACCTGGGTGGCTCAGAGGGTTAAAGCCTCTGCCTTCGGCTCGGGTCATGATCTCAGGGCTCTGGGATTGAGGCCCGCATCGGGCTCCCTGCTCAGCAAGGAGCCTGCTTCCCCCACTCTCTCTATCTGCCTCTCTGCCTACTTGTGATTTCTGTCTATCAAATAAATAAATAAATGATCTTTAAAAAGAAAAAAAAAAGTCATTGCTGGGGTGCCCGGGTGGCTCAGTGGGTTAAGCCTCTGCCTTTGGCTCAGGTCATGATTTCAGGGTCCTGGGATCGAGTTCTGCATCAGGCACTCTGCTCAGCAAGAAGCCTGCTTCCTCCTCTCTCTCCACCTGCTGCTCTGCCTACTTGTGATCTCTCTATATCCGATAAATATAATCTTTTAAAAAAAAAAGTCACTGCTGAGGCACCTGGGTGGCACAGTCGGTGGAACATCTGACTCTTGATCTCAGCTCAGTCTTGATTTCAGGGTCATGAATTCATGCCCTGCACTGGGTTCCACACTGGGCGCGGAGCCTACTTTAAAAAAATAAGTTACTGCTTGGGGTGCCTGGGTGGCTCAGAGGGTTAAAGCCTCTGCCTTTGGCTCAGGTCATGATCCCAAGGTCCTGGGATCGAGCCTCGCATCGGGCTCTCTGCTCAGCAGGAAGCCTGCGTCCCCCTCTCTCTCTGCTTGCCTCTTTGCCTACTTGTGATCTCAGTCTGTCAAATAAATAAATAATATCTTAAAAATTAAAAAAAAAAAAAGTCACTGCTAAATGATGCTAAGGGCATCAATTCATTCTTTTGAAAAATGAAAGAACCACAGCATTTACCCTGTTTTCCTTATATAAATTAATTCTGATAAGGAAGATTTGTACTTCAATGAAGGAAGTATTCTTCAAAATAGACTAGTTCATTTTGCAGCCCTCCAATGAATGAACCAATCCAGGAATAGACAACAGCTGCTACAACAAAAATTTTAAAAAATTAAAAAAACAGTGTCTCATGATGAAGAACATTGCCCTTAAAATATTCTTACAAATGAAAAACAAAAACACATGCAAACTCAAATCTGATGGAGTCTCAAGATACAAGCAGTTTACATAAAATAAAGAGGACAGAAAAGCACTGGCACATTATTCTATTAGACCTGCAATCAGCAAATCCACACTCCAGAAATGCTACTGAGCAAATGAACCACTTTCTTCCACAAAGATTTCCAAACAAAGAGAGAACTTAAAATATTAAGAGAGACTCAAAAATATGCCAACCAATTGCAATGTGCGGACTATATATGGATCCTCTATCAACTATTAAAAAAGACTTGATATTTCCAACAACTGGACATCAGAAAACGGACTCAGGATATTAAGAAAAAAAGTTAGTTTTTGAAAGTCTTATAATAGCATTTTTTAATGCTATTGTTTAATGCTATTGCTAATGTTTTTAAAAAACTCTTATGTCTTAGGCACACATGCCAAGATACTTATAGGCATAATGATGAACGCTTGGGATTTCTTAAAAAGAATATAAGGAGGAAAGGACAGAGTACAGATTAAGCACAACTGGGCATCAGTTGATAAATGTTAAAGCCAGGTGATAAGTATATAGAAATTTATTGTGTTTTAATTTTATATATGAATTTTCCCATAATAAATACTGTTTAAAGAATGCACTGTTTAAAGAATACTGAGCACCTGGGGCTCCTGGGTGGCTCAGTGGGTTAAAGCCTCTGCCTTCCGCTCAGGTCATGATCCCGGGGTACTGGGATCGAGCCCCACATCGGTCTCTCTGCTCAGCGGGGAGCCTGCTTCCCCGTTGTCTCTCTCTGCCTGCCTCTCTGCCTACACATGGTCTCTGTCAAATAAATAAATAAAATCTTAAAAAAAAAAAAAAAAGAATACTGAACACCTGGGTAGCTCAGTGGGTTAAGTCTCTGCCTTCAGCTCAGATCATGATCTCAGGGTCCTGGGATCGAGCCCCGAGTCGGACTCTCTGCTCAGCAGGGAGTCTGCTTCCCCCCCACCCCGCTGCCTCTCTGCCTGCTTGTGATCTCGCTCTCTGTGTCAAATAAATAAATAAAATATTTAAAAAAACAAAAAAAGAAAGCACATCAAACAGGTGCTTTTATGAACAAGTATAAAAAGAACAATTTGCATCTAAGACTAACAGGTCATCTCACCACCTGTTCTGCTTTCTTCCTAAGTCATAATTGTTGAATGTTGATCATATACTCCTGCTCTGAGAAAAAGGACTTTTCAAAATAACATTGTAAAAAAACAGTCTGAGTAATTTTTCCTCTCCTACCTCTTTCCTGTTAATACATTTCCACTTTCTAATCTCAATTCAGCTAAATCTTCCAAATGCCTTTAATCCTATTCCAGTAAGGAGGAAGACAAGAAGTGCTGACAGAATACTCCCATGGTTAAGGGCAATGAGAGCAAAACATGCAACAAGTGACTTAAGCACACAAGTTAAAATGATCTCAGTAAGAAAAAATTACCTACCTTGAAGTTTTCCAGATGCACCTTGTACTCTCTTCCAGCTCAAAACCAAGCCACATTTCTTAAAGAGAAAAATAAAACAAAAAATGATCATCACCATTTGACAAATCAACTAATCATTAATGAATGTAAGAACACAGCTGGTATTTCCACCAGGAGAAAAATACAAGCAAAAATTTGAAAAAATCGTAACACCTATTAATTTTTTAAAAATTCCCTCAATTCCGGGACGCCTGGGTGGCTCAGTTGGTTAAGCAGCTGCCTTTGGCTCAGGTCATGATCCCAGCGTCCTGGGATCGAGTCCCACATCGGGATCCTTGCTCAGCAGGGAGCCTGCTTCTCCCTCTGCCTCTGCCTGCCATTCTATCTGCCTGTGCTCGCTCTCATCCCCTCTCTCTCTCTGACAAATAAATAAAAAAAAAAATTCCCTCAATTCCCACATATCTATTATATGAAAGAAATATATAATACATCATTTAAAAGAAAAATACAAATTCTTATCTGCAGAAAATTGACTACCTTTTAGATTTTATTTATTTTGGGGGTGGGGAGAGAGTGAAAAAGAATGGGAAGAAGAGCAGAGAGGAAGGGGTAGGGAGAGAATCCCAAGCTGACTCCGAGATGGGCGAGGAGTCCGACTCCGAGATGGGCGAGGACTCCAACTTGGGGATCCATCTCACTGAGATTACAACTTAAGCAGAAAACAAGAGTCAGAAACTCAACCAACTTAACTATCCAGGCACCCCTTGACTACCTTTTAATAAATTAGAAATTTTAGAGCATTATTTATCCTACCCAAAATGTATACATTAAAAAACCAAAATTACCAGTATTATAATATTTACTAAAAAACTACAGTCAATTCAAGTAAATACTGAGTCCCTAAAGATTATGTTTCAAAACATACATCTGTATTATAAAGAACTTTTCAAAAATATTTTTTCTTTTTTTGGGGCACCTGGGTGGCTGGCTCAGTGGGTTCAGCCTCTGCCTTTGGCTCAGGTCATGATCTCAGGGTCCTGGGATCGAGCCCCGCGGGCTCTCTGCTCAGCAGGGGGTCTGCTTCCCTTCCCTCCCCCATCTCTCTGCCTACTTGTGATCTCTCTGTCAAATAAATAAATAAAATCTTTTTTAAGAACAGATTTTAAGATCTTATTTATTTGAGAGTGAGAGAGAGAGAGAGAGACAGAGCAAGCATGAACAGGGGGAATGGCAGGAATGGGAGAAGCAGGCTCCACACTGAGCAAGGAGCCCGATGTGAAGCTCCATCCCAGGACCCTAGCATCATAACGCAAGCCAAAGGCAGCCGCTTAACCGACTAAGCCACCCAGGTACCCCTAAAGATCTTTAAGTTTTCATTTATTTATTTGAGAGAGAAAGATCACAAGTAGGCCGGGGGGGGGGGGAGTAGTGTGGCTCCCTGTTGAGCACAGAGCTGGATACGGGTCCAATCCCAGGACCCTATCCCAGGACCCTGAGATCATGACCCGAGCCAGAGGCTTAACCCACTGAGCCACGTAGGTGTCCCACCCCTAAAGATTTATTTTGCCCCTAAAGATTTTTTTTTTTTTTTTTAAGATTTTATTCATTTGTCAGAGAGAGAGAGGGAGCGAGAGCAAGCACAGGCAGACAGAATGGCAGGCAGAGACAGAGGGAGAAGCAGGCTCCCTGCTGAGCAAGGAGCCCGATGTGGGACTCGAACCCAGGACGCCGGGATCATGACCTGAGCCGAAGGCAGCTGCTTAACCAACTGAGCCATCCAGGCGTCCCAGCCTAAAGATTTTTTTTTAAAGTAATCTCTATACCCAACGTGGGGCTCAGACTCACAACTCTGAGATCAGGAGTCGCATGTTCTACTGACTGAGCCAGCCAGGCGCCCCTTTAAACATGGAAAATTGCTTGACATGGGATGCAAAAATAACATGGGACACAGAATTCCAGACAATATAGTAAGACTTTATGTAAAGAAAAAAATTTCCATAAATCAGAAATATTAATAGGGCAGGTTGTCTGAAGAGTAAAACATTACATTTTGTTTACTTTCGAAGTTTTTAAACAATATTTCTTTGTTTTACTGAAGATATATTTATTTGAGAGAGAATGCACAAGCAGGGAGGGGGGACGAGGGAGAGGGAAAGAATCTCAAGCAGACTCCTCTGAACAGGGAGACCAACACAGGGCTTGATCCTAGAACCCGGAGATCATGACCTGGGCTGAAACCAAGAGTTGGACACTCAACCGACTACACCACCGAGGCGCCCCAAACATTATTTCTAATTATTAAAGTAAAAACTAGAAGGTTAGGGAAAAAAGTTATTTGTGGGAAATGGTAACTGAAGATTGCCTGTCAAAGCTTAGAGAATGTATGAATTTTTCACATTTCCCTTCAGAGAAACCAATAAAATGATGATTATCTAGGAATATAAAAGATAAAAATCCGTGAGGTCAAACATAAAATGGGTAAACCGCAGCAGCAGTCAACAAAATTTTGAAAAGAAAAAACACAAATGCAAGGATGGGAACTCATTCAGTAGAGCAAAGAAGGCTAGAACTCCCAAGTACCTACAGATGAAGGTACTCATAAGAATTAGGCTAACTGATTCCACAACCCCAAGACATCTGGACTGGAGGTAAAATGTACACACAGCAGAGAATGGGGCTGAAGCACGAGGCTGAAAAAAAACAGGTGCTTGTGGGGTGCCTGGGAGGCTCAGTCAGTTCAGTGTCTGCCCTTGGCTCAGGTCATGGTCTCAGGGTCTGGGGATCAAGAGATCCCCAGGTTTCCTGCCCAGTGGGGAGTCTGCTTTTCCCTCTACCCCCATCCCTTGTGCTCTCTTTCCCAAATAAAATCTTAAAAACAAACAAACAAAACCAGGCGATTGCCTGACAATATGAATATAGAATAATCAAAGCCTCGAGTTCTTTTCAAGCCAACAACTTTACTCCTCACCCCTTGAGAAGACAGCCTGCAGGCTTTACAGGCAACTTAATCTCCATCCTTAGAGAAGACAGAATGAAGTTGTGTGAAGAAAGTGAAAAGAACAGGCTTCGGATCCAGAGCAGCAGATAGCTATGAAAGATCAGGATGGGACACAGAACGGGTAACGAAGAAAGTAAAAGTAGACATACACTTCAATGCAGCCCATATAGGCAGCCAATCATATACTCACTAGGCAAGAAACTGGAAGTTTTCTAGAGAAACCAATCAGCCCTCGGGAAAAGAACTCCGTATACTAACATTCAAAACCTCTAGCTGCTGGCTAGATTACCCTACAATGATGCTCAGTATTTTAAAAACCCACCTTATACATACAAAACCTTTTCTTTTAAATTTTAATAAATCTCTACACCCAAAATGGGTCTCAAACTCAACCCCAAATCAAGAGACGTGCGCTCCACTCACTAAGCCAGCCAAGTACCCCCCAAAAACTTCAATTCCTAACTCAAATCTGAAGACAATCCTTGATCAGACATTCAAGGAATGCCTTAAATGAGAAATGAAGGGAAGCGATAAATTCAGGAATAAAGCTGAAAAACAAAACACACTGTGCTGCAGATATGTCAGGAACAGGTTTAAAAAGCGGCTCTGCAGCACCTGGCTGGCTCAGCTGGTTAAGGGTCTGGTTCTTGAGTTCAGCTCAGGTCGTTATCACAGGGTTGTGTGTTCAGGCCCAGCTGGGCATGGACCCTACTTAAAACAAACAAACAAAAAAAAAGAAAACAAAAAAAGGGGGGGGGGGGACAGAGAGGTTTCAACTAGGAAATATAAATGTATATATATCTCCTCCACACACCTGCACACAAATATTCGTGATACCCAAGAAGTGGAAACAACTCAATTATCCATCAACTGATGAATGGATAAATAAAACGTGGTATATCCATTAGAGAGACTATTTGGTCATAAAAAAGGAATGAGATACTGATATATGCTACAATATAGATGAAGCCTGAAAACAATATATTAAATGAAAAAAGACAAAACACGAAAAACTATATATTCTGTGATTTTGTTTATACCAGATGCCCAGAATAGGCAAATCTACACCAACAGAAAGAGTGGTTGCCATATGCAATGGGAAATGACTTATAGAATACAGGGTTTCTACTTGGGGCGATGAAAATGTTCTGGAATTTAATACAGGGTGAAGTTTGTACAAGTTTCTGAATATACTAAAACCCACTGAATTATACATTATAAAAGGATGAATCTAAAGGTCTATGAATTACATCACATAAAGATGGGTTTTTTAAAAATAATTTATTTCTTCATGAGAGACAGCGAAAGAGAGGCAAAGGGAGAAGCAGGCTCTCCGCTGAGAAGGGAGCCTGATGTAGGACTCCATCCCAGGAACCTGGGATCATGGCTGAGTTGAAAGCAGGTGCTAAACCATCTGAGCTACCCAGGTGCCCCACAATAAAGATGGTTTTTTAAAAATGTCCTCCCAATGTTTCACCTCAGGAAATAATTGGCATAATCTTGTGAAATTGAAGAAAACATGCCCTAAGACTCAGAAATTCCACTTCGAAAAGAATACATAATAGAATTTTTTTTATGTGACTGAGGAAGACAATCACCAATAATAACACAACAAAACATAGTATCAAGATATAGAAACAGTCCATATAACCATCATTGGAAAACTGACAACCAAAGGTAAATTTCTACAATGCAACGTTATACAGCAGGAATAAATAAGTGGAGTTATATATATGTTAGGTGAAAAAAGCAATTGTGGAGTACAGAATAAAAACCTGTGAATTGTAGATTTTTATGAATACATAAATATGTAATTAAAGTAAAAAAACCGGGCCACCTGGGTGTAAGCATCCACCTTCAGCTCACGTATTGATCCCAGGGTCCTAGCATCAAGCCCCGTGTCAGGCTCCCTGCTCAGCGGAGAGCTTGTTTCTCCCTCTGCCTCTGCTGCTCCCCCTGCTGGTGCTCTCTCACTCACTCTCTCTCAAGTAAATAAAATCTTTAAAAAAATAAAAATAAAGTAAAAAATACACAAAGGAATGATAAACACCAAATTTAGGATAGTGGATGACCCTGATGATTACCTCTGTGGAAGAAAGAAGTAGGCCTGAGGGCCAACTGTAATGATTTATTTCTTTGGGAAAAACATCTGAAGCTAGTATCACAATACTGAATGCGACAAAGCTAGGTTTTGTGGTGTTTATTTTCTAAACTTTTTTTTTTTAAAGATTTTATTTACTTGAGAGAGAGAGAATGAGAGAGAGAGAATGAGAAGGGGGAAGGTTCGAGGAAGAAGGAGATTCCCTGCCAAGCAGGGGAGGGGGCCCAATGTGGAACTCAATTCTGGGACTCCAGGATCATGACCTGAGCCACCCAGGCGCGCCTAAACATGTTTTAACACAAGGTTCATACAGCTTACAAACAGAAACAGCAAGAAAATCAAGAAGGAAAAGATTTAAAAATAACTTCTCTAAAAAATAGTGGAGGGCGCCTGGGTGACTCAGCGGGTTAAGCCTCTGCCTTCGGCTCAGGTCATGATCCCGGTATACTGGGATCGAGCCCCACATTGGGTTCTCTGCTCTGCAGGGAGCCCGCTTCCCCCTCTCTCTCCACCTGCCTCTCTGCCTACGTGTGATCTCTGTCTGTCAAGTAAATAAATAAATAAAATCTTAAAAAAAAAAAATAGTGGAGATTATGGAACGGAGAGGGAGTACCAGTACTCGTTTTTCATTATAAAATCATTCAGTGTTATTTCAGTTAATGCTCATTTGTCACCAAGGTAACAATTTTTCAATGAAGACAAAAAGGAAAACCACTGACTTCATGAACACAAAAGAACTTACTGTTTATCCTCAGAATAAAAACCTTAAAATTAATTAAAAGTAATTAATTCCCCACTAAATGCCAAAATCATTGTTTTAAAGGCTGCCAGGGAGAGACCTGCAACAGGACACAACTCAAATGATCTCAAAACATTAACCCAGAGGTTACTTATTAATGACAAAAGGAAACAAGGTAACCTCACAACAGAGAGATGGGACCACCATGTATCTAAACTGAGCATTACCAAACGCAGGACCAAGAGACACCATATACCACTAATTATGCTGCACTGAGGACATCACCCATGAACCATTCGTACAAAAAATGCTTACTCTGAATCTATGAGCAAATAGTCAAATTCAAATCGGGACACACTGCAAAAGATCTGGACTCTTCAAAAAATGTTAATGTCATGAAAGTCATAAACAAAAAAAGCAAAAAAAAAAAAAAAAAAAAGACAGGGAGCACCTGGCTGGCTCAGTCATTAAGCCTCTGCCTTTGGCTCATGTCATGATCCTGGGGTCCTGGGCTTGAGCCCCACATCAGGCTCCCTATTCTGCTAGAAGTCTGCTTCTCCCTCTCTCACTCACCCCGCTTGTGTTCCCTCTCTTGCTATTTCTCTGTCAAATAAATAAATAAAACATTAAAAAAAAAAAAAGACAAAGGTATTCTGTATTACAGAAGTTGTCTAAAGAGGTATGACAATTCAACGCAATGTATGATTCTTGAATGAATCATAGAAAATAGGTATATTTAGTTAACAATACTATATTGGGGGAAAAAGAGCAATACTGTATCAGCCTTAAATTTAAATGTGATGATGGTTTTATGATCATATAGGAGAATGTCCTTGGTCTTAGGAGACACGAGAAGTACTCAGAGATGGAAATGTCATGTCACAACTTACTCTCCAATTACTGAGGAAAAAAAGTTTGTGTGTGTGCGTGCATGCGTGTGTGTGTGTGGGTATGTGTGTGTAGAAAGCATGTGGCAAAAATGTGTTATAAGAATGTTCATTTTAGGGGCGCCTGGGTGGCTCAGTGGATTAAATCCTCTGCCTTCGGCTTGGGTCATGATCCTAGGGTCCTGGGATCGAGCCCCACATCGGGCTCTCTGCTCAGCAGCAAGCCCGCTTCCCCCCTCTCATCTGCCTGCCTATTTGTGATCTCTCTCTCTGTCAAATAAATAAATAAATCTTAAAAAAAAAAAAATTCATTTTATTATTCATTCAACTTTTTTGCAGAACTGAATTTTTTCAAAATAAATATCAGAATCCTCTTCCTGCTTTTCCATAAATTTGAAATCTGTAACAATAAAATTTAAAAGTGAGAAACCGTTTAACTTACAGCAAGGAGCTGTCTTATAAGCATGTCTGAGGCTTTCTCAGAAATGTTGCCAACAAAAACTGTAGTAGTGGGACCACAATTTTCATCATTTTCTTTAGCCTTTAAGCCTGGGTGATCCTTTCTTGCTCCCAAATGCTTTCCGACCATGGACACAGTGGGTACTAAAACCTAGAATGAAAAAAAGCAATAAAATTGGAACTGGCATTAAATTTCCTATCATGTTTAAAGTAACATGTTTTTAGTCTAAAAACAATTTTAAAGTACTAAATATATAGCACATTATTAAAAGTTCTACATATTTAATCTAAAGCTTCTATCATTTTTCATTAATGCAAATTTATTCATGACAAGTTTCACTATTAGATTACCTTTTTTTCTTTTTCTTTCTTTCTTTTTTTTTTTGCAACAAGATTTGAGAGCACACACACACAAGAGGGGGAGTGACAAACAGAGAGGGAGAGAGAATCTCAAACAGACTCCCTCTGGAGCCCCAATGTGGAGCTAGCGACCCGTGAGATCCAACAACACTGAGATCATGATCTGAGTCAAAATCAAGTCAAATAAATAAATAAAATATTAAAAAAAAAAAAAGATCAATATATCCAGGAGCTTCTTCACAACTTTACTCTGTACTAATATAAAAGCAAATTTCCAGGGTACCTGGCTGGCTCAGTCAGTTAAGTGTCTTTTTTTTTTCCTTATTTATTTATTTGACAGACAGAGATCACAAGTAGGCAGAGAGGCAGGCAGAGAGAGAGGAGGAAGCAGGCTCCCTGCTGAGCAGAGAGCCCAATGAGGGGCTCGATCCCAGGAATCTGGGGTCATGACCTGAGCCGAAGGCAGAGGCTTAACCCACTGAGCCACCCAGGCGCCCCATAAGTGTCTGACTTTGATTTCAGCTCAGGTCGTGACTTCAGGGTCCTGGGATACAGCCCGCATCAGGCTCCGCGATGAGCAGTCAGTCTACTTCTCCCCGCCCCCATCTCCTTCTGCCCCTCCCCCACTTGTGCTTGCTCTAAAATAAATAAACCTCCCCAAATTTTTTTTTTTAAATACTTTTTTTTTTTTTTAAAGATTTTATTTATTTATTTGACAGACAGAGATCACAAGTAGGCAGAGAGGCAGGCAGAGAGAGAGGAGGAAGCAGGCTCCCTGCTGAGCAGAGAGCCCGACGTGGGACTCGATCCCAGGACCCTGAGATCATGACCTGAGCCGAAGGCAGCGGCTTAATCCACTGAGCCACCCAGGCGCCCCTCCCCAAATTTTTTTAAGTAAGCACAAATTTTAATTATCCCCACTAATCCTCTGACAGAGCATCTGAATACTCATAGTACTCTCCAACACTTAAATTTATTTTTATCCGTTAATTACATTTTTATTTTCCCTTTATAACTTTCAACTTCCCAGAGGAAGGAATAATCCTACTCATTTTTTTTTTATATTTTATTTATGTATTTGACAGACAGAGATCACAAGTAGGCAGAAAGAGAGGGAGAAGCAGGCTCCCTGCCGAGCAGAGAGCCTGATGCGGGGCTCGATCTCAGGACCCTTGAGATCATGACCTGAGCAGAAGGCAGAGGCTTAACCCACTGAGCCACCCAGGCGCCCCAATCCTACTCATTTTTGTATCTGGAACTGAATTTAGCAAAACATGAACAGTAGGCACTGAATAAATAACGGTTAACTGAGGGAGCTCTTCCAAACCCCAAGTTCCACCTTTTCCTATACTGAAATGCAAGAGAGTAAGAGTACCTGCCATGTAGAGGTTTTCCAAAATGGCCAAACAGTGGGTATCCAATGCAAGAAAAATTGGACTTCCCCTTGGTCTGCAGAACCATATCTACTCAGTGGTCTGCCTCACAGCAGATTCCTGTTTGCCAGTGTTACCATCTCCTTTTTAAAAGTAACACTCCCTTTCCTCCCTTTTCAAAACCCACTGATAGAAAAACAATTAAAGTAATGAAATCCACAGGCCGCCCCCCCATGGTGGAATTCCAGAAGTTTGATACTCTACCACTTAACTCAAAGAAAAATCCTGGTTAAACAATAGTCAAGAGGGTTATTATTCATTCATGTGTTACAGCTTAAAGTATACAAAAGCTTTGATGAATGTAAAGAATTAAGACTTAAGAAGACTGAATAATAGGGACACCTGGGTGGCTCAATTAGGAAGCTGCACATCGGGCTCCTTGCTCATCACAGAGCCTACTTCTCCCTCTGCCTGCTTTCCCCCACCCCATTAAAATCTTAAAAAAAAAAAAAAAAAAGAGAGACTGAATAATAAAACACTTCAGCAGAGTAAAGACTTCAAGAAAACTTTACAAAGCTTAAAGATATCATACCAGAGGACAGAAAAAAAATAGTTTGGAAGGGGCTAAAAATTTAGGTAGACGAGAGAAAAGAATGGAATACATTCAACACAAATTTCACTTCAAAATTTAAGTTTCTATAAGGATCATTTCTAGTTTTTTCTTTTTTTTATTTATGAGATTAAACGTGCCTTGATCATTCTATCTCCCAGGACCAAGACAAGAATAGGGAATGATAAAAGACCCAATGAACTAAATCTAATATAACAAGTATAAGAAGAGTCTAGAGAATCTAAGGTAAATCATAAACTGTTTAGGGACCTTATTTTATTTTTTTTAAGGACCCTATTTTAAAGGCAATTGTATAATATGCATAGCTGAGTGAAAATGATACTCAAGTAATACGATATACATGCTCTCCCTATTATTCTTCTAAATACTAAAAATAATGTATTAGGTTTTTTTTTTGTTTTGTTTTTTGTTTTGTTTTTAAAGCTTTAAATGCACTAAACATGCGGCACATGGGTGGCTTAAGCCTTAAGCATCTGCCTTCAGCTCAGGTCATGATCCCAGGGTCCTGGGACTGGACCCCACATCAGGCTCCTTGCTTGGCGGGAAGCCCGCTCCTCCCTCTCCCACTCCCCCTGCTTCTGTTCCCTCTCTTGCTGTGTCTCTGTCAAATAAATAAATAAAGGGCGCCTGGGTGGCTCAGTGGGTTAAGCCGCTGCCTTCGGCTCAGGTCATGATCTCAGGGTCCTGGGATTGAGTCCCACATGGGCCTCTCTGCTCACCAGGGAGCCTGCTTCCCTCTCTCTCTCTCTGCCTGCCTCCCCATCTACTTGTGATTTCTCTCTGTCAAGTAAATAAATAAAATCTTTATAATAAATAAATAAATAAATAAATAAAATCTTTGAATAAATAAATAAATAAATAAATGTAGTAGCGCTACGGTATCTCCTTCTTCCTTATAATTATACTTACAGTTGGAGCAGGAGCCATAATGCTCATTGGTACAGGAATCATTGGGGTCCCTAAGAAAAAAGCACATTAAATCTTATGAATATAAGTAAATATGACTATATTCTATATTACATGGTACATAAAGAGGTATCCTCACTCACAGTTAATTTAAGTAGAAACATATGACTAATGAAAATTAGATTATTGATGAATGCCCTATTTTCAAAAGCAATGTGGTACAGGCTGGTCTATGTAAACTTACACAACAAAAAACTATTCTAAAAGCAAGAAGACTACCACTACAGCATACTTCTGTCTCAGGAGTTTAAAAATCTGGACAGATACTGATTCCTGTTCATCTGATTCAGTACATCCTGAAAACCAGTAATTTATGCAAATACAGATTCACTAATGAGAAAACACTGTATTAATGAATCCTTTAAAAGTTAAAAAAAAAGTATCCAATGAGAAATTAATCTAGAAACCTTAAAAGAATCTTGTTATTGCTGTTTCTTTAATAAAAACAAAAATCAGGGTGCCTGGGTGACTCAGCTGGTTAAGCAATTGCCTTCAGCTCAAGTTATGATCCTGGACTCCTGGGATCAAGTCCCTCATCAGGGTCCCTGCTCAGCATGGGATCTGCTTCTCCCTCTGACACTCTTCCCTCTCATGCTCTCGCTCTCAAATAAATAAAATCTTTTTTAAAAAATTTTAAAATTTGGGACGCCTGGGTGGCTCAGTTGGTTAAGCAGCTGCCTTCGGCTCGGGTCATGATCCTAGCGTCCTGGGATCGAGTCCCACGTCGGGCTCCTTGCTTGGCGGGGAGCCTGCCTCTCCCTCTGCCTCTGCCTGCCATTCTGTCTGCCTGTGCTCGCTCTCCCCCCACCATGATAAATAAATAAAATCTTTAATAAAAAAAAAATTTTTAATTCAAAAAAAATTTTTTTAAATGCAAAAAATATGACCAGTAATCTCAGTGTCAAAGAAAATCTGTAAGACAATCATCTGTTGGATGCACTGAGGGTTTTAAGAGGTGTCAATGGGGGACACCTGGGTGACTCAATCGGTAAATGGCTGCCTTCAGCTCAGGTCGTGGTCCTGGAATCCAGCCCCACATCGGGATCCTTGCTCATCGAGGAGCCTGCTTCTCTCTGCTTCTGCCTGCCACTCTACCTGCTTCTGCTCTCTCTCCGACAAAGAAATAAATATTTAAAATAAAACAAAAATAGAGGGGTCAATGGGTTAGTAATATCTACATTTTTGTTTTCAACTACACTGTTTACCAACCAGGGTCCACTGTATTGAGTGTTCTTGTGTATATAACTAACAAAATCATCTTGCCATCTGAGCACTAAGAAGAACGCAATAAGGGCAAAAATCAGTGAAAGATTTGTCTAACTTTTCTAATATAAATTTTAAAATGCTTTCTTAAAAGTATATCTCAAGAAGTTCTGAAATTTCTCTTCAGTTCAAATTTAACATCAATTTAAGAGAATTCTCCAGCTAAGACTGATAATAAATTCTTAAACATTTAACATTATCCATTTATTTTCCAATAAAACTTTAATTAACTTGGGCGCCTGGGTGGCTCAGTGGGTTAAAGCCTCTGCCTTCCACTCAGGTCATGATCTCAGGCTCAGGGTCCAGGGATCCTGCCCCGCATCGGGCTCTCTGCTTCCCTTCCTCTCTCTCTGCCTGCCTGCCTGCCTATTTGTGATCTCTGTCTGTCAAATAAAGAAAATCTTATAAAAACACAAATTCAAAAGCCTTCAAAATCTTTTCTATAAAACCAACCAATCAGGAAGGAACTTAAGGCACTGCTTTTTCACGGTCACCTTTCCTGATTCTGAATAAGTGATTAAGTTCATTCCCAATCCCTTAAATTTCTTCACAAAGAAATAAAAAGTAAACTATTCTTCCCTATGAAACCATAACATAAGGGTTCTGTTTAAAAAAAAAAAAAAAGTATCATGGTTACCAGCTAAGGGCCCATAGATCTTCTTACGAGACTAAAAATCTATGAACAAAATCAGGGTATATGAACCGCCCCAAAATTGTTACCTAAATGAAAATGGCTCTGGACACTATTGTTCCTATGTTACTAATCTGTTAGATGGTTGACAGCTTTATTCAGTTTCTTGTTAACATTATTCTCTCAATCACCCTATTCACCAGAAATTCCTTTATATAGTACATTACAGTAAAGCTAAATTACGACTAAAATTCAGCAACTGGTCCACGAAATACGAAACTGGTTTTAATTTAAAATTTTATCTTTTATTTTATTTAAATTTAAATACATATTTCAACCTATACTCCTGGTAGCAGGTGGAAACAAATACACATCCATAATTACCAAAGATATACAACGAGTTGCTACAAGCATAAATGTCTTAAAAATTTGTACAAATATTGCATTCTATTCCATATATATGCGTAAGTATTTGTTCCAACTTTTAAAAGTATGATTTACCCCCGAATTCCTGAAGTGTTAAATAATACTCCAGAAACACTGCCATGTTTATCTTGTGGCTTTTCGCACCTACTCCAACACTGCCATACACTTGACCTAGGAGTAGGAGGGCCCCAAAGCTGAGCCTCTAGAATATATGTGTTATGAATTAATAATCCATCTTAAGAGTCAACTTCAAAGTACTGTTGATTTCTCAAGAATCAAGCTCTTTAGAAAAACACTGTAATTTCAAATAGATCATCCAAAGGTTAAAAATAAGTCTCTGATGTACAGCTTTCCCCAAAGTATTTCTGGATGATTTACAGGAGCATTAACTGATTTCAGCCTGAATTACACAGGTTCTACATGGGGGAGGAGCTTAACATACAAATTAAGAACAGCTCTTAAATGTGGTCTTTTGGAAGGGAAATTGATTTTGTATCAAATGTTTTCAGTCCCACTAAAATATAAAAATATCTAACTACCACCCATAAACCTAAGGAAAAACCTTTGTTCTCCTAAGCCAAGCAATGTTAATTATGTACCTTAAGATAATGGTTCTCATATGTGGGTCCTCTGAGCTATGCTTAAATAGATCTTTAGGAATCCCCTGTTAAAAACTGTTAACTTCTAAAAATAAAAATTCCTGGGATGCCTGGGTGGCTCAGTCGGTTAAGCTAATGCCTTTGGTTCAGGTCATGATCCCAGCGTCCTGGGATGGAGTCCCGCATCGGGCTCCTTGCTCAGCAGGGAGTCTGCTTCTCTCTCTACCCCTCCCCAACGCTCATGATCTCTATCTCTCTCCCACCTAAATTAAATAAAATCTTAAAAAAAAAAAAAATTCCTGGGCTCCAATATCTGAGGATCTGAATCTGTGAATGGGAGTGGAACCTAAATTTTTTTTTTCCTGAGAGTTCGGGAGAGAGGAATTTTTTATATGGTAATTTGGAAAACTCTCCAAGATGTATTGTCAAACATAAAAAAGCAAGAGGCAGGGCACCTGGGTGGCTCAGTCAGTTAAGTGTCTAGCTTCAGCTCTGGTCATGATCCCAGGGTCCTGGGATTGAGCCCCACATCGAGCTCCCTGCTCAGTGGGAAGTCTGCTTCTCTCTCTACCCCTCCCCACTGCTCATGATCTCTCTCCCACATAAATTAAATAAAATCTTAAAAAAAAAAAAAAAAAAAAAAAGCAAGAAGCAAATAGTGTGTGTGTGTAACGTGTGTGTATAGATAGATAAATAAATGGATAGATATATACACATAGATAGATGCTGCTATACATCTGCATTAAAAGAAAATTGGGGGTTCCTGGGTAGCACAGTCCTTAAGCATCTGCCTTCAGCTCAGGTCATGATCCCAGAGTCCCGGACTTGAGCCTCACATTGGGCTCCCTACTCTGCCGGACGTCTGCTTCTCCCTCCCCACTCCCCCTTTCTCGCTGTATCGTCAAATAAACTTTTTTTTTTTTAATATTTTCTTTATTTATTTGACAGAGATCACAAGTAGGCAGAGAGGCAAGCAGAGAGAGAGGAAGGGAAGCAGGCTCCCTGCTGAGCAGATAGGCAGATGTGGGGCTCGATCCCAGGACCCTGGGATCATGACCTGAGCCGAAGGTAGAGGTTTTAACCTACTGAGCCACCCAGGTGCCCCTAAATAAATAAAATCTTGGAAAGAAAAAAAGTAAAACAGTGGATGAAAGTGTACTTAGGGGCAGCCTGGGTGGCTCAGTAAGTTAAGCATCCAACTCTTAATTTCAGCTCAGGTTGTGATCTGAGGGTCATATAATCAAGCGCTGTGTGAGATTCTGCACTGGGTGTGGAACCTACTTAGGATTCTCTCTCCCTCTGCCCCTCCCTCCCGGCTCACCTGCTCACATTCGTGCATGCTCTCCATCTTTCTTTATGAGGGAGACAAAAAACACACACACACATACTTACAGCAGCTTGTAATGTACATTAAAAACTATCTGAAAGGATAAAGAAACCAACCTGTTTTGTTTCCCTCCTTTGTAAGGGAATAGTAACAATGGTTATGTGGAAATATGAGCAAAATCTTTCACTGTATGTATACCTTTTTAACTACTGAATCATACAAATTAGTATGTATTTATTGGAATACGCATTTCCTTTTTAAATAAAGGTCTTTTTGAAAAATCTTCACAGATGAATTTGATACTCAGCCAGATATGAAAAGTACTGTCACAGGAAAATAAGGTATCACATTTACAGAAGTGTGCCAACATCTTTACTCTAAAACACAGTCACGTACATACCATTTTCCTAAAGTTACCAGTATAATGACAAAAGTACAGTTAAAAATAACAGTATCCACAAACTTACCTGGAGGTACAGGTGGAGGAAAACCAGGAAACTGTGGGGGTGGGATCCCTGGTGGAAGCGCTGGGATTCCCATAGGAGGGCGATTCAAATGAGGGGGGAAAGACATTCTTACTGCAGCGGTCTAAAGAAAAAAATCATGACAAATCATTTTATTTGAAAACTTTGCAATTTGATATGCCTGGTTTGTTGGCCTTCATTTTTAGAGTATCTGCAAAATTCTAAAGTTTTCTTACCCAGAGGAGTTGGCAAAGACCCTCTTTTCTCTGTCTGTCCATTGAGAATTTTTTAAAACTTAGATCTTTTCTAAAATAAGTTCCCAAAATGTACACGATCTAAATTCAGGATAGACTCCTACAATCATATGGGAATACATATAAAGGAAGAAAAAAATTTTGAGGTTCAGTTAATATCCAAAAACTAAATACCAAACATCAATGATTTTTTTTTTTTTTAAACCAAACTCAGAATCCAGGAAAATTATCTAACAGTTTTTTGCTTTAAATGTTCTGAGGCATTCATTTTTGTTACATACATCAGCACCTTGAAAATTAAATGTACAAAGTTACACAGTATCTGTTGATTCAGTGTTGGCCAGTTCCTCAAGGACAAATGAATGTCTCAGTGAACTATAAACCTGAGAGAGAAGAAACCTCCTGAAAGAAGGTCACATACTAATCTGTACTAACCACTCAGATATAGAGAGAACATACAAATTGTGACAGTAAGAAAAATGTCCTAGTTTGTGGTAAACTTAAAAGCAAACCTCTTAACCATTCTTGAATGATATTCAATGAATGAATGGAATTCAAGAATCAGAAGCTAACTTTCTTTTTTAGAAGCTAATTTTTTTTAATACACGAATACAGTGAACTGTTTTATTTGGTTTGTGATATTACTACTCAAAATAAATTTAATTTTGTCCTTTAAACAAATATTTTAAGACTCCCTTACCACCAAATTTTATAGTTTCATCAACATACCTGAGTGTCCAAAACTATTAGAAAAAGTAAAAAAAAAAACTACATTAGGATGTCCTGGGAAGATTCCATGCACCAACTTTAAAAAGGAGCCAAAATAAGTGATCTCATACCAGTGATGGCACTAAATAGCAGTGATTTGATCAACAGGAGATATATCTGTCAGACACTAGGAAAAACTCCCCCCATACTCTTTGTAACTGAAGGAGTCTAGAGTTGTTTGAAGCTTTTAAAGAACATCTGTCTCTACTATTTTTTGTGTTTCATACATTGATTTACTCACCCTTCAGAAGAGAGAAGATAAAAAGTGCATGTCTTCCACTTCCTCGCCCCCTAATCCCAACAGTTTGGTATATATCGTTGTATTCTTCTAAATACCTTTCTATACACAAACTAATATATAATTATTTGTGTTTTTCTGCAAACAATATAATCATACTATATTGTTAGGTGCATTTCTCCCTCAATTATCATTAACATCTCTTCGTATCAGTTCATTAACTTCTATTCCAATCTTTATAATGCAGTAAATTACTATAATACAGGCATACAATAATTATTTATTCAATATGGATGGTTGATTCAACATTTTGCCTCTTATAATGCTAAACATTCTTGGACATATAAACCTATGCACTGTGCAAGAAATTCTATTGTTAGTACTACATGTATCTACACTTTACCTCCAAGTCGTCCTCCAAAGCTAGTGTACAAATCTGTATCCCCACCACCAATGTATGGGAATGCCCTTTGCTCAGATCCCCACCATTGCCAGAATCAATCAGTGTTTAAATTATAACAACCTAACAGGTTAAAAAAAAAAAAAAAAATGCTCACGTCGATGAACATTTCCTTAATCACTACGGAGATTGAGTATCTTTTTACCTGTTTATTAGACATTTCTTTAAAATGGTCTTAGAAAAGCATGTCCTTCAGACTCAGAGCTGTTCTTCCTCAGTGTTCTTTTGACTTAATTAGTTAGGATAATACAATAGTCTGTAAAATCTAAACTTCAATTTCAGAAAACACAGTACACTTAAAATACAAAGAAAGCTTTACAAATAAAATAAATTCCTAGGATTTCATACACTTAGAAAATAAGTTATTGCAAATACTTTAAAATATTAAGTATCAGCATAAATTAAAAAGGAAAAATGCATAAATTAAAAAGGAAAAATGCAAATAATTAATGACTGTAGAAGTGTTGAATTTTTAAATAATCTTTTTATAAAACTTTTTGCCCAAAAACAAAAACAAATATTCTATATAAAAGGGGCAGGAGTGTATCTCCTTTTAACAGAGGGCTACTGTCCTACTTACAGAAACTCTTCTATTATCATTATAATACTCTATCTCAGCACTTTCTTAGGAGGGCAGTTGATATTAATACCTGTTGAATAAATAAATGAATGAATGAATCAGTAAACCGATTTATTAAGAAGCTCCCATGTGCCAATACTATGCTAGCAATGACCCAGTGCCTAGCCTCAAAATGTTTACAAAGATTGGAGCATGAATTCATCTCCAGAATCATTTATTGTCAAATATTAGCTGTAAGTATTATTTTTTAAGACCTATACTCTTGGTGTTTAAATTCTATTTCATGACTTTTAAATGTATAATTCATTCTGTACAAATTAACCAGATTATGTCTTAGTTTATGCCAATGTATCCATTCCACTCACTTCTAATTTTTGTGTTCTATGGCCCTTTCATTTAGCACCATTCACAACTTGCTTATTCACAGGCGAGCTTCAAAAAGTGAAGGTATTCTTAGTAAGATAATGGTCCCTCCAGTAGCCAGAAAACTACAATTCTGGTGATCACTGATAAATATTAATGTTCATTTTAAGCATCCTAAAATGAGAGTATCAATACTTTTTACAAAATGAACTTCTGTTTTCACATGTGAAAATGAGAATAAACTTTTATAACCAAAAGCAAAGTTTATCAGTTTTTATCTACGGTTGATAAACGGTAATACTCTCACTACAAATTATACAGAGATTCAAAGTTGGTAAGTACTTTGCAGAATAAAGTAGGGAAAAGACTAGGAACTACTACAATATGGTGGTCAGGCCTCACCAAGACAGTAGGCAAATTGAACAAAAAAGACTCCAAAGGGGCCTAGGCAGAAGCACAGTGAACAGCAAATACAAAGAGCCTGAGGTGGGCATGGAGTGTTTATGGGAGGAAAGCAAGGCCAAGAGCTGGAACAGAGTACTTCTGAGGAACGTCAAAGATAAATGCCAACCAAGGATTACTTGGGGGAGGGGATTCAGAGACTACAGTACTTTGTAGGCCACTGTAAAGGTTTTGATTTTTACTATGAATGAGATGGAAAACATCTGAAAGACTTCTGACCTGACTCAGTTTAACAGTGTCACTGGCCACTGTGTTAAGACTGGAAAACAAGGGTAGAAGCAGGAGACCACTGCCAGTAACAGTCCAGAGAGGGTGGCCTGAAATAGGTGGAAGTGGCTAAAGTGTTAGATCCTGGATGCAGTACTTTGAAGGTAGCCAACTGCTGCGGAGGGGTCATGTGTGAGGTTTAAGAAAAGAAATGCAAAGGTTATTCTATTAGCACTGAAATGACTTAAATAACTTTAAAAATACTTGTATTTTTTCACTTTGGAGTTGATTTCACTTTTAGAACGCTCAAAGCATTTTTACCCAGTAGGCATGAAACCTTTTGGCCCAAAGTAACAAAAACAAGCACCTATGATGCAAGTGCTCCTTATCTCTAGCGTGGCAGTGGTCATACAGGTTTATTATGCATTTGTCAAAATTAACTGAAATTACAATGGTTAAAATGGGTTCATTATATTGCATGCAAATTTTATCTCAATAAATCTAGTCTCCTCCATCTAAAAAAACTTAAAAAAAAAAACCTTGCAAATAAGATTTATCTTTATCACTCAAAATATGCATGCATTCTGCATTTCTTCTTTTTTTTTCTTCTTTACACTTTTAAAATCACTCTTTTTTTCCTACACTGCTTACTGCTTACAACCATTCCTCCATTGCAAATTTATCCCAACAGAAAACAAATTATTTCACCAGGAATAGATACAGTGGCTAACCCCATCACAACACTGTGCCAAATTTCAAATGGTAAGAGGTAAATGAACCAACAGATTCTCCTTAGTAAATGAGTATGCAACTCATTCACTCACTCAACAAATATCTATCTCCAATTTTATGTCAGGTTCTATGTATTGGTTTTATTAGCTCTGAAAGAACAAATTTAGGATATTATATAGTTACACAGCCAGCCAGCTCAATGGCTCTACACTGAATATAAATGATCATGACTATAGAATGCATTGTACACTTGTTTACAGCCTGCAGGGTACAATGGCCTCACATACCTGCCCCAGCCTAAGCAAAACAAACCCTTCAAAACATCATTTCTCAAACTGAATTTCTACAGAAGTCAAGTCTTCAGGAAGTATTCCTAAGAAAAAGTGTTCCATGTCTCAAGAATGGAAAATGCTTGATCAACAAAAAATTTCTTCTGCAGGAAAACTTTTCAGAGATATGAAAATGAGTCAAGTCTCCAAAAAGGGAACTGATCTTTTTCTGAGATTTGCACTTAGCTGTTTTACCAATTTCAATGATTAAAAAGCAATACTACCTACAGAGAAAAATTAGTGATAGACTGGAGCTGAGGTGGGAACAAGGAGTGGCATGCAACAAGGAAGAGAGGAATCCTTTTTGGGGTAACAGATGCACAACTCGAAACATTTACCAAAAAAAATCATCAAATTACATGTTACAAAGAGTGTATTTTGTGTGTTAACTACACCTTAATAAAGTTGCTTTAAAAAGGGGGGGGGGGCGCACCTGGGTGGCTCAGTGGATTAAGCCTCTGCCTTCAGCTCAGGTCATGATCTCAGGGTCCTGGCATCAGCTCCCTGCTCAGCAGGGAGCCTGCTTCCCCACCCCACCTCTCTGCCTGCCTCTCCAGCCTACGTGTGATCTCTGTCAAACAAATAAATAAAATCATTTAAAAAAAAGAAAAGAAAAGCAATACCAACTCAGGGCAATTTCAGGCTAAATCCAATTAAGACTTGTAGATCAGACAATATTGAATCAGTATTAATTTCCTAATTTTGTTCACTCTACTGTTGTTAAAAATGAAAATGTCTTTATTCTAGGAAATATACCTGAAGTGTTTAAGGACTAAGGGACACCTCATCTGCAGCTTACTGGTAAAACACTTCAGAAGAAAACTATGAAGAAAAAGGAGAGGATAAAGCAAATCTGTGAAATGTTATCATTTGGGGAATCTGGGTAAAAGGTATTTGAGAATTCTTTCTACTGTTCTTGAAACTTTTTTGAAGTCTGAAATCATACTAGGTTTTAAAAAGTAGTATCAACAATTCTGGTGGTGAAAATACTGTTCTTTTCTGGAGTTTTAAAACTCAAAAAAAGGGTCAGAAAAAAGCTATTCAAAAACGTTAAGGGGGACTCAATCGAAACTTTTAGGAATGGCAGTGGTAGTTGTCAGAAAAGACTATCAAAATTAAAATACACAGAATGTTTTTGTAAGATACTGAATGACTCAATGACTACTTTTGCTTCCAAAGCTACAAAATAGTCAATATAATTTTTCTTTAAACCATACGTAAATGAGAGAACTATATAGCTAATCTGTGATCCAAAAAGTTACTTGAAAATTCTAAACTTGTAATAGGTCTGAAATTGTTACCAATGTTAGAATGAACTCATCCTATTTTAAAAACATATTTAAGGGGCACCTGGGTGGCTCAGTGGGTTAAAGCCTCTGCCTTCCGCTCAGGTCATGATCCCAGGATCCTGGGATCACGCTCCACATCCGGCTCTCTGCTCAGCAGGGAACCTACTTCCCTTCCTCTCTCTCTGCCTGCCTCTCTGCCTACTTGTGATCTGTCTGTCAAACAAATAAATAAAATCTTTAAAATATATATATATATATACACACATATATATTTAAAAGCCTTACCACAGTGGAATAAAAAGATACTAAACCATAAAATAAAAACACTTAACTCAAACTATTATTAATATAAAGTGCCTCTTTTTTAACATTGGAAAAATAAAAACACTTTCTTCCTAGAAGTAGTTTGGAACCATACCTAAATAAATAAATAAGGGGAAAACTACTCTGGGAATCCCAAATGGAAATCTGGTAACCCCGAGGAGATGATTTTTTTTAAAGTAGGCTCCACCAAGGGTGGAAAACAAGTTGAACTCACAACCCTGTGATCAAGACCTGAGCTGAGATCAAGAACTGGATGGCTCAGGGAACCTGAGTGGCTCAGTCGGATAAGCATCTGGCTTTTGATTTGGCTCAGGTCCTGATCTCAGGTCTTGAGACTCGGCCCCGAGGCGGGTTCCCTGCTCAGCAGAAGTCTCCCCAAGGAGTCTGCTTGAGAGTTTCTCTCTCTCATAAATAAATAAATCTTAAAAAAAAAATAAAAAAAGAGTTGGGACACAACTGACTGAGCCACCCAGGTGCCCCAAAAAGAGCAATTATTTAATGAAAATATTACCTAACATTTCAATTTATTTGTTTACAAAAGCCTTCGACATATGTTATCCCACGGAATCTCCCAAATTACTTGGCACAGATACATTATTCATTTACAGATGAAGATGCTACCCTGCCCAACGGAAAACAGTAAGTGGCCGGGGACTCCAAAGTCCCCACTATCCTG
Organism: Mustela nigripes; assembly: GCF_022355385.1. Lineage (NCBI taxonomy): Eukaryota > Metazoa > Chordata > Mammalia > Carnivora > Mustelidae > Mustela > Mustela nigripes. Next base: position 131,938,347 of record NC_081569.1, read on the forward strand.
AAATTACCCATCCAAAGGCTGTTTTCACTGTATCACAATGCCTCTCTCCAGTAACAACATACCAAGAAGAAACTTCTCATTAAGGGTTAACTTTGATTTTATTTATAAAAACTTATTCAGAATACAGCAGAAGAAATGTTGAGTCCCCGCTTAGGCTCTTAAATAACAGTATCAGTTAACTTGGACTGAACACTATGTTACTTAGCCATTGCTCTAAGGATTTGGGGTATGTTTTTCTCAGTCCCCAAACACAATAACCGATGAAGCGGATACTACTCTAATCCTCAATTTACAGATGAAGAAAACCAAGACTTTAAGAAAAGTTAAGTTAATTAGAACTGCATACTATCTGTTTGAATCATGAGGAAGCAATGACCAACTGGATGCCTTTCAAGGCCTCTGAAGGTTTTTGGATATCCTCTAAAAATCAGAGTCCCCGAAACAACAAAAAAATTGTCTACTGCCAACTACCTAATTCAGGATACTTCATACTACAGCAGTCCGCGACTAGATTAGTCCAATCTCTACCCTCCTGTCGGTCGGCTCCACTCTGCCCGGTACCAAAATGGCTCTTCCATGGCCAAACAAATCCACATTACATAACTTCCAAAATAATCTTCATATTCCGAGATCTACTTCGAAAAACGTATTTAAAAAGTACGGAAGACCACAGAAGAGTAAGAAACAAGGAACACCTTTTAATGTGGCACTTGGTCACAGCCTAGAATGAATGGGGAATATAGTTCACTATATTAAAGCTGGAGGAGGAAGGGGGCAGGACCACCATCCTCATGACAATCTCGAGAGAGCCGGGGGGCTGCTAAAAAAGGTGGGCATTAGGGGAATTCGGGTTGGGGGAGTGAGGGAGTCCACTCGGTGGCGGGCTCTGGATGACGGAAGAGGAGAGGAAAGGAATCCGTTGGTGACCCGGCACCTCGCTAAAAAGGGTGGGTGCTCGAGGGCTCGTAAGCAGAGCCTGGGGCAAGAGTGTCCTAGGCCCGGAAAATCTACAGGAGGGCTCCGCAAGCTCGGGTTAGAAAGGGGCCTCAGAGAAGGGCTCCGAAGGGGCCGACGGATCATTTTGTGGCAAACGTGGAGCCCCGAATGGGCCAAGGCGATTCACTCTGGGGCGGACCGTGGAGGGGAAAAGGAAAAGTGGGCGACAATGCAAGGAGGAAAGCTCTGGCAGTAGGTCCGGCCTCCACCGGCTCCAGATGGGCCCACTGGTATTCCAGGCCTTAGAGAAGTGAAGAAACCCAAGCCTCGTGCCCGTCCCCTCCCCCACCCCAACCCCCCCTTTACCCCCCAAATCCCACCCCGGCCCTTTCGCAGCCTCCCCGGCTTCCCCTCCTCCCGCAACCGAGGTACCCGGTTTCCCGGTTCCCACACGCGTCCAGAGGCGTGAACTCACCCGCCGCTGAGGAAACGGTGCGGTCTTCGCGGTGTTCCGGGCTCCAGGTTACCAGCGGGCTCCACCGGTTCGAGGTCTCTGCGCGCCGCTCGCCGGGAGTCTGGTTCCGAAGCGCCTACTCGCACAGGCCGCAAACACAGCCGCGCTGCGCGGGGAGCTTCTGGAGGTCTTCCTCTTGCCCGGCGTGCACTGCGGCCGGGGAGAGTGAAGAGGCGGATCATAGAGAAGAACGCGTATAGATAGTCCTCTCTTTTGGCTCTGAATCACCACGCAGCGGCGCATAACCATAGAGAAGGAGCGCCTCGTGGGGGCTAGAAAGGCTCGAGCTGTAAATTACGACCCACCCTGCCATTTTTGATTGGAGCTGATTAAATCTTAAGACTACGAGACGCCATCTTGAGGTCAAGGTTCTGCTGCGCACGGCGCAAAGGCTGTTAGAAATGTCTTACCTTTTGTAGTGTGGGTCTCGGGGTTTACAGCCTTCCTCTGTGGCTCGTTGAGGGTCGGCGTCCTGCAGACCGGGCCTTACCCAACACCGCAGCGGAAACGGCGAGTGCTGACCTTTCCCTGGAAAACAGCTACCCTTGATACCAAGAACTAACCGGCAAAGGGCGTGGTAGTTTCCAGTGCACGCGCCCACCCCTTGTGCGCGCTGGTAGGGCCCAAGAGGTGGCCGAGGATGCTTGAAATACCTAAAACGGCCTTAAAAACGTCTCATATAACTTTCATTCTGTAATGTAAAGGTGCCGAAAAGGTCACTTACTAGATGAACGGAAATAAAACGAGATTAATGGAAATAAACTAATCACAAATGGTTCTTCAATTTATGAACATTTAGGGGCATTATCTTTTCCCAGGCCTTTGTTTCCCAACTCTCGCTTCTTGAAAGGCTTATCACTTTTTCAATATAAATGTATTGTTTCCCGGTGCCTGGGTGGCTCAGTGGGTTGAAGCTTCTGCCTTCGGCTCAGGTCACCATTTCCGAGTCCTGAGATCGAGCCCCGCATCGGGCTCTCTGCTCAGCCAGGATCCTGCTTCCCTTCCCCTCTGCCTGCCTCTCTGCCTACTTGTGATCTCTGTCTGTCAAATAAATAAAATCTTTTTTTAAAAAAATAATAAAAATAAAATACTGTTTCCCTGAGTGCCTGGTGCTAAGTGCTGGGAGTATGAAGGTAAATGCAAGTGAGATTTTACTGTTGTTTGGGAAGAGCTGCAAACAGCGCGGAGCAGATGACAAACACACCATCGTGTATAAAATTGAAACATACACCCTTTCCTTATCTGCTTTTCCTACCGAATTTTACTCTATAGCACTTATCACTACTTACTGTACTATGTACTTTTTTTATTTTTTAAAAGATTTTATTTATTTATTTGACAGAGATCACAAGTAGGCAGAGAGAGGAAGAGAAGCAGGCTCCCTGCTGAGCAAAAAAGCCCTATGCAGCACTTGATCTCAGGACCCTGAGATCATGACCTGAGCAGAAGGCAGAGGCTTTAACCGCTGAACCACCCAGGCACCCCTTATGTATTTTTCTTATTCTATGGTTTGTCTTTCCCTACTCCACTAGAATGTAAATTTTTAGGGATTGTCGTTCTTGTTCACTGCCGTATGGTAGTGCCTAGGACAAGGTCTGGTACATAGCAAATGCTCAATAAATAATTGTTGAATTAAAGAAATCATTATATGTGAGTACCAACAGAACACAAAATGCTGTGGGAGAATAATGGGAAAGGCTCTAACATTACTATCATTTGTAAAATTTACATCTACCTGTATTTCTTATTAGGTTTCCTTACCATTAAGTAGGGCTAATAATAGCTATTCCCAAGAGCTATTGCAAGAATTAAATTAACTGGGTGCCTGGGTGGCTCAGTTGGTTAAGCGACTGCCTTCAGCTCAGGTCATGATCCCAGAGTCCTGGGATCGAGTCCCAGATCAAGTCCCGCACGTGTCCCACATTGAGTCCCACATCAGGCTCCATGCTGCATGGGGAGTCTGCTCCCTCTGACCCTTTCCCCTCTCATGCTCTCTCTTACTGTCTCTCTCTCAAATAAATAAATAAATATCTTAAAAAAAAAAGATGTGATATATTAAAAAAATGAATTAACTAATGCATGTGAAAGTACTTTGTTCAGTAAAGTGCTAGTCAAATGCTAGTTACATTTTTCAAATCACCGATTATGAGGGCATCTGGATGGCTCAGTTGGTTATGCAGCTGCCTTCTGTTCAGGTCATGATCCCAGGGTCCTAGGGTTGAGCCCCCACATTGGACTCCCTGCTCAGTGGGGAGCCTGGTTCTCCCTCTGCCTCTGCCACTCCCCCTGCTTGTGTTCTCTCTCTTGCTCTCTGTCAAATAAATAAAATCTTTAGGGAAAAAAACAGATTGTGCCTATTTTTTACAACTACCAACATGAACACAGAAATCTTTTCAAATTACTCTGTATCCCTTTCCTTTTTAGAAACATTGTATAGAAATTCATGTATTACTTTTATAAAAACAACAACAACAACAAAAAGAGTTGTCTTAAGTTTGCTAGCTTTTTTTAGTAGGCATTTGTTGCTTACATTGACCCTGCATCCATTCCCCTGCCTTTAGTAATGGTACTCCAAATTTCCTGAATGATCCTTCCACTACTCTAGATCTTTGTAGTTTGGGTGTAAACTCCTAACCCTAGCCAGACCCTTTAGAACACAGGGATAAAATTAGAATCTAATCAGAGCCTGGTAATTGAGTATTTATGTTGTACCAGGTACTATTTTAAGTATCTTATAAATATCAGCAACTTTTTTTTTTATTTTATTTATTTATCTGACAGACAGAGATCACAAGTAGGCAGAGAGGCAGAGAGAAAGGAGGAAGCAGGCTCCCTGCTGAGCAGAGAGCCCAATGTGGGGCTCGATCCTAGGACCTTGGGATCATGACCTGAGCTGAAGGCAGAGGCTTTAACCCACTGAACCACCCAGGCGCCCCAAATATCAGTAACTTTAAACTTCACAGCAACCAAAGTAGGAACAGTTGTGGTTTAGAAACTAAGGCTTAGAAAGGTTAAATAAGGGACACCTGGGTGGCTCAGTTGGTTAAGCATCTGCTTTCCTGCATCTGGGCTTATAGCTAGCGGGGAGTTCCCTCTGCCATTCCCCCTGCTTGTGCTCTCTCCCTGTGTCCAACAAATAAATAAAAATCTTAAATTAAAAAAAGAAGAAGAAGGGGCGCCTGGGTGGCTCAGTGGGTTGAGCCTCTGCCTTCGGCTCAGGTCATGATCTCAGGGTCCTGGGATCGAGCCCCGCATCGGGCTCTCTGCTCGTCGGGGAGCCTGCTTCCTCCTCTCTCTCTGCCTGCCTCTCTGACTGCCTCTCTGCCTGCTTGTCATCTCTGTCTGTCAAATAAATAAATAAAAATTAAAAAAAAAAAAGAAGAAGAAGGTTGGATAAGTTGCCCAAAGTTATAAGAACAGTAAGTGTTGGAGCCAATCTAGTTCCTAATTCCATGGTCTCAACCATTACACTCTGCTGCTGCATCTAGCAAGAATAATGCTAAAAGAGGTTGAGGGAGGGGACTCTTATTCACTTAACTTAAAAATGGAAGGATTTAAACTTAGTAGTAGGGATAAGAATGAAACAATCACAGAAGAAACCTGAGCTAAGAGAAGGTGAGAGATTTTTGACAATATCATTTGAGAACACATTCAGTCATTCCTACTTATTTATTTATTTATTTATTTTTAAGATTTACAGGGGTGTCTGGGTGGCTCAGATGGTTAGACATCAGCTTTCAGCTCAGGTCCTGATTCCAGGACCCCGGGATGGAGCCCCTCATTGAGGGGCTCCCAGCTTGACGGAAGCCTACTTCTCCTTCTTGCTCTACACTGTTTCCCCTGCTTATACTCGCTCTCTGTCACATAAATAAATAACATCTTTTAAAAAGAAATAAATAAAAATAAAATGAAATAATTAAAAATAATAAATTAAAGAAAGATTTACAGAGAGAGCACAAGTGCCTGTCGGATGATCAGTGGGGGAGGGGCTGAGGGACAGAATCTCCCAGCAGATGACCCCCTGCTGAGTGCATAGCCCAAATCCACCCCACCCCCTACCCCCCCACCCCACCCCCACCCCTGGGAACTACCTAAGCCAAAACCAAGAGTTGGAGGCTTAACCAACTGAGCCACCCAGGCACCCTAAGATTTGGCCATTCTTTTTCTTTTTTCTTAAGATTTTATTTATTTATTTGACAGACACAGCGAGAGAGGGAACACAAACAGAGGAAGTGAAGGAGCTTCCTGCCAAGGCGGGAGCCGGATGCGGGGCTCAATTCCAGGACCCTGGGACCACACCCTGAGCCAAAGGCAGACACCCAATGACTGAGCCACCCAGGCCCCCCAATTTGCCATTCTTGAAGCCATCATGTTTCTAGACTTCTCAGGATGTAAGCAAATATATTCTTTTTCCTAAATCAGTATGAATTTTCTATCCCTTCAACAGAAAGAGTTCTGAACGATACACCTGTATGTTACTTGTAGAGATAGGTTAAGCCATTCCCCTGCAGTAACAGGCATCCCCCTTCTTAGGAGTTTTTCCTCACAGGCCCTTACTGAGGAAAGCAACTGTTGATAATGAATTTTGAAACTGGTGACCACATTATGTGGATTCTGACCCTATTCCTATGGCCAAATCTGGTCAGCAACATAGCATGTGACCTGTGTGAAAAACATTGGTCAGTTGACCCATGAAGATCCTGTCAAGAACTTAAACCAGAGATGTAGAGGATTCAGTTAATAGACAGCAAAAGAGAAACGCAGTGATGGGGGATAATGTGGGTGAGTCATCTGAAAAACAGAAGGTCGCTAGAATAGGCACCTTTGTTCCCTAGATCGGGAGGAGGAAATTGTTGGAATTCTTATCAAGCACCTGAGCTGTCATCAGAACTGCTGGATTTAAGGCAAAATCCTGATGAATATCTAGTCTACCTGAGACCCAGCCATGTAGCCTCGGTTCCTGCTTCATCATTCCAGGACATATGCCACTGTATCATAGTCTTTTTCTCACATAGTCTCCCTACTAGACATTGAGTTTTATTCCAAGGAAGGGAGCACGTGTTTACTCATCTTTATTTTTATTTCTTTAATTCACCTTTATTTATTTATTTATTTATTTATTTTGACAGAGAGAGAGAGAGAGCGAGCGCACAAGCAAGAGGAGTAGCAGAAGGAGAGGGAGAAGCAGGCTCCCCACTGGGCAGAGACCCAGATGCGGGGCTCGATCCCAAGACCTTGGGATCATGATGTGAGCCGAAGGCAGACCCTTAACCAATTGAGTCACCCAGGTGACCCCTTAATTCACCTTTAAATGCGCAAATTTGTGAACACATAGTGTTCACAGTGTTTGGTTGTGTTTTTTTTTTTTTAAATCACAGCATATCTTTAAAATGTAGCAAAATAATTTTAAACAGCCAGATATGAATCAGCTTTTCTCTACGTCACTGCCTAAAGCTCCAAAGTAGGCTACTTTGTTATGAAGATTCATGCTTTATGTGAATTAAAAGGGCTGCCACTTGGCATTATTAAAATATTTGTGTAGGGACGCCTGGTGGTTCATTCAGTTGAGCATCCAATTCTTGGTTTCGACTCAGGTCAATATCTTACGGTCGTGAGATGGAGCCTTGCATCAGGCTCCGTGCTCACTGGGGAGCCTGCTTAAGAGTCTCTCCCTCCACCCCTCACTCTGCTCATGCTGTCACTTTCTCTCTAAAATAAATAAATAAAATATTTTTAAAAAGCATTTGTGTCGTTACAGAACACAGATACATTGTGTTAGACCTTCTAAAGTTACCAGAAAACAAGTAATAATATCAGGTCAAAAAAGAGATGGGTGTAAAGGGCAATTTTCCATGGACTCTGTTTTGGCCTGTAAAGAAGAGATCCTCATATATCCTTGAAAAATGACGGCTTGTTAAAATGTTATGGTAGGGGCGCTGGGGTGGCTCAATCGTTTGAAGCCTCTGCCTTCAGCTCAGGTTATGATCCCTGGGATCAAGCCCTGCATCGGGCTCTCTACTCAGCAGGGAGCCTGTTTCCCCCTTTCTCTCTGCCTGCCTCTCTGCCTCCTTGTGATCTCTGTCTGTCAAATAAATAAATAAAATATTTATACAAAAATGTTTAAAAAATAAAAAAAATTATAAAAAATAAAATGTTATGATAGGAATTTGTAAAGTATCAGTAGCAGCACTTTCTGTAGCCAGCAGATCAAAAATCAGGAGAAAGTATTATTCTTAGCCATGTTTTAACCAGTCCTGTAAAGGGAGGACAAATGATGAAGAAGATATGAAAAATTCTCCCCTTTATTAGTAATCACAGAAATGCTAATACCATAGTGAGATAATCACTTTAAAGTTCTTTCATTTGGGGGCACCTGGATCGCTCAGCTGGTTAGGCAACTGCCTCCGGCTGGGGTATAATCCCGGGATCCCAAGGAGTGAGTTCCATATCAGGCTCCCTGCTCAGTGGGGAGTCTGCTTCTCCCTCTGACCCTCTCCCATCTTATGCTCTCTCACTCTCTCTCTATGTCAAATAAATAAATAAAATCTTTAAAAAATAAAATAAAATTTAAGAAGTCTGGTAATACAAGGATGTAGAATAAGAGGAACATGTAGGAATTTCTGGTAGAAGTGTGTATTGGCACAACTACTTTGGCATAACCTAGAAAAATAAAGCATGTGTTTTCCCTATGACCCAGCAGCCCACTCCTACTATTGTTTGAGAACTCTTGCATGCCTTCACCAGGACTATCCTCAAGAATGTTTATAAGGGGCGCTTGGGCGCCTCAGTGGATTAAGCCTCTGCCTTGGGCTCAGGTCACGATCTCAGGATCCTGGGATCGAGCCCCACATCGGGCTCTCTGCACAGCGGGGAGCCTGCCACCCCCGCCCCGGCCCGCTGGCTGCCTCTCTGCCTACTTGTGATCTCTTGTCTGTCAAATAAATAAATAAATTCTTAAAAAATAAAAAGAATGTTTATAACACTGTGGTTCATAAAAGAAAAAAAATATTGGAAATTACTCAAAAGTCTGGCAAGATGATAAACATATTTTCAATGAGTCACATAATGAGCATTATATAAAAATACAATGAATAATTCAATTTTACAATTACACACATGAGATGCTGAACAACAGCAAAAAGAAACAGGCCAGAAGTCTATATTGTATGACATCATTGTTGTAAAGATTAAAAATTGGCATAAACTAAAAAAAATTTAAAAACTGGCATAAGTGATAATCTATTGTATAAAGAAATAAATGTGTGGTAGGCTCAGTGGCTTAAAGCCCCTGCCTTTGGCTCAGGTCATGATTCTAGGGTCAGGAGATTGAGACCCGCATCAGGCTCTCTGCTCAGCAGGGAGCCTGCTTCCTCCTCTCTCTCTCTGCCTCTCTGCCTACTTGTGAGCTCTGTCTGTCAAGTAAATAAAATCTTAAAAAAACAAAAAACAAAGGAATTGAGGAGCCTGGTGGCTCAGTCAGTTAAGCATCTGCCTCTTGTTTTCCACGCAGGTCATGATCTCAGGATCCTGGGATCGACCCTCTCACATCAGGTTCCCTGCTCAGCAGTGAGACGGCTTGTGGATCTCTCCTTCTCCCTCTGCTCCTCCCCCACTCCCATGCCAGCACTCTCTCTGTCTCTTCCTAAAAAATAAATTAATTAATTAAAAAAAAAGGAATTATCAATTGAAAATTCGGGGTAGCAAGTTACACCCGAGAGTTATCACACCCCTTTGGAGGGAGGAATGGTGATGAGAAACAACATACATGTAGCCTCAGTCATTTTGGTAATGTTCTGGTAAACAAACACAGTGGTGGGTTTACTAGTTTTCATGTTATTGTGTTTCACAATTTTTTTAAAGGATTTTATTTATTCATTTGAGAAAGAGAGCATAAGCGGGGGAGAGGCAGAGGGAGAGAGAGAAGCAGATTCTCTGCTGATTTGGGAGCCAAGGGGCTAGATCCCAGGACCAGGAGGTCATGACCTGAGCAGAAAGCAGATGCCCAACCATCTGAGCCACCCAGGCGCCCCTATGCTTCATAATTTACATATGCATTACATATATTTTCAATGCAGTAAATATTACAAAATTTTAAATTAAAAATAAATTATGCAATGACATCTGTATATACTTACAGAACCATTTTAATTTGCTTTTTAGAACTTTACGTAAATGGAATCATAGTTATTCAATTTTCTTTTTCTTTTTTAAGATTTATTTTTTTTTAGAACATGATTCCTTTTTTTTTTTTTTTTAAGATTTTTTGAAATTTATTTATTTGTCAGAGAGAGAGAAGAGCCCAAGCGGGCCAAGCGACAGACAGACAGGGAGGGAGAAGCAGGTTCCCCACTGAGAGGGAGCCTGATGTGGGACTTGATCTCAGGACCCCAGGATCATGACCTGAGCTAAAGGCAGACTCTCAGCAGACTGAGCCACCTAGGCGTCCCATCTTTTTTTTTTTAAGATTTATTTTTTTATTTGGGGGAGAAAGGATGAAGGAGAAGGAGAGGGAGAGAGAGAATCTTCAGCAGACTCCCAGCTGAGCAAGGAGCCCGACAGGGCTTGACCCCACGATTTGGAGACTATGACCTGAGCCACAATCAAGAGTTGACATTCAACTGACTGATTCACTCAGGTGCCCCTAGAGTTATTCAATTTTCTTTCCTTTTTTTTTTTTTTTTTTTTTAAAGATTTTATTTCTTGGGCGCCTGGGTGGCTCAGTTGGTTAAGCGACTGCCTTCAGCTCAGGTCATGATCTCGGAGTCCTGGGATCAAGTCCTGCATTGGGCTCTGGGCTCCATGGGAAGTCTGCTTCTCCCTCTGACCTTCTCCCCCCTCTCTCTCTCAAATAAATAAATAAAATATATTTTTAAAAATCCTTTAAAAAGAGAAGATTTTATTTCTTTATTTGAGAGAGAGCACAAGCCGGGGGAGGGTCAGAGGGAGAGGGAGAAGCAGACTGCCCACTGAGTGGGGACCCTGATGCAACACTTGACCCCAGGATTCTGAGATCATGATCTGAACCCAAAGCAGATGCTTAACCGGCTGAGCCACCCAGGCGCTCCAGAGTTATTCAATTTTCACTTATGAATAAGGCGAGGGTAGTTTTTTTTTTTTTTTGTACATTAAAGAAGTATGTAGAAATGTACTTAATTTTAAAGACTGAGCTACCTCATTTTTTTTTTAAGTTTTTTTTTTTTTTTTTTTCAGTCATCTCTATACCCAACAGGGGGCTCAAACTCACAACCAGGAGAGGAAGAGCCCACCGAGCCAGCCAGGTGTCCCCGAGCTACCTCATTTTTTAAATTGCTACATTGTATTTCATAATATGGTTGTGTCATAGTGTATGGGACCAGAAAGTTTTCAGAAGCAGGTAACAGAGCACCCATCTCAAACTGGCTTAAACACTCAGGGAATGTTTTGGGAGACTACATAGGATGTTCTTCAGGGCTGGGTGATCTAGAAGCTCGGTAATTTTATCAAGAACAAGGTTCCTCCTGAGGCACCTGGGTGGCTCAGTGCTTGAGTGTGGGACTTCGACTCAGTGTCCTGGGATTGGCAGGGAGCCCCATGCAGGGCCTGCACTCAGGCAAGAGTTGGTTTCTGCTTCTCCCTCTCCCTCTCCCTCTGACCCTCCCCCTGCTCATATGCACTCTCCTTCTCTCTCTCTCTCACACACATATAAATAAATAAAATCCTAAAAAAAGAAGAAGAAGAAGAAGAAGAGGCGGGGGGGGGCGGGGGCGGCTAAGTGGCTCATTCAGTTAAGCATCTGCCTTTGGCTTGAGTCATGGTCCTAGGGTCCTGGGATCCAGCCCCATATCTGGCTCCCTGCGTAGCAGAAGACCTGTTTCTCCCTCTCCCTCTGACTGTCACTTTCTCTGCTTATGCTCTTGCCCTCTCTGTCAAATAAAATAAAATAAAATAAAGTAAAATAAATGAAAAGAAAAGAACAAGGTTCTTCCTTCCTTGCTTTTTCCCTCTTTGCTCTACCATCTACAATATGGGCCTTCTTTTTCTTTTTTTTTTTTAAAGATTTTATTTATTTATTTGACAGAGAGAAATCACAAGTAGATGGAGAGGCAGGCAGAGAGAGAGAGGGAAGCAGGCTCCCTGCTGAGCAGAGAGCCCGATGCGGGACTCGATCCCAGGACCCTGAGATCACGACCTGAGCCGAAGGCAGCGGCTTAACCCACTGAGCCACCCAGGCACCCTCTTTTTCTTTTTTTTAAAGATTTTATTTATTTATTTGACAGAGATCACAAGTAGGCAGAGAGGCAGGCAGGGTGGGGGTGGCCTTGGGGGAAGCGGGCTCCCTGCTGAGCAGAGAGTCTGATGTGGGGCTCCATCCCAGGACTGCGGGATCATGACCTGAGCTGAAGGCAGAGGCTTTAACCCTCTGAGCCACCAGGCGCCCCAATATGGACCTTCTTCGTTTATTTTTTCCTCTTTATTTTCTTTTAGTAATTTCTACACCCAATGTGGGACTCAAACCTACGACCCCAAGATCAAGAGTCATACACTCTTCTAACTGATCCAGTTAGACACCCCAATGTGGGCCTCATTCTAAGGCCAGCTCCCCTCGTGGTCATAGGGTGGGTACATTGAGCCCACATACTTTTTGATTCAGGAGAAAGACTGAGTGGATTTCAGAAGCTCTCCCAGAAGATCAAGGAAGAATTTCCCACAAGCTCCAGGAATCTGAATTAAATCACATCCTAAACTGAGTTTCCTGCTCTTGCCTGAAACAATCTTTGGTAAGATAGATGCAATTACCCTTGGAAAAGCAGGCTTTTCCCTTGAGTTGAGAGTCATGTCAGCTTTCTCTGAAACCCAAGGTCTTGTGCTGGGTAAAGGTGAAACAAAATTATAATTCTGTTAGAAAAAAAGAAAAGGGAAACAGATACCGAGAAGGCAACCATCGTCCACTGTACAGTTTATTTATGAATTTCCTTATTTAAATTTTATTTATTTATTTTAAGTAGGTGAGCCCAGGGTGGAGCTGTGTGGGGCTCGAACTCAGGACCCTGAGATCAGGACCTGAGCTGAGATCAAAAGTCCTATGCCTAGGGGCACCTGGGTGGCTCAGTGGGTTAAAGCCTTTGCCTTCAGCTCAGGTCATGATCCCAGGGTCCTGGGATCGAGCCCCACATCGGGCTCTCTGCTCAGCAGGGAGCCTGCTTCCTCCTCTCTCTCCCTCTCCTCTCTGCCTACTTGTGATCTCTGTCAAATAAATAAATAAAAAGAATTCTGGAATCTTCAAGCAATACCTACTCGTAGTAGCAAATCAGGAGAACAGAATAAAGTACAAAGCAGAACACGGATGTTTAAAAAAAAAAAAAAGTCCAATGCTTAACCATCTGAGCCACCCAGGCACCACTTGATTTTATATACGTTTAAACAATTATTTTAAAAGATTTTAAAAAAAATTATTTTACAGAGAGAAACACAGCAAGAGAGTAACATAAGCAGGGGGAGTGGGAGAGGGAGAAGCAGGCTCCCCACCAAGCAGGGAGCCCCATGCAGGGCTTGATCACAGGACCCTGGGATCATGACCTGAGCTGAAGGCAGATGCTTAGCAGCTAAGCCGCCCAGGAGCTTCACATTTAAACAATTTTACAGTCACCATCTTCATACATGTTTTCTTCAAAATACATGAAATATGTGTCTGTAATTCTCTAGAACTAGTATCAAGACAAGGTAGAAGGCTATGCTAATTTCTAAAATTGAACAGGTGCTACCAAACAGCTCTTCAAAAAGGCTATACAAATTACATTTCTACAAATAACTTAAACTCAATAAATAGATGTATATGTATATAACATTCTGATGGGAGATATTCTAATATCATTCTAATGATATTTAACTTAGTTTAACTATCATTTCTCTTCCTTGTTCTAGTAAAAGCATCTTTTTCTACAACTGTTACCTGAAGCTGGTTTCCACCAATCCAATGAAACTATGTCTATCTTTTTTTTTTTTTTAAGGATTTATTTATTGGGATGCCTGGGTGGCTCAGTCAGTTAGGCATCTGCCTTAGGCTCAGGTCATGATCCCAGTGTTGGGCTCTCTGGTCATCAAGGAGTCTGCTTCTCTGTCTGTCTGCTCCTCCCCCTGCTTGAGCTCACTCCCTTTCTCTCTCTCTGTGGCAAATAAATAAAATAAAATCTCTCTCTCCCTTTATAAAAATATTTTATTTATTTATTTGACAGACAGAGATCACAAGTAGGCAGAGAGGCAGGCAGAGAGAGAGAGGAAGGGAAGCAGGCTCCCTGCTGAGCAGAGAGCCCAAGGCGGGGCTTGATCCCAGGACTCTGGGATCATGACCTGAGCTGAAGGCAGAGGCTTTAACCCACTGAGCCACCCAGGCACCCCAAAATAAAATCTTTTTAAAAAAATATTTATTTATTCATTTGAGGGAGAGAGAGAGAGCATGAGTGAGGGGGGGCGGAGCAGAGGGAGAGGGAGAGAAGTGGGCTCCCCACTGAGTCCAGAGCCCTGACACGGGCCTTGATATTATGACCCTGAGATTATGACCTGAGCCAAAACCAAGAGTGGGCTGCTCAACTGACTGAGCACAAGGCGCCCCACTACATCTACTGTTTTGCTAAGTCCACTAGACATTTCTTAGCCTTTATTTTATTTTAGTCTTCTAGCATTTAATGCTTCTGAGCTCTGCACTTTGACAAATCTTTCCTTGGCTTGTGTGTCCCATAGTCTTCCTCCTACTACTCTGCTTCCTCTTGTTTAATCTCCTTAGGAGGGTCCTTTTCTTACACTTATGTTTTAAAATGTTGGTTTTCCACCGACCTTCTTCTCCTTACTCTAAGTGATTCCACAGCTGGCTCATCTACACTTAGGGCTTCAACAATCATCTATTCCCAGATCTACACCTGTAGCCTAGACCACCTTAGTTCTCTTCCATTATTGGCCAGTTTCCCACAAAGTACCTGCACTGGGATATTCCCTTGGCACTTCTTCTTCTTCTTCTTTTTTAAAGATTTTATTTATTTATTTGACAGAGAGAGAGACAGTGACAGAAGGAACACAAGCAGGGGGAGCGGGAAAGGGAGAAGCAGGCTTCCCCGTCAAGCCAGGCGCCCGATGCGGAACTCAATCTCAGGACCCGGGGATCATGACCTGAGTTGAAGGCAGACGCTTAACAACTGAGCCACACATGTGCCCCCTCCCTGGCCACTTCAAATCCAACATGGACAAAACTACACTTATTACTGTCAACCATTTTTTATTTGTTTAAGTAAAAGTCACATAGAAGTCACCATTTTAAATATAAAAGTGTACAGTTTGGTGGCTCTCAGTATATGAACAGTGTTGTGCAACAATCGCCACCATCCAGGACATTTTCACCATCCCAGATGGAAATTTCATACATATTGGGCGGTCACCCTTATGACCCACTGGCAACCACAAAATAGCTTTCTGTCTCCATAGATTTGCTTTTTCAGGGCACTTCTTATACATGGAATCACAGAATATGTGGTCATTGGTGTCTGGTTCTTTTGTTTAGCATATTTTCAAGATTCATCCATTTGATATCACATAACAGTACTTCATTCCTTTTTAAGCTGAATAAAATGCTGTTGTATGAATATGCTACATTTTCTTGATCCATTCATCAATGGATGGACATTTGGGTTGTATCCACCATGAATAGTGGTACTACATACATGTGTATATAAGATTTTCTTTTTTTTTTAAGATTTTATTTATTTATTCGACAGACAGAGATCACAAGTAGGCAGAGAGGCAGGCAGAGAGAGAGAGGAGGAGGAAGCAAGCTCCCTCCCAAGCAGAGAGCCCGATGTGGGGCTCGATCCCAGGACCCTGGGATCATGACCTGAGCCAAAGGCAGAGGCTTTAACCCACTGAGCCACCCAGGTGCCCCTGTATAAGGTTTTCTTTTAGAGTTTATTTATTAATTGGGGAGAGAGAGAGAGAGAGCATGCTTGAGAGAGACCATGAGCCAGGGGAGGGGAGAGGACCAGAGGGAGGGGGAGAAGCAGGCGCCCTGGGGTCATGACCTGAGCTGAAGGCAGTCGCTTAGCCATCTGAGCCACCCAGGCGCCCCCATGTACAAGTTTTTGTTCGAACGTGTTCTCAATTCTCTTGCCTATATCACTAGAAATAGAACTGTGGGATCATATGGTAGTTCTATGTTTAACTTTTTAAGGAAATGCCAAACTGTTTTCCATAGCAGCTGCACCATTTTACATTCCCACCAGCAAAGTCTAAGGATTCTACTTGTGCATATCATTGCCAACACTTGTTATTCCTTGGGGTTTTTTGCTAATTATACCTTTCTGAGTGGGTGTGAAGTGATATCTCATTAGGGTTTTGATTAATATTTCTCTAATGACTAATGATTTTGAGCATCTTTTCATGTGTTTGCTGGCCATTTGTAAATCCCCTTTGGAGAAATATTTATTCAAATTCCTGTTTTTAATTGGATTATTTGATTTTCATTATTGTGCTTTAAGAATATTTTATATATTCTGAATATTACCTCTGATCAGATATATGTTTTATAAATTTTTTTTTCCATCCTGTGGGTTGCTTTTCCCCTCTTTTTATAGTGTCTTGATTCACAGAAGTTCTTAATTTTGATGAAGTCCAATCTACCTACTTTTTTAATTTGCTTGTGATTTTGATGTCATATTTAAGAAACTGTAAAAAGCAAACCAAAACAACTGTTGCCTAATTTAAGGTATCTTTGTCTGTTCAAACTGTATGGAGTTTCTCCCTAAAATTAAAAATAGAACTACTGGCGGGCCTGGGTGGCTCAGTCAGTTAAATGTCTGATTCTTGATTTTGGGTCAGGTCATGATCTCAGGGTCATGAGATCCAGCCCCGTGTAGGGCTCCATGCTCGGCACAGAGTCGGCTTGAAATTCCCTCTGCCTGTCCCTCTGCCTGTCCCCTGGCTCATGTTCTTTCTCTAAATAAATAAGTAAAGAAATGAATGCATGAATAAATAAATCATAGCATAGAACTCTCATACAATACAAAATTCTACTTCTGGATATTTATCTGAAGAAAATGAAAAAAACTAACTTGAAAAGATATATGTACCCCTATGTTCACTGTAACATTATTTATAATAGCCAAGATACGGAAATAACCTACATAACATTAATAGATGAATTGATAAAGAAAGGGTGGCATATACACACAATGAAGTATTATTCACCCATTAAACAGAATGAAATTTTCCCATTACCACAACGTGGATGGACCTTGAGGGCATTATGCTTAGTGATATAAAAAAATACTGTGGGGCGCCTGGGTGGCTCAGTGGATTAAGCCGCAGCCTTTGGCTCAGGTCATGATCTCAGGGTCCTGGGATCGAGTCCCGCATCGGGCTCTCTGCTCAGCAGGGAGCCTGCTTCCTCCTCTCTCTCTCTCTCTGCCTCTCTGCCTACTTGTGATCTCTCTCTGTCAAATAAATAAATAAAATCTTAAAAAAAAAAGCATTAAAAAAAAATACTGTGTATTCTCACTTCTATGTGGAACCAAAAAAAACCCTGCAAAACTGATAGATACAGAGAAGAGACTGGTGGTTGCCTGAGATGAAAGGGGGGCCATGTAAAATGGGTGAAGGAAAGAAAAAAGTACAAATTTCTAGTTATAAATTTATATTTATTTATCTTGATACTTATCAAGAGGATGTAATGTACTATATAATGACTATAGTTAATAATACTGTATTAAACATTTGAAAGTTTCTAAGAGAGTAAATCTTAGAAGTTTTCATCGTAAGAAAGAAAGTTTTGTAACTATGTATGGTGATGAATGGATGTTAATTAGACATACTATAGCAATCATTTCATGATGTGTCTGGATACCTAACATAGATATAATGCCACATGCCAATTATGCCTCAATAAAATAAGGTAAGTTGGAAAGTGTTCCTTCCTCTTCTGTTTCTGGAAGAATTTGTGTAGAATTGTATTACTTTTTTTTTCAATAAATGTTTAGTAGAATTCACCATCAAAGTCATCTGGGCTTGGAATTGTCTTTCTAGGAAGGTTTTATTATTTTTTTAAATTTTCTTTTCTAGGAAGGATTTATTTTATTTTAATTTATTTTTAAAGACTTTATTTAAGAGAGAGAGAGAGAGAGAACGAGCAGGGAAAGGGGCAGAAGGAGAGGAAGAAGCACACTCCCCACTGGGCAGGGAGCCCAATGTGGGTCTCCATCCCAGGACCCCCCAGGATCATGACCTGAGCTGAAGGCAGACACTTAACCAACAGAGCCACCCAGGCACCCCAATACATGTATATTTGTGTAGTTTATTCAACATCTGAGTATTCTGCTCACATAAGCCTTTTTAGAATATCAAGTTGGGGGTGCCTGGGTGGCTCAGTGGGTTAAAGCCTCTGCCTTCAGCTCAGGTCATGATCCCAGGGTCCTGGGATCCAGCCCCACATTGGGCTCTTTGCTCAGTGGGGAGCCTGCTTCCCTCTCTTTCTCTCTCTCTGCCCGCCTAAATGCCTACTTGTGATCTCTGTCAAATAAACAAATACAATCTTAAAAAAAAAAAAAGAATATGAAGTCAGGCATAATCTTAAATGGAAGTCTCATTCTGAATTCCAAACTGTTCCTTTTATTTATTTATTTTTTGCCATTGCTCTGGACTCATGGTCCTAGGTCAGTCCACTGGACAAAGGCTTCATCGACACTTACACCACAGGTCTATCTCTCAACATAGGAAAGAGATTACGTATACAGCACAGTCTTTTTTAAAATTTTATTTTATTTTATTTTATTTATTTGGCAGATCACAAGTAGGCAGAGAGGCAGGCAGAGAGAGAAAGGAGGAAGCAGGTTCCCCACTGAGCAGAGAGCCTGATGCAGGGCTCGATCCCAGGAAGCTGGAATCATGAGCTGAGCCAAAGACAGAGGCTTTAACCCACTGAGCCACCCAGGTGCCCCACAGCACAGTCTTAGTAATAAATGTCTGCTCTATTCATTGTTTTTGGGTGTCAGTTCCATGTTCCCCCGACAGAGCATCTGACCTGCACAGCGGGGGATCAGGCTGGTAGAACACCAGTGGGATCCGTCAGTGCCCGCCTCTGAGGATTGATGCGGCCGTTTTCAGAGAAAAAGAAAGTAATTATTCACTAAGAAGATACTTTAGAAGGTGTCTATTTTGTCTTCTCTACCTACCATAGAGCTTCAAAGAGTTAATCATTCCAAATGACATAACTGTTTTAGCCTTAGGAGTAAAAGTAATGGGTATAATGGGTGCTGTTTGAATGCTGCCTGAATTCCTATTTTTTTTTAAATTTAAAACAATTTATTAAAAAGATTTTATTTATTCATTTGACAGAGAGAGAGGGAAGAGAAGTAGGGGGAGTGGGAGAGGGAGAAGCAGGCTTCCCGCTGATCAGGGAGCCCTGTGTTGGGGCTCGATCCCAGGACCTCAGGATCATGACCCGAGCCGAAGGCAGATGCCTAACGACTGAGCCACCCAGATAACCCATGAATTCCCATGTTGAATACGACTCTGGGCCCTGATTTTGGTTTCTTTTCTCAACTCATGGTGTGGTTACCATGGGCCTTTTCACAGAGGAAAAGCTTTCATTTGATGAAGTCTCTTTCTTCCTTCCTTTTTTCCTTCCTTCATTTCTTTCTCCCTTTCTTTCAAGATTTTATTTATTTAATTATTTGAGAGAGAGAGAGAGAGCGCACCAGCAGTCGGAGAGGCAGAGGAAGAAGCAGGCTCCCTGCCAAGCAGGGAGCCTAATGTGGGCTCGATTCAGGACTCCAGGACTTCAGAATCATGACCTGAGCCAAAGCAGATGCTCAACCGACTAAATCACCCAGGCACCCTCTATGAGGTCTTTCTCTTTTAGACTGATTTTGTCTTTTATGAATTGTGTTTTTGGTATCTTATCTAAGAATTCTTCACTCAGCCTAGATCTTGGATTTTCTCATGTTTTCTTCTGAAAGCAGTTTTACTTCTTGCATTTAGATCTATAATCAGGGGCCTCTGGGTGGCTCTGTCAGTTAAGCCTCTGCCTTCAGCTCATGTCATGATCCCAGGGTCCTGAGATTGAGCCCCACATCTGGCTCTCTGCTCCCCAGGAAGCCTGCTTCTCCCTCTGCCTCTGCCTCTCTCTCTCTCAATCTCTGTCTCTCATGAATAAATAAATAAAATCTTTAAAAAAATCTATGATCAGTTTTGAATTAATTTTTTTCCTGAAGCTTTTATTTTTAAATAATTTCTGTACCCAGTGTGAAGCATGGACTTACGACCCTGAGATCAAGAATCACATACTCTGCCCACGGAGCCAGCCAGGTGCCCCCAGTTTTTAACTAATATTTCTGTAATTATATAAGAGTTTCAGGTTCAGCTTAATTTTTTGGTCTATTTTTTGTTCAATTGCTCCAGCACCATCCTTCCTCCAGGAAAGAGGGACGGGTATCCTACCTGTTTTAAATTGCTTTTGCGCCTTTGTGAAAAATTGTTTGGGTGCATGTCCAAAGCTGAGAACTAAAGAGGGAAATGGGGTCCTGAGCATGTTATCTGAGTCCTAGACTGTGCTTTGGCTGAAACTGTAATTGGCCAGATTGTTCAGTTATGTGAGCCAGTACATTTCTTTTAATGGTTAAGGCAGTTTGATTTGTGGTTTCTGCCTTAACTAATGGAAGAAAGATACAGCTCATGTATTGGCAGGACTTAAATATAACCTGATGAAATACGTTATCATATTTAAAGAAAAACCAGAAGTGGAGTTAGGTCAGCCATTTAAATATAGATAAAGATAAAGCAAGGTGCTCTTGGCAAAACCCAGGATTGCCTCTAATTTGTTATTTTGTGGTCCAACATCCAATGTCCCTTTCGATCTGGGGGTAATCCCTCACCAAGGCATGCCTCCCATTCTGGAGCTCAAGAGAAAAGATCCTCCTTCTTTCCACTTTGCCTATATCCAGGCTATTGGGTATGTGATGTGTGTGAGACATTGGATTCTCCTGCCCAGGATTTTGAATCTTGAGAGACAAATATAAAAATGCAGAAGAGGGTGCCTGGGTGGCTCAGTGGGTTAAGCCATTGCCTTCGGCTCAGGTCATGATCTCAGGGTCCTGGGATCGAGTCCCACGTCGGGCTCTCTGCTCAGCAGGGAGCCTGCTTCCCTCTCTCTCTCTGCCTGCCTCTCTGTCTACTTGTGATTTCTCTCTGTCAAATAAATAAATAAAATATT
Source organism: Mustela nigripes (assembly GCF_022355385.1). Lineage (NCBI taxonomy): Eukaryota > Metazoa > Chordata > Mammalia > Carnivora > Mustelidae > Mustela > Mustela nigripes. Next base: position 131,959,022 of record NC_081569.1, read on the forward strand.
AAAAAAAAATAAAAATGCAGAAGAGTTTAGAAATTACTCATAGCAGTACTGCTGTGTTAGTTTTCTGTTGCTGCCATAACAAATCACCACACATTTAATGGGTTAAAACAACATAGATTTATTATCTTATATGTATAATTTTAAAGGTATTCTCATCAAAGCAAGGTCCTGTCCCTGGGCAGGAAGAATTGCCCTTCTAGTTTTATATGTCAGAAGTTGGATTCAAGTTCACTGGAGTAAAATCAAGGTGTTGGCAAGACTGTGTTCCTTCCTGAGTCTGCAGGGGATAATTTGTTTCCTTGAGTTTTTCCAGCTTCTAGCTGCTCCCTCCCCCTCCCCCATCCCTGGTTTCCTTGGCTCTTCGTTCCTTTTCTCCATCTTTAAAGCCAGCAATTTTGACTCTTTCTGTCATCATATCTATCTATGACTATGGCTGAGAAAGACTGTCTGCTCTGTGATTAGATCAGGCCCACTTGCATAACCCAAGAAACTCTTCCCATCTCAAGATCCTTAACTATAGTCACATGGGCAAAGTCCCTTTCACCATGTAGGTAACATATCTACAGTTTCTGAGAACTGGGGTGTGGGATGTCTTTAGGGACCATTATTCTGCTTATCACCCTTGCTGTCATTGAGAGTACAGTAGTGGCAGGACCTTAGAGGGGGCATTGTCTCATTGGAGACAATGCTAATGATGGCATCCTGCCCTCACCTCCCATGGTAAGAGTTTGGTTGTGATTTCTGCGAACTTCCTCCCTTGTACCTGACAAGTTTTTGAGCCTGACGGTCCAAACTTCTCAACAAGTCTAAGATACCTAATAGTTTGTCCAATCAGTTAACTTTCTTTTTAAATACAGATTGACTCCTGAGTTCTGTCTTCATGGGTAGCCACATCATTTCAAAGAGAAACATAACTTTAGAATTTAATGATTCTGGTTCCCTGGGCAAAGACCATCTAGGTCTACGTATGTTAGTCTTTTACCCTAAATATTCAATTGCTCTGATTACCTTTTTCTTGTTCTGATTCTATACTCACCAAGTAACCTTATTCTAAAAGATTTTTTTACATATTTGACAGAGAGAGACACAGCAAGAGAGGAAATATCAGCAGGGGAGTAGAGGGAAAGCAGGCTTCCTGCCAAGCAGGTATCCTGATGTGGGGCTCAATCCCAGGACTCTGGGATTGTGACTTGGGCTGAAGGCAGTTACTTAATGACTGAGCCACCCAGGCACTCTGCACCAAGTACCTTTTCAACAGGCTTCTTCATAGGACTATGGTCATGCGAACTATTATTATGGGAACCAGTGTGTTAACTGTTAATTTTGATCATTCCCGTCTAGGTAACAGTAACATTTCATTGTGAACTATTGGATTGGCATCCCCAATCCGGTAAGATTGCTTAGAGAGAGAAAGATCCACTCTAGGTGGGTGATAAAATCAAAACTGTACGTGTAAGCCTGAAGGTTGGATTCTGGGCTCTGGCAAATTTAACAAGGAAATGAATATCATCTCCTAGCACCATTTGGGAAATGGATTTATCTTAATCCATACTGGATACCCAGATGTAGCCACTTAGAAATGTTTATTTTAAGGACACTTTATTTTAGGCTCAGTATGGGAAGTATCCAACTCTTGGTTTCGGCTCAGTTCATGATCTCAGAGCCATGAGATAGAGCCCTGCATCAGGCTCTGCACTAAGTAGAGAGTCTGCTTGAGATTTTCTCTCTCCCTCTCCCTCTGCCCCTGTCCCCCTCTCTCAAATAATAAATAAATAAATCTTAAAAAAATAAAAGAAATGTGTGTTTTAGTAGATGAAGACCAATTGTGTGTGTCTGTTTACCTTAAGGACTCCCTTTAAAGGGAAAGTTGAAGGGCACAAGCTTGCAAACCTGTCTTCTACTTGTTTTATTTTCCCGTAGTGGCTAGATATTGTTAAGCTCTTTTTCTTCTTTCTCTTCTTCTTTTTTTAATATAATGTCTACCCTCAGTGTAGGACTCAAACTCACAACCCTGAGATCAAGAGTCACATGTTCCACCAAGGGAGCCAGCCAGGGGCCCTTGTTAGTATCTTTGTAATGTTATGTTGAACAGCTTAAGGAAACGATTCTATTAAGTCCAAGGCCTTGGTTTGCTTTACCTTGTAGAATTTACTTTTTTTTTTTTTTTTAAGATTTTATTTATTTTTTTGACACAGAGAGACAGAGCCAGAGAGGGAATACAAGCAGGGGGAGTGGGAGAGGGAGAAACAGACTTCCCACTGAGCAGGGGGCCCAACGTGGCGGGGCTCAATTCCAGGACCCCGGGACCATGACCTGAGCAGAAGGCAGATGCTTAATGACTGAGCCACCCAGGTGCCCCTAGAATTTACTTTTATTTTAACTTTTACTTTACTAACTTTTTTCCTAATCAAAATTTAAAAATTTTATCTCTTACGGTGAAATATAGAAATGGAAGAGTAGAAAAGACATATACATTGTCTAAAGCAAAATTATCAAGTGAGTATTAGTGCAACCATCGCGGAGGTTAAGGGTTGAACACTGCCAACTGTCCAGAATCTGAACATGTGCCCTGATCATCAGTTCCTTCTCTGAGCGAACCACTAGCTTGATTGTTCCTTTTTTGTTATATGACTCAGTATATGGAAAACAGTTCATCCTGCTGAAAACAACAAAAAGGTTGGTAAGATACTGAAGAGTCAACAAGAAGATATGTAATTATCAGACTAAAATCTAGGTGAAGGCAGGATTTAGAGGGTAAGTGGAGCAATGTTGTCACTTTTATCTTGGGGCAAGTTCCCTGATTGGCAACTTACGCTTGGTTTTTCTAGGCCTTATGGGACTGAAGACAAAGCCCTGGGCTTGGAGGGAGTGGAAAGTCTAAAGCTGGGACCGCAAAGGGCTACAGTTTCAGTGTAACGCTAAATTCAGTGTAATTCTGTGTAATTCAGTGTAACGCTAAATTATCAACAAATAGACCATTCGGCAGACTGGAAAGAACATTGTCTTGGAAGAAAGAGGCTGGGGAGAATGGCAGAGGGGGCACTGGACCCGTAAGACAGCCCTCCCAGGGATATGTAACCCAATACACATCTCCTGGTGATTAAAAAAAATCCAGATAGTGAATATACCCTAACGTGGCCCCTTCCGGCAGAAGGAAAAGCAAATTCTCTCTGGAGCAATCCAGAGAGATTTTAATTTATCCAAGGCCTCAAATAATTTTCCAAGTAAGATGTAGCTCATAGTAAAAAATATGCACATGAAGAATGAAAATGAATAAAAACAAGCAACAACAAAAACGGGTCTCATAATTTCAATTATCTATTAAATAAAAAGAAGTTTTTTTTTATTATTATTGACATAACTGCACTTACATAGTAAAAAACTTCAAGAGTACAAATTTGTTTTGGGGCACCTGGACGGCTCAGTCTATGGAGTGTGTGACTCTTGATCTAGGGGTTGTGGGTTCCAGTCCCACATTGGGTATAGAGATTACTTAAAAATAAAATAAAAGAAAAAGTACAGGGGTGCTTGGGTGGTTCAGTTGATTGAACGACTGACTCTTGGTTTTGGCTCATGTCACAGTCTCAGAGTTTTAGGGTCATGGGATCGAGCCCTGCATCAGGTTTCATGATCAGTGTAGAAGTCTGCTAGAGGAGACTCTCTCTCTCCCTCTGTCCCTTCTCCTTTCCCCCTGCTCTTTCTCTCTTTCTCAAAAAAATCTTTAAAAAATAAAAAAGTACAGATGGGGTGCCTGGGTGGCTCAGTTAGTTAAGCATCTGCCTTTGGCTCAGGTCATGATCCTGGGGTCCCGGGATTGAGCCTCATATCGGGCTCGCTGCTCCATGGGGAGCCTGCTTCTGCCTATCCTTCTGCCCCTCTGCCTGCTTGTGCTGTCTGTCAAATAAATAAATAAAATCTTTAAAAAAGAAGTACAAATGGATTTACTTTTTTAAAAGATTTTTTAATTTATATATTTAAGAGAGAGAGAGAATGAAGAAGGGAGAGAGAGAGAGCACCAGCCAGCAGGACTTGATCCCAGGACTCCATCCTAGGACTCTGGGATCATGACCTGAGCCAAAGGCAGATGCTTAACCAACTGAGCCACCCAGGCAGCCCTTACAAGTGGATTTAAATAAAGTCCCTTTTCTTCCTCACCTTATATTCCTTGGAGATAATAATTTCCCATGGCTTTAGGGTGCTTATTACAACTTTAAAAATTTTATTATATTTTATTTTATTTTTTATTTTTTTTTTTTGCAGGCTCCCTGCTGAGCAGAGAGCCCGATGCGGGACTCGATCCCAGGACCCTGAGATCACGACCCGAGCCGAAGGCAGCGGCTTAACCCACTGAGCCACCCAGGCGCCCCAAATTTTATTATATTTTAGAGAGATAATGTGAGCAGGGGGAGGGGCAGAGGGAGAGGGAGAAGGATCTCAAGTTGACTTTGTGCTGAGCACAGAGCCTTACGTGGGGCTCCATCTCAAGACCCCAAGTTCATGACCTGAGCTGCTCAACTGAGAGCCACCCAGGCACCCCCTCTAGGGAATTTTTAAAAGATTTTATCTTTTTTTTTTTTTTTTAAAGATTTTATTTATTTACTTGAGAGAGAGACAGTGAGAGAGAGCATGAACGAGGAGAAGGTCAGAGAGAGAAGCAGACTCCCCATGGAGCTGGGAGTCCGATGCGGGACTCGATCCCCGGGACTCCAGGATCATGACCTGAGCCGAAGGCAGTTGTCCAACCAACTGAGCCACCTAGGCGTCCCAAAGATTTTATCTTTTAATTTTTTTTTTTTTTAAGATTTTTTAAAGATGTCGGTCTCGATCCTAGGACCCTGAGACCATCAGCTGAGCTGAATGCAGAGGCTTAACCCACTGAGCCAACCGGGTGCCTCCTCTAGGGAATTTTTAAGAGCCTAGCTCTAGATCTATTCTCTTGACTTACTAAAAATCCCTTCCCCCCTTTTAAAAAAAAGATTTTATTTTTACTTTTAAATATTTTATTTATTTATTTGACAGAGATACAGTGAGAGAGGGAACTTCACAAGCAGGGGGAGAGGGAGAGGGAAAAGCAGGCTTCCCACCTGAGCTAGGAGCTGGATGCAGGGCTCGATGCTGGGCCCGTTGCGGGGCTCCATGCAGGTCTCAATCCCAGAACCCTGGGATCATGACCTGAGCGGAAGGCAGATGCTTAACGACTGAGCCACCCAGGTGCCCCATAAAAAGGATTTTATTTTATTTATTTATTTTTAAAGGATGAATAGATTCTTTTTTTTTTTTTTTTTAAAGATTTTATTTATTTACTTGACAGAGAGAAATCACAAGTAGATGGAGAGGCAGGCAGAGAGAGAGAGAGGGAAGCAGGCTCCCTGCTGAGCAGAGAGCCCGATTCGGGCCTCGATCCCAGGACCCTGAGATCATGACCTGAGCTGAAGGCAGCAGCTTAACCCACTGAGCCACCCAGGCGCCCAAGGATTTTATTTTTAAGACTCAGCACAGGGCCCAAGCTCACAACCCTGATATCAAGATTTTTACTCTCTGCTGTCTAAGCCAGCTATGTGCCCCTAAAACTCCTCTAAAAAACCAATGGGGCACCGGGGTGGCTCAGTTGTTAAGCAGCTGCCTTCAGCTCAGGTCAGCATCCCAGGGTTCCGGGATGGAGCCCTGTGGTGGTTCCCTGCTCAATGTGGAGTCTGTTTCTCCCTCTCCCTCTCCCACTGCTTCTTTCCCCAGCTGTGCTCTCTCTCTCAAATTAATAAATAAAATCTTAAAAAGAAAAGAAAATCTCTTTTCCTTTCCTACTTTGAAACTTTGAATTTTTTTTTTTTAAAGATTTTATTTATTTGACAGACAGAGATCACAAATAGCCAGAGAGGCAGGCAGAGAGAGAGAGAGAGGGGGAAGCAGGCTCCCCACTGATCAGAGAGCCCAATACGGGGCTTGATCCCAGGACCCTGAGATCATGCCCCCAGCCGAAGGCAGAGGCTTAACCCACTGAGCCACCCAGGCACCCCAAACTTTGACGTTTTAAAGTGCTGTAGAGCTTAGTTTTGAATCATCTTAAAGTTTTGTGATAAGCATAGGAAAAAAGAATTCTGTCATTTGTTTAGTTAGCCCAACTGTAGGCGATCTGCTGTCTTGAAAACATAATTTTCAGTAATATAACCCTCACATGTGCTCACTCATTATTACATAGATTTGGTTTTACTATTGGTCTAGTTAAGTACTTTGAAACACAAAAGAGTCTGTGACTAAGTGAGGAGATGGATTCCTGTTCCAGCTTTGTCAATAATTTGCTGTGTGACTTGGCAAGTCCTTTAACCTTAGATTTCTCTACTGGTTAACAATTATCAAGGGCAAATCATAGAACGTTAGAATTGGCAGAGATTTCAGAATTGATAAAGTATAATTCCTTTATTTCATGGAGGGGTTGAGTGACTTCCCCAGGAGCTTTCTAGAATGAGCACTCAGTCTCTGGCATCTCACACTAGTGTTTTGTTTTTCTTTTTTTTTTTAAATCACAGCAGGCTTTCTTTCAGTGTCGTTCCAAGAAACAAACAAACAAACAAAGCCCAAAACAAATATACGGCTTTTTAGAAAAGTCAGATAACAATGTTAACCATTAGCCTGTACTGTAACCGGCAAGCTTGTCTGAAAATGAACCCCGTCTAACTTAAAGACGATTTAAAATTCAAAAGTTCAAATACTATGTAAGAAAAGGTAGAAAAGTAAAAGGTAAGGAAAAAAAATTCGGCTTGAATACCCATAAAGGGAAAACAAAACTCCAACAGTAGTTCTATTCTTTTATCAGTTCTTTCTAGTCATTTCCTAACTTGGGCAAGGTGAAAGCAGGGAAGAGGAGATGGCTCGTTTTTACACATTTTTGAAGGAATGGTGTGCAATATGGGTTCGGAAAATCGAGTTATTTGCGTCAACTATACTACACATTACATCACTCGTCTAATTTAGCGCCATTCCCTTTCCGGCCACTACCCAAAACAACGCGCTGAAACCTCCGACCACCGCAGTAATGCAAAAACTCCAAGTCCCGAAATGCTCCACCGCCTGTCTTTACCGCCTCCTCACAGGAGCAGCCCTTTTCGTCCTGGGAGTTGTAGTCACTTAGAGCCTTGACTTCCGGGATGTGGGGAGGGACCCACATCCAGGGGACTACATTTCCCAGGAAGCTGTGCGCGCCCTTCTCCGCCCTCGCCGGCGTAGGACTCCACCCCTCCCTCTCCTCTCTCCCTGGACTGCACTGCTCACGCCTTCCTGGTAGTCTGAGCTGGGAGAAGTTCACTCCGATCAGCTGATCCCAACTGACAACAGGAGAGGAGGAAGCCCGGAGGCAGAGAAGGAGGAGGGGGGGCGGAGATGGAGATGAGGATGGATCCTCCGGTGCCCTGAGGAACAGCTCCCGCCCCCGCCGGCGCCCTGCGGTTCCCCGACGCCGCCTCGCCGCGGCGGAGCTGCTCGGTAGTGGGATCCCCGGGCCGCCGCGGGCGGGGAGGGAAGGGCACGGCCCAACGCCGGGCGAGCGATAGTCCTGGAGCTCCGGCTGCCCCCGGGGGCGGGGGGGGGGGGGGGGGGGCGGCTGGGGTGGGGGTGGGGGGGTATAAACAATGGATTCGGCTCCGGCCTCTGCTAGCGTGGGGGTGGATTTTGGGGGTCCTTCTTTGTTTAGACTCTGCTCGTGCCCCTCGGGTTGTGGTGGTGTTGCCTGGGAGAAAGGAAGGGTGAGGAATCCCCGGCTGGAGAGACGTGTCGAGGTGGGAGCCCAAGGGGGCAGATTGTTTGCTTGGCGGGTCCGGCGGTGGGGTGTTCTTTTGGAGGTTGATTTTATATTTTTATAAATTGTGGCTAATTTCGATTTTTGTTTCTGTTGCGGGAGCTGGGTGGGCATGGCTGAGGTTAGGAGGTAAATAAGGTCTCCTAGTCACTCCCTTGCCTTCCTGTTTGTCTAAAAATAAGATTGATAGATTGATTACTAGAGGGAGGAGTGAATATTTGTAAGGAGGATTTTGCATTTCGTTAGGGTATTAGAATGGAGGTCAAGGCTAAGAGGGGTGAAGAATCCAATTGTGGAAGTGACAAAAGCCTCTTCCCTGCCCCAGTTATCTTTTTCCCCCGTTTATTTTCTTTTTTGAAGTTATTTTTAAGTTAGTTTTTGAGTGACAAAGAGAAAAATCATTTGTTTTAACTCATGCAGGCCTAGCTTTGCCGGGGGCCTTAGAGGAGGGAGGAATTCTGTCTCCTGTTGCTCCCCCCCCCCCTTTTTTTTTTGCAGTTAGAGAAGGGACAAAAGGAAGTACAGTAATTGTCTTTTATTGTTTTTAAACATGACATGGTGGCTTTTGTTTCCAGGTTTAAGGTCCTTACTAGACATTTGTCTAGAGTTGAAACATCCTAACTAGACCTGCCAAAGACTTTGGTGAAGCTAAAGTCTACATTATTATCATTTCTTCAGGTTTTTTTATAGGCCTCTTTATTCACCTCACAAGTGCGTGTTGCGGGTTAGGGGAATGCAGAGGGTTGCCCTTCCAAGGACTGTTTGCTTAATGATTTTATTCTGAATTTAATAACTGGATGAAGAGAGAATTTCAGTCTGTGAAATGAATACACAGTTTGTGAGATGCCTTGGGCCTAGAGACAGTGGCAGTGTTCAAAGGGAGGAGTCTTGCCCATGATTTTGAGAAGAAATTTCTGGGATCAGAAGTAGCCTGTGTAAGTTTTACAAGCAAGAATGAGATTTCTCTCAGGAGTTCTGGCGTCTTATTTAATCACAATCTTTTTTTTTTTCTTCCTTTCTTTTTAAGGTGTACTTCCGTTTTTAGATTAGTGAAATCCTTTTCCTTCCTCTATTCTAGGTATCCCCTGAAATATTGACTTGAGGTTGGATTAAATTGCAAAGCTCCTGACCACTCTCCTTCCCTACCAAAACCTTGTGGCTGAGGCCCAGCCCACGAGGTGCCCACCGGATCTCTCTCAGATAGCCATAAGAGTCCTTTTCAAGTTAATTTTGACCACAACTTTGGTTGCACTTTATGGAGGAGAAAACCGTCAAACCAAATCAACATTGCTGCTGGTCCGGGAATCTTGGAGGCAGAAAATTAAAAATTTGAACATTTGTGAGCAGGTGAAGAATTCTGATAGGACCCCGAAACTTTGTTTTTGTTTTTTTGTTTTTCTGAAGGTGTCCAGAATCCTCTGAAAGTTCTCTGCGGTCCTCAGACTCAAAGCCTCTGTCTTCACCCCTGGGGCAAGCCCAGGGACCATTATATGGTGGGTGATTTCCTTGCCAACCTGAGTATGAGTGCTCAGACTTCCCCAGCAGAGAAGGGCCTGAATCCGGGGCTGATGTGCCAGGAGAGTTACGCCTGCAGCGGGACTGACGAAGCGGTCTTTGAGTGTGATGAGTGCTGCAGTTTGCAGTGTCTCCGCTGCGAGGAGGAGCTCCACCGGCAGGAGCGCCTGAGAAACCATGAGCGGATAAGACTCAAACCTGGCCACGTCCCTTACTGCGATCCCTGCAAGGGCACCAATGGGCACTCGCCGGGTGTTAGGCAGAGGGCAGCCGTGAGGTGCCAGACCTGTAAAATCAACTTGTGCCTGGAGTGCCAGAAGCGGACTCATTCCGGGGGTAACAAAAGGAGACACCCCGTTACTGTGTACCATGTCACTAAGGTCCAGGGCTTACTGGAGGAGGACGAGCTGGATGAAGAGACCAGGAGGAAGAAGATGACTGAGAAGGTTGTGAGTTTCCTCCTAGTAGATGAAAATGAAGAAATTCAGGTGAGCGAGCCTGTGGGTGAAGTGGGAGTCCTGTGGTTGAGCCGCGGAGCTCTGGTTGGAAGGGAGCTCTTGTTGGAAGGGAGCTCTCGAAAGGAAAAGTCCAAGAAGAGCTCACATTTTGATGGTTCAGGGGTGAGACCAGGAAAGCTTAAGTTGCATGGAGTCAGATTTCGTCACTTACCAGTCACTTACCGGTCGCTGAATTACTTTCTCTCCCTGCCTTAGTTTTGTCATCTGTAAATTGGAGGCAGTGCCTACTTCACCAGGCAGTTGTGAGGATGAAGTGGTACTGTGTTTCTAAAGCCTGTTGCATAACAGATGATCACAACACGGTCGCCGTTGTCATTATCGTTATTGGGGTTATTGCGAGGCAGACCTGACTTAGATGAGCTTTTGGAGTGAGCGCTTGGCGAGTGGTAGGTAAATGGGACTGACACGGGCTGTGTGTGCAGGGTGGCAGACACAGTGGGTCCCCTGGGAGTGCCAGGCAGCAAGTCAAAAACCTGCTAGCTTAAATTTAGAGACGGGGGTGGTCCTCAGAAAGTGGCTTTAGAGAAGGATAGCATTCTGCCCAGATGGCCTCTTCTTTTCCTGTACAGGCTGATCAGGAAAAGCCAGGGAGGGCACCTGCCATTACAGAAGGAGAATACCTGATCCGCTTCCGAGTTGGGGGCAAGGGTAGCATGTGGTGGGAGCAAACTGGGGAGACGGCGGCATGCAACAGGGGTGACTGTGGAAGGGGTGGTGTGACGCTTATACTTTCCAGTGAAGGGAGGAGTATCATGTGCATGCTTTTGAGTGAAGACCGCTCGAATTCCACGCTCACTTCCCCCCTCCTGACTGTGTAGCCGTGGAGAGTGATGTGAGCTTCATGTGTTCATCTCACTTGTACTTCCCAGTGGTAGTTGAGAAGATTCAGAGAGAGAGAGTAAGGAATGGCAGTGGAAGGGCCCTTATCACAGGGCCTGGCACATAGTGTCCGGTACCAGCGCCTTGTTTCTGTGGGTGTCATGAGGTGTTTGTGGTAAATGGACTTGGTACTTTTCAGCTGTGATGACTCCTCAGGTCTCCAGGTTGGGGAATAACCTTTGTAAATTGCTGTTCCACAACTCTCCAGTTGCCCACTAGGAATTTTTCAGCTCTATCTCTTTCCTCCTTGGTAAGGTTATAGAAATGCATTACATCATGATTCCATTGTCAGCTAAATATTTTGCTAACACAGACTTCTTTATTGGCTGAGAGGGACTAATGGAGTTATGGGAAGAGTGACCCAGATCCCAGTCTGCCTCTCTTGTTAGCAGTAATGTCTTCATCATGGTTATGCTCTAATTGGGTGACAATGTGGAGTGAATATTTTCTAAATGGAACACTTGAGCTTGGGTGTTTCTTGTTGGTTTTGCCATCCGTTCATAGTCTGGAGTCATAGTTCATAGTTTGGATGGCTGTCACTTTTGTAAAGCGAGAGGGAGATTTGGGACGAACCAGTAATCTCACAGATCAGTTTTAGCACCAAAAATAATATTTTCTGATGGGAGGAGGATGTGTATTTTTTCTTTTTGTGCCACTGATACATGTTCCTTAGTAGAGAATTAGGAAAATTTATTGAAGTGTAATGAAGAAGACAAATCCACTACCCACAGATAGATAACTTGTTCATCTTTTTTCTTGCAGTGTGTAGTAATGTATGTGACTGAGTTGATTGTGAAGATTCCTCCTGCTTTGCTTTCCTTAAACACTGACCACCCTCCAGGAAGTAATTATTTCTGAAGCTTAAGCAGCACTGGTTGGGACTAATGGACTAGACATAGAATGTATTCTTTTTGGGTGGTGACTTATTCTCCCAGAGTCACAGTGGAAAACTACTTTGCGAGAATGTCTGGTTCTGTTTTCTGATGTGAATGTCCAAGACAATTAGATGATTGTCTAATACAAACGTAGAGTATAAATTCAGCCAGCATGTGAACTCCTGGAGAGCAGGACTGGGTCTTAGGCCCTGTGTCATGTGCAGTGGTAGGCACATTGGGCATAAATACCTTTGATAGGTCGGTGATGTCACATCTCAACTTCAGCTTTTAAAAACTGGGGATCATGCACATTTCTAGTTAAACCTAAAATAACAGCAAAGGGTATATGATAGCAAGACTTTCCCTTCTACTCTACCCCCCTAGTCTCTTTTAGAACAGTCTCCATGAACAATGAACTACCTGCCCTTCTAGAATTTTTTGACATGTGCTTATTAACATATGTATGTATCCTTTTTATTTTTAAACAGAAATGAGATCTTTTCAGGCCCTGAGCTTTTTTTCACTAAAGGATACATCTTGTTGATGTATCAGTACATCTTATCAGTACATTGAGGTCTACCTCATTATTTAAAGGCTGCCTACTGTTTGGTTGAATGCATTTTCTATAATTTGAGCCTGTTAGTGGATATTTGAGTAGTTACAAACAGGATATGTTGAATATCCTGTGAATCTATTTAGAAATGGAATCTCTTTGTCAAATGATATATGTATGCATTTTATTTTATATATTTTATTTTTATTTTTTAAAAGATTTTATGGATTACAGAGAGCACACATGCACTTGAGCAAGGGGGTAGACAGAGGGAGAGGGAGGGGAGAAACAGACTCCCCAGTGAGCAGGGAGCCTAATGATGATACAGGGCTTGATTCCAGGACCTGGAGATGATGACGTGAGCTAAAGGCAGATGCTTAGCTGACTGAGCTACCTCTGATGTGTGCATTTTAAATTTGGATAGGCAGGACGCCTGGGTGGCTCAGTTGGTTGAACGACTGCCTTTGGCCTGGGTCATGATTCCGGGACCAGGATCAAGTCCCACATCGGGCTCCCAGCTCCACGGGGAGTCTGATTTTCTCTCTGACCTTCTCCTCGCTCATGCTGTCTCTCACTGTCTCTCTCTGAAATAAATAAATAAAAAATCTTTAAATTTGGACAGGTATTACCAGATTTCTAAACCTCATTTTCTTACCCTCTGAAGTATTTCAGTGAATCCCCTGGGTTCTGATCTTGACTCATAATAGCTAACATTTAAAGCGCTCTTACTATGGTTGTTAGGAACTGTACTTAGCACTTTGCATGTAGAAGCTCATTTAATCCTGGTGATAACTATGTATTAGTTTCTTATTGCTGCTGTTGCAAATTCCCACACATTTAGTGGCTTAAAACAACACAAATTTATTTTCTTATAGTTTGGAGATCAGAAGTCCTAAAATGGGTCTGAGTGGCTATGTTTCTTGTGGGACTCTAGGGGAGGATTTCTTGGTCTTTTCTAGCTTCAGGAGGCTGCCTACATTCTTTGGCTCGTGGCCCCATCATCCAGCTTTAAAGACAGCGATGTAACATCTTCTCATCCCTCTCTATGACTCTCTGCTTCTGTTGTCCTATCTCCTTGGCCCTCCTGCCCCCACCCCTTACAACGACACTGTGATTCCATTGGACCAACTTGGATAATCCAACACTGTCTCCTCTCAAGGTGTTTAATGCAGTCACATCTGTAAAGTTCCTTTTGCTACATAAAGTGAGATATTCACAGGTCTCAGGGATAAGGAGGTGGTGGTAGGGGGTGCAGTTTCAGCCTACCACACCCTGTGAAGTAAGTTGTAGTCAGTTTGGGCTGCTCTGTGTGATAGAATGCTGCGTATGTTGTTATCTTATATACCATTCAGTAGCATATGAACAACAGAAGTTTATTTCTTGCAGTTTTCTGGAGGCTAGGAGGCCCAGGATCAAGGTGCTGGCTGATTCAGTGTCTGGAGATGCCTGACTTCCCGACTCATAGACAGCCATCTTATCTTCTCCCTGTGTCCTCAGATGGTGGAAGGGAGTTCTGGAATCTTGTTTTATAAGGGCATTAATCTTATTCACAAAGACCTCACTTCCTGACCTAATCAACCTCCCAACCCCCCCACCCCACCCCTACCATCATATTAGGGATTAGATTTGAACCTGAATTTTGGGGGGACACAAACATTTCATTTCTAACATTGTGTTTTGTAAGTGAGGACACTGAAGAACAGAGATGAAGTAATTTACCAGGGTCAAGTTACAGTAAGTGGCAGAGGATTTGAACACAAGCGTCTGGCTCTGAAATCCTTGCTGTGACCGTGACACTCCAGTTGTCTCTGACCAAGGCAGTTAAGCTTTCTGATTAAGCTTTCTATGGCCGGTAGCTTCAGCCCACCAGTTCTTCCTCAGGGCTGCTGTGCAGAGCAAATAAAGCATGGCTTTGTATAAATGCAAGACAGGGTTATTATTGTTACTAAAAATTATTTTAAATTTAAAAAATGAAAAAACATTTTTAAAATATTCAATTTATTTATTTGTCAGAGAGAGAGTGAGCGAGCGAGCGCACAAGCAGGGGAAGTGGCAGGCAGAGCAGGCAGAAGGAGAAGCAGGCTCCCTGCTGAGCAAGGAGCCTGATGTGGGGGACTTGATCCCAGGACCCTGGGATCATGACCTGAGCTGAAGGCAGACTCTTAACCAACTGAGCCACCCTGGCGTTCCGGAAGGCAGGGTTACTGAAGAACTGTTTACTACAATAGTAAAGATTCTGTGAGGTAGGCCCCATCTTTGTTTTTCCTTTTATGTTTCTAGCATTTGTGGGTTTTGACCATTTTCAGTTTTGTACATAGGAATTATTTTAGAAGCTTGTAGGCTATAACTGGTGTGTGGTTTTTTTCAAATTCTTTGGCCTAGAATCCCCTAAGATTCATTGCTTACGGTTTGAGTATTACTCGGTTTCTTCTGGAAAACCTGAAAGTTCCTTTTAGAAACAAACAAGTTCCTTTTAGAAGTGTGAATTTTATCATTACCTTGTCATTTGCATGTGCACTATAGTGCTAAATTTAAGGAGAGACTGGCTTTTGGTTTCCGAAGCAAGAATTCATTTGTGGCTCTTAAACGGACCTTTAGTCTGTTACCCACAAAAGCATTCACTGATCGATCACAATTATTGAGCTCATATTGTGTGCCGGGCTCTTTCGAGGTTCCAGGGATACTTGGGTGGTAGGACCGGTCCATGCCATCGTAGACTTACCATCCAAGCAGGGAAAACAGAGTTCACCCATGTAAAACACATAAAAAGATGGTTCAGGTGTAGTATTATGCAGGAATGTCTTGGAAGCTACTTGTGCAGGATGTTGTTATCAGGGAAGGTTTTACTGTAGAGATGACTTTTTTTTTTTTTTAAAGATTTTATTTATTTATTTGACACAGAGAGATAACAAGTAGGCAGAGAGGCAGGCAGGCAGAGAGAGAGAGAGAGAGGAGGAAGCAGGCTCACTGCCGAGCAGAGAGCCCGATGCGGGACTCGATCCCAGGACCCTGAGATCATGACCTGAGCCGAAGGCAGCGGCTTAACCCACTGAGCCACCCAGGCACCCTGTAGAGATGACTTTTAAGCAAAGACCTGATGGATACTACTACCTGGGGAAATAGACCTTCAGGCAGAGGGCAGTGGGAACAGATAGAAGGTCGTGGGCATGTTCGGGGTATAGGTAGAATGCCAGGGTTGCCGGAGGGAGCCGGCAAGAGTGTGGGAAGGGCAGAAGGATGGCCGTAAATGGGTTCCAGAGCAGGTGGGGCCTTGCAGGCCATAGAAAAAAGTGTGGCTTTTAGGTGTAATGGGAAGCACAGACAGCATTAGGGTAGTAAGTCACATGATCCAGTAGTTTTCAAGAAATGGCCGCAGTGTGAAGACGAGATTGTAGTGACTGGTAGGGGCAGGGCAAGAAGAAAGGCAGGGAGACCCCCTACGAGGCCATTGTAAAAGATAAGTGAGAGGTGGCTTCGATTTGGGGTTACCGCTGACATTGGGGAGATGGAAAGACACTGATGGGTGCTTCCGGGTTGGGGAGAGTGGTGTTCCTGGAGAGTGCGCGGAAGCTCCTCACCCTTTCCCCATCCCTCTCTCCCTACGCATCTGGCCGTTGATTTGTATCCTTTATCATATCCTTTAATAAACTGGTAAGTATTAAAAAAAAATAAAAGAAAGAATGACGAATTTGGGCCAATATTTGGATGTAAAAGAGGAATGCTCTTACAGAGTTGGTGGTGAGGAACGAGAGAACTCGCGGTGGTGACTCCGTGGCATTTCCTTTGTGCAGATCTCACTGGCTTAATACCCCGTATTTTATTGATTTGCTAACACTAAAAGTCTTTTTAGAACCTGATTTGTACACTAAGGAGTTAAATTAATCTCATTTGGTATTATCTAACGCAGTGGTTCTCAACCAGGAGTGATTTCGCTCTCCCAGAGGGCATTTGGCAATGTTGAGAGACATCTTTGGTTGTCAGAACTGGGGGATGTGCTACTGGCTAATGGGTAGAGGCCAGGGTGTTGGTAAATATGTTACAACACATAGGGCAGCCCCCCACAAAAAGAATGATCTGGTACAAAACGTCAGTTGTGCTGTGATTGAGAAATTGATCTAATGGATGAAAGTTTGATCTAATAGGAGATCTGTAATCTGGTGACATGGCAGACATACCAGGGACAAAAATTTAACTTATACACCAGTTTTGCCTCCCTCTCTTGGTTCTGTTTGCTCCTCAGAAGTAATGTAGCTGAAATCAGTATTCTCTTTTTGGCCTACTTGCAACCTCTCCAGTGAAATGCTTAGACATCTGTGTAGTTTTCATTGATTTTTCTAGGCCTCAATGGAACTGTGCTAGGAAAATCAGAGGACTCGAGGGTCCATTGTTTAGAGTCCATAATAAGTAAATGATCCACAGTTATAAGTCATTCATATGCTCTTGAACTTAGAGACAACACCCTTAGCAAATAAGCCAAAGGTTAGAAGAATAAAATTCTGACAGTTGGTCTTCTCAGTGGAGGAAGAGGATAGTATTTTCCTATCTGTTGTGTCTTGTGGGGGATTCAGACATGTCTTACCTGAATATTTACTGGTCAGAGAAAAAAGTGAACAATTAAGTCTTTTTTTTATTTGTATGCATATCTTATTTTTAAAAAATATTTTATTTGTTTGAGAGAGAAAATGAGAATGAGAAGGGGTGGTGTCAGAGGGAGAAGCAGACTTCCTGCTGAGCAGGGAGTCTGATGTGGGACTCGATCCTGGGTTTCCAGGATCATGACCTGAGCCAAAGGCAGTCACCCAGCGGAGCCACCCAGGTGCCCTTGTATGCATATCTTTAAAACCCATGTAAGTTTTTCTCTTTTTCATAACCACCCCATTATCTTCTCTGTCCCTTTTCTACAAACTTCTGTGATTGTCTTCTTCTCCAGAAAGTAGAGCAGCAAATCGATGAGAAATTTCACCTGTTTCCCCTTCACGATCACTGACCCCTGACTCTAGGACATGAGAGCTTAGGAGCTTCTCATGCCAAGTGGAGTCCTCTCGCGCTGAGCCTGCAAGCCAGGGACCCAGGAAGAGTCCATGAGAAGTGAAGAAAGTGTCCACCGGGGCAGGCCTTCCTTGACTCAGAAATCTGCAGTCTTGACGCACTCCGGAATGGGAGGCCAGAGTGAGTCGTCTTCTTTCCCTCTGCGGCACAGTGGTGGACTTCCTCTCACGGAGACCGTTCCTTTAAGAAGACCCATCACGTTGCTTGGCTGCCTCACTTGTTTACAGTCCCAGAATAGTGTGGCTCAAAATACTGGGACTTGGCTTTTTTTTTTTTTTTTTTAATTGGCTAAAGGAGACATTATTCTTGTGAGATTCTGGAATGGAAACCAGCAGAGCATGTTTTCATACTCTATGGGAACCCTTGACCACAAACTGGCTCTGTTGGTCTGTCCCATTTTTGTGCCCCTTGTGTCATAGACTTAATCTGCCAGTGACCCCTGTGGCCTTATCCTCTGGTTTCTGGTCTAGGGTACCTTGTTGGGGCTTGGTCTTACAGACAGCCTGGCAGAAACCCTTGAGGATTTAATTCTGGCCAATAGGTCATGAGGCAGGGGAATCCGTCTACATTGTGGCATTTCTCCATTTTTGCCCTGCCCATGACTGAACCATTACAGTGTAAGGACTAGTTTTGGTGGTGTGGCTGGTTAGCCTTTGGCAAGTTCTGGTCAGTACGTGGATATATTTGCTGCAGTATTCTTGGGTGCCATATAAGAAAATAGAACCAAAAAACCAGATCTGTTTAGGAGCTGTCAAAATCATAAGTAATAATGGGCTGAGTAGCAGAGGCTCCCACCCATCGCTGCTTTTTACTCCTAGAAACCCAATGACAAGCCCCTTTCACTTGGTAATAGTAGTCAGGGGAAGGCATTGAATGGAATTACTGGGAAATGCAGGGTTGAGGATGACTCAGGCAAACACAAGGAGGAAAGGGCCTCTATTATGTGCCTCCAGTTTCCGCTCAGCATCTTCTGAGCTTTCTCAGCATTGGGCTCATTCAGTTCTAAGAGGCCCCTGGCTTTTAACTTGGGAGGCTATTTAGTTTAATACAGGGCTTTTTAAAACTTGACCCATATAAGCCATCAAAACCACTGTGAGTCAGCTTTTCAGGGAACTTGTCTTTAACTATTTCAGGTTATCTTCTGTGAGTGCGATTCTCTTTTTTTCTGGTCTGTGACTCCCTTGAAGTGATTGATTTCTCTGGAATTGGGCAAATATTTGGCTTTTCGAGCCAGGGTTAATACAACAGGCAGATTTCTTACTAAGTTGACCTTTTATGTTTTTCCTGTGGATGCATTTCCTCTCCCCGCAGCATCCTTGAGTTTATCCTGGAGATGGCGTAGCAGGATGGCAATCTGATGGCTGGTTAAACTTCCCTAGGGGGTGGGATGGTGCCTGCTTGGGGAGGAGCTCCGGGGAGACTGTTCCTGAGGTTAGAACTGCTCAGTGTATTGATGTAGAAGAGAAAGAAAACAAAGGTATGGGGGGGCGCCTGGGTGGCTCAGTCAGTTGAGCGCCTGACTTTGGTTCTGACCCAGGCCTGACCCAGGCTCAGGGTCCTGGGATTGAGCACCCCCATTGGGCTCCTGGCTTAGCAGTGAGTCTGCTTGCCTCTTTCCCTCTCTCTCTGCCCCTCCCCTCACTCATGTTCTCTTTATTTTGGATAAATAAATAAAGTCTTTACAAAAAAACCAAAAAACCTCACAAGGATATAGAAAGTTCCAGGCAAGAAAGAATTGGAAGGACCTATGAGAAGGGATACAGAGGGACTTCTGGAGGCAGGAGAGCATGGATGTTTCCTGGGAGGTCGTTTTGTTCATTTCCCCATTTTTTCAGTGGCTTTTGTCGAGCAGTTAAGAGACTCTCTTTGACTGGTTTGTGTGGTCAGCTTGGTGGTGACTGGAGTTCTTAGGCAGAGAAGTAGGTATACCAGCCATGCAAAAGCACCTAACCTCTGGCTTGACCTCACTGGAGGATGATTCTACTTTTCTGGTAGCTTCTGGAATTTTTTTTTTCGCTTCCCAGTTTCCTTCCATTTGAGACTGAATTATTGCTCTCTTTCCCAGGGAATTTGAGTCTAGATGTTAGAATGCTAGAAAAGAACTGACCGCCTGGTTCCTGCACGTAGTCACAGACATCCTAAATTCTAAAATTAAGAACAGCATAAACCTGAGCAATCCAGCAGTCATAGAGTATTCTAGAAATTCCTCTGCTCTCTAGCCCAGTCCTTTTTGCCTGGTGAGTGTCATCCAGATGGCTAAACTTGTTTTCCGTCATCTCTCATAACCTTTTCTTTCAAAGTGCTCAGTTCATTTCATCTGTATCACTTAGCCACAGTCAAACATTTATCGAACGTCAATTATGTGCCTTATTAGTTTGAGTAATCTCTATGGAAAATGTTTCAAAATGGAAATTCAGAGGTTGAGGGAGTCTGGCGGATGAGGGGAGGAGATGGCAGAGGGCTGCATTCCCACGGAAGCTTAGCTCCCTTGTGTGCTTGTCTGTGAGTAGAGGCTGTTGGAGGATCCCGTAGTTCTTTTCGTACACCCTCTCTGGTCCTGCCTGGTGACCAGGGCTTTAGTTGCAGTCGTAGGTCTAGGTGACTGCATAGGCACTGTTGCTTTTTGCCCTCATCTCTCTCTCAGTCAACTCTGGTGATCAGTTCTGGACTAGGATCGTTGGACAGATGGACAGGCAGACAGCCTGCTGGCCTGCCTTTCTTCTTCTGTCTTCTCTCTCTCCTTTCTCTCCTCTCCTGTCTCCTCCCTAGCTCTCCCTTCCCTCCCTCTCCCTCCTCTTTTCCTCCCCTCCCCCCTTGCCTTTCCTTCCTTCTTCCGTTCCCTCCTCTTTCTCTCCCTCTCTCTTCTCCTCCTTCCCTTACTACACCCCCCTCCCCCGCCCCCTTCATGAATTAAGAAGTTAAGTCTGCCAGTGCCAGGGGAGAAAAGTTTTCTTTCTAGAACTAAATAGAAACGATTTTAGGTTTATGTTCTGTTTCGGATTGTTCTTGACATTCATGACATCACTTTCAGGACCACAGAAAATGGCATTTGTTACACTTTTTTTTTTTAAGATTTTATTTTTTTTATTTGACAGACAGAGACACAGCGAGAAAGAGGGAACACAAGCAGGGGGAGTGGGAGAAGGAGAAGCAGGCTTCCCGCTGAGCAGGGAGCCCGATGCAGGGCTCGATCCCAGGACCCTGGGATCATGACCTGAGCCGAAGACAGATGCTTAACCACTGAGCCACCCAGGCACCCCATGCTACAGTGTTTTTAAAAGAATTGACCTAAAAAGGCTTTGGCTCCATAGTGAAGCCCTCCTTGAGCACCATATTTAAAAGAGCGACCCCTTTTCTGGCCTCCTAGTTCTCATCTTCTCTCCTGATTCTCTTTTCACACCGCTTACAAGCATTGGACATACCATGTCCTTTTATTTATTTATTTTTGAGATTTACGTATTTTAGAGAGAGGCACAGTGCCCACGTGCATGGGAGTGGGAGGAGGGGCAGAGGGAGAGGGAGAGAGTGTGGAGCTGAGTGTGGAGCCCCATATGGGACTCCCATCTCATGACCCTGAGATCCTGACCCCGGCCGAAGCCTTGAGCTGGCTGCCTAGCCGACTGAGCCACCTGGGCTCCCCTGATTGTACTTTTAAAGAGCTCTGTTGTGATACAGTTCATACATGGTATATAATACGGGCATTTTAAGTGTGAGGTTCTATAGGGTTTTTTTTAGATTTTATTTTTTTGAGAGAAAGAATGAGAGAGAGAGAGAGAGTATGAAAGGAGAGGAGTCAGTGGGAGAAGCAGACTCCCCACCAAGCAGGGAGCCTGATGTGGGACTCCCATCTCGGGACTCCAGGATCATGACCTGAGCTGAAGGCAGTTGCTTAACCAGCTGAGCCCCGCAGGCACCTGGTTCTATGGGTTTTAGAAAGTGTAAATCCACATGTACAACCACCACCACAGTCAAGATAAAGAACATTGCCATCTTCCAGAAAGTTTCCTCAGCCGTGGCTGGTCTGTTTTCTATCACTGTGGATTTGGTTTTCCCCATATAAATAGAATCATGGAATGCTGTCTTGGGTGTGGCCGCTTTCACTCACAGTCGCGTTTTGGAGCAGGGGATCCATTCATTTGCATGTCCCAGGCCACCACTGTTTACTGCTGGGTAGTATTCTGTTACATGGATCTACCAGTTTGTTCATCTGTTGTTTGATTTTTGGTGGGTGTGCTATATAGTTTTTAATTGTTTGAATATGGTCTTTCTTCCCCATAAGAATACAGGCTCCACGAGGGCAGTTACTTATTTTTTTATTGAAGTGTAATTCACATCTCACGAAATGAACCAGGGGAAAGCGAACGAGTCGGTGGCATTTAGTATATTCACAGTTTTTTGTGTGCCATCACTCTGTCTAGTTCTCAGACATTTTCATCATCCCGAGTGAAAACCTTCAGTACGTTAAGCAGTTTGTTCCAGGAAGATGACTTTTTTGGTCTTTTTTAAATATAACTTTTTAAATTTTCCAGTTATAAAAGTGGTAGGCTGCACAATAACATACTGAAAATACAGAACTACAGAAAAGTATAGAATTTTACAATAAAAGAAGGTCATTGCTATCTTCTTTTTAATGTTGCATATACCTTTTTAAAAAGCAGTTCTATTAAGGGGTGCCTGGGTGGTTCATTCGGTTAGGCATCCGACTCTTGATCTCAGGGTGTCAGGGTCATGAGTTCAGATCCTGCATTGGGCTCCACGCAGGGCTTGGAACCTACTTAAAAAAACCAAAACAAAACAGTTTTTGTTTTAAGTGTATTTTTAAAAAAGAGTTTATTTAGTTATTTGACAGAGATCACAAGTAGGCAGAGAGGCAGGCAGAGAGATAGAGGGGGAAGCAGGCTCCTTGCTGAGCAGTGAGCTGGGTGCGGGGCTTGATCCCAGGACCCTGAGATCATGACCTGAGCTGAAGGCAGAGGCTTGAACCCACTGAGCCACCCAGGCGCCCCAACAAAACAGTTTCATTGATATGATTCACATATTATACGATTTACCCATTTAAAGTATATAGTTAATTGTCTTTTAGTAGTATATTCATGGTTATGTACAACCACCACCACAGTCACTTCAGAAAATTAAAAAAAACACACATTTTCGTCAGGCAGTGATTTTTGCCTCTTCTGTTCATCAGCATTTAGAACAGTGTTTGGCACATAGTAGGTACTTGATATTTGTGGACGAATGAAAGGAACTCATGAGAATAAATCAGTTTAATCATTAATTCAGTAAACATTTAATAAGTGCCTCCTGTGTGCTAACAACTGAGGCCAGTAGAAAGTGACACTCAGATACTGAGCTTGTCTTGGGAGAGGATAGTCCATTGGTGATAGAAGACAAATATGTGGAAATAAGATGGATGATGTCAGAGTGGTAGAGATAGGATGTTCTAGAAATTCAGAGAAGGGGGCTACTGCTGGAGGGGTTACTATTACTGACTTTGTTTTTATTTTTAATTTTTTTACATTGTATTTTGTTTTCTAATACATTGCTTCTTTTTAAATTTTTTTATTTTATCATTTTATTTTAATTTGATAGAGAGAGACATAGTGAAAGCAGGAACACAAGCAGGGGGAGTGGGAGAGGGAGAAGCAGGCTTCCTGCTGAGCAGGGGATCCCGATGTGGGGCTCGATACCAGGACTCCGGGATCATGACCTGAGCAGAAGGCAGCCACACAGGCATGCCTAATACATTGCTTCTAGTGTGAAAAATTAACAGTTATTATTTGTATTTTGACTTTGTATCTTGTGATATTGCTAAACTTACTAAGAACTTTGAGTGATTTTTACTTTTTTAATTTAAATTCAGTTAACATAATGTATTATTATTTCAGAAGTAGAGGTCAGTGATCAGTTTTTTTTTTTTTTTTTAAAGACTTTATTTATTTGAGAGAGAAGAGCACAGAGGGAGACAGAGAAGCAGACTCCCCACTGATGGGGGCTCCATCCCAGGACCTGGACATCATGACCTGCCTGAGTAGAGGGCAGACAAGACACTTAGCTGACTGAGCCAGCCAGGTGCCCCCTCAGTCTTACATAACAACACCCAGTGCTGGTTCCATGACGTGCCCTCCTTAATGTCTGTCACCAAGTTACCCCATTCCCTCTGCCCCCTCCCCTCCAGCAACTCTCAGTTTGTTTCCTATAATTAAGAATTTCTTATGGTTTGTCTCCCTCTCTGATTTCATCTTGTTTTTTATTTTTTCTCTCTTCCCCTATGATCATGTTTTGTTTGTTTGGTTGTTTTTTTTGGGTGCAAAAAGTGATCTTATTAAAGCCTGGGACAGGACCCATGGGCAGAAAGAGCTGCCAGTCCTGTTTTGTTTCTTAAATTCCACATATGAGTAAAATCGTATGATGATTGTCTTTCTCTGATTGACTTATTTCACTTAGCATAATACTCTCTAGTTCCATCCACCATGTTGTAAATGGCAAGATTTCTTTTTTTTTTTTTCTGTAGTGTTCTACTCTATATCTATATAGATGGGCATCTGGTCTTTTTCTATAGTTCAGCTATTGTGGACATTGATATAAACATTGGGGTGCAGGTGCCCCATCGGCTCACAGACTTGTATCTTTGAGGTAAATGCCTAGTAGTGCAATTGCTGGGTTGTAGGGTGGCTCTATTTTTAATTTGAGGAACCTCCATACTGTTTTCCAGAGTGGCTGCACCAGCTTTCATTCTTACCAGTAGTGTAAGAGGGTTCTCTGTCTCTGCATTCTTGCCAACATCTGTCGTGTCCTGACTTGTTAATGTATTGCCATTTTGACTCGTGTGAAATAGTATCTCATTGTGGTTTTGATTTGTATTTCCCTGATGCTGAGTGGTATTGAGCATTTTTTTCATGTGTCTGTGGGTTATTTGTCTGTCTTCTTCAGAGATATGTTGGTTGTTGTCTTGTGTTTTCTTGATTGGATTATTTGTTGTTTGGTTATAGATTTTGGAAACTAGGCCTTTATCTGATAAGACATTTGCAAGTGTCTTCTCCCATTCCTTTTTTTTTTTTTTTTTTTTTAAGATTTTTATTTATTTATTTGACACAGGGAGAGATCACAATTAGGCAGAGAGGCAGGCAGAGAGACAGAGAGGAGTGGGGAGAGAGCCTGATGCAGGGCTGGATCTGGGGACCCCGAGACCAGGGCCTGAGCAGAAGGCAGAGGCTTAAGACACTGAGCCACCCAGGCACCCGTAGCTTTGCCCTTCTGTCCTTTGGATTTGTCAACTGTTTCCTTTGCTGTGCAAAAGCTTTTGATCTTGATGAAGTCCCAATAGTTCATTTTTGCCCTTCCTTCCCTTGCCATGCGTCTAGCAAGAAGTTACTGTGGCTGAGGTCACAGAGGTTGCTGCCAGTGTTCTCCTTTAGGATTTCACATTGAGGTCTTTTCATCCATTTTGAGTTTACTTTTGTGAATGGTGTAAGGAAATGGTCCAGTATTGTTTTTCTGCAAGTGGCTGTCCAATTTTCCCAACATCATTTGTTGAAGAGATTGTATTTTTCCCATTGGTTAGTCTTTCCTGCTTTGTTGAAGATTAGTTCTGACCATAGGGTTGAGGGTCCATTTGTGGGTCTCTATTCTGTTCCATTGATCTCTGTTCTGTTTTTGTGCTAGTACCATACTATCTTGATGATTACAGCTTTGTAATAGAGTGTGAAGTCCAGAATTGTGATGCCATCAGCTTTGGTTTTCTTTTTTAACATTTATTTGGCTATTTGGGGTCTTTAATGTTTCCGTACAAATTTTAGGATTATTTGTTCCAGCTCTGTGAAAAATGTTGATGGTATTTTGATAGGGATTGCATTGAATGTCTAGATTACTCTAGGTGGCATAGATATTTTAACAATATTTGTTCTTCAGTTCATGAGCATGGAACATTTATCCACTTCTTTGTGTCTTCCTCAGTTTCTATAATGAGCATTCTATAGTTTTCTGAGTACAGATCTTTTTTTTTTTTTTAAATATTTTATTTATTTATTTGACAGAGAGAGAGATGACAAGCAGGCAGAGAGTTAGGCAGAGAGAGAACGAGGAAGCAGGCTCCCCGCTGAGCAGAGAGCCCGATGTGGGGCTCGATCCCAGGGCACTGAGATCACGACCTGAACTGAAGGCAGTGGCCCAATCCACTGAGCCACCCAGGCGCCCCGAGATCCTTTTTTTTTTTTTTTTAAAAGATTTTATTTATTTATTTGACAGACAGAGATCACAAGTAGGCAGAGAGTCAGGCAGAGCGGGGGAAGCAGGCTCCCTGCAGAGCAGAGAGCCCAATGCAGGGCTCGAGGGTCCCAAGACCCTTGAGGTCCCAAGACCCTAGGACCATGACCTGAGCCGAAGGCAGAGGCTCAACCCACTGAGCCACCCAGGTGCCCCCTGAATACAGATCCTTTGCTCTTTGGTTAGATTTATTCCTAGGTATCTTGCAGTTTTTGATACAATTGTATACGGTATCCACTCCTTAATTTCTTTTTCTTCTGTCTCATTGTTAGTGTATAGAAATGCAGCAGATTTCTGTGCATTGATTTTATATCTTGTCACTTTGCTGAATTCCTGAAGTTCTAGCAATTTTGTTTTTTTCTGAATAGAGTATTACGTCATCTGTGAAGAGTGGGAGTTTGACTTCTTTGCCGTTTCAGATGCCTCTTATTTATTTTTGTTGTCTGATTGCTGGGACTAGGACTTCTAGTACTATGTTAAACAACAGTGGTCAGAGTGGATGGACATCCCTGTTGTGTTCCTGACCTTAGGGGAAGAGCTGTCAGTTTTTCCCTGTTGAGAATGATATTTGGGGCACCTGGGTGGCTCAGCCATTAAGTGTCTGCCTTCAGCTCAGGTGATGGTCGAGCCCCTCACCGGGCTCCCTGCTCAGCGGGAAGCCTGCTTCTCCCTCTCCCACTCCCCTTGTCTGTGTTCCCTCTCTTGCTGTCTTTCTCTCTGTCAAGTAAATTAAAAAAAAAAAAAATGGTATTTGCTGTGGGCTTTTCATATATGGCTTTTATGGTACTGAAGTGTGTTCCCTCTATTCCTACATTGTGAAGAGGTTTATTTTTATTTTTATTTTTTTAAAGATTTTTATTTATTTATTTGACAGAGAGAGATCACAAGTAGGCAGGGAGGCAGGCAGAGAGAGAGAGGGAAGCAGGTTCCCCGCTGAGCAGAGAGCCCGATGTGGGGCTCGATCCCAGGACCCTGAGATCATGACCTGAGCTGAAGGCAGAGGCTTAAACCCCTGAGCCACCCAGGCGCCCCCATTGTGAAGAGTTTTAATCAAGAAAGGATGGTGTATTTTGTCAAATGGCTTTTCCTGCATCTGTTGAGAGGATCCTATGGTTCTTGTCCTTTCTGTCATTAGTATAGTGGGTCGCATGGATTGATTTGTGGATTTGAACCACGCTTGCTGCCCAGGAATAAATCCCACTTGGTCGTGGTGAATAATCATTTTAATATACTGTTGGATCCTGTTGGCTGGTATCTTGGTGGGAGTTTTGGCACCCATGTTCATCATGGATATTGGTCTGTAATTCTCCTTTTTGGGGGCCTCTGCCTGGCTTTGGGATCAAGGTAATGCTGGCCTCATTGAAAGAATTTGGAAGTTTTCCCTCCGTTTCTGATTTTTGAAACTGTTTCAGAAGAATAGGTATTAATTATTCCTATTATTGACTTTAACGAGTTCTAGCTATGTTGTTAACTTACTAAGGGCTCCACTGTTGTGTTCTTTGTAGCATAGAAAACAGGCCCTGTTCAGTCTCCGCCCCAGATGCCAAAGATCTTCTTGTAAGGCTGTGTCAACTGTTAAGATCTTTGAGATAAAGTATGAGAAAAGCATTTTTAGTGAATCTGTGGTAACATAATAATTCTTGGAATCACGTCACCTTCTTTGGAAGGCTGAATGCAATGCCTTCTTATGCATAATGCATGTTTTATGTGATCTCATACAGCTTTTTCTTTAATTGAAAAGGCAGATCCTTCTGAGGGAGGGAACAGTAAGTACTGAGTGAGGATCTTGTTCCAGTATCTCTAATTCTTTAATGAGAGTGCACTGGAAGCCTTCCCTGGGAAGGGTTTTTACTTGGGATAATGGAATGAAAGTCTGTGGTGGCAGTGATGACTCTGGCCTAGAGGCAAACAGTGTAACTACAGGGATGATGTCAGCCAGCTCTTCTAGCATTTACTACCTGATGGCACTGTGCAGAGTGCTGGAGGTGCAGTGATCTCGTTTAAGCCTCAGAGCAATCCTCTGAAGTAGACTGTGCTATCCCCATTTTACAGGTGAGAAAACTGAGGCCCAGGGAAGTTAAATAACTTCTTTAAGGGTATTCTAAAAACAGCGAGTGGTTTCAAGGCAGCTTGGTTGAACCCTTCATGGTAAATCTCTATGTTCCCTTCCCCAGAGAGAATATAGCATTTAGATATTCATTCATTTATTTAACACATATATATTGAATTCCTGTTATGTCTCAGTCCCTGGGCTAGGAGTACAGTGGTGAACAACACAGAACAGACCTTGGCCAGCAAGGAATATGTTATAATTGGGAAGCTCAGAACCAGGAAGAACACGAAAATGGTAAAAAAAAAAAAAAAAAAAAAAAAAGATGGTGGGTGGGGAACGGAGACTTTGAGAAGGGTTGAGTAAATTTCCCGTGGTCTCATCCAGGTAGAGGTGGACCCGAGCCTAGCTCTCTTGTCTTCTTTCTGGTGTGGTACTTGTATTGCTGAGTCCCAGAACCTTTACCAGAGTTTATGTCTGTTTTGTAGCTGGCCAAATATAGGTATGCCATGGCACTTAAGAGGGCGCTGGGTCTCCCATCTGGAAGCTCCTCGAAAGAGCCTTTAGGATGATGTGGGTCTTGAGGATGACTCGCTATTTCCAATATGCCCTCAGATTTCAGCTTTGCTTTTGGAAAGCTTTTTGTACATATACAGAAGGAGAGCTGAACAGGTTGAGTTGGGTGAGGTCAAAGAAGCCGATCATGGAGCTAAAAATGATTCTCTTCAGAGAATTCATTTTGTGGATCATTTCTCCCTACAGACACTCTCTTTCTTGCTGGAGTATGAGGGGAGCTACAGGCCGCGTCTGGGAGGCTCTGTGTCAGAAGCATGGCTGGTGGTTTTAAGACAAGGGAGGAGAACTCCTGACCTCTCGAGTCATGGAACACTTTGGGGACAGTGGAGTGGAAGAAAGTGATCTTTGCCCTTACCAAATGTGCTCAATGTGTTTGTGAAGCTAATCTCATGACTTCAGTGGTCTTAAGGAAACATCTGATTGAGAAACAGTTGTGTTTTTGTATGAAATTCTGTGGACACATACGTGGATAAACACAAAGTTACACACTCCTTTTAGGATAGAACGAAAGTCGATTTTCTGGACTTGCTGGGTTGGAGAAACAGGTTTACTAGAACTTTCTGACATCAGGGTTTGCTCTTGGAATGGAACCTCCTTATCATTTGGGTTGTAAAAACAGACTGGGTCCTGATCTGTTTTGATATTGTTTTAGTAAAATCTTGTCTGAAAATTAGACCATGGATTTAAATCATTGCCTGGAGGGCACTGGTTGGCTCAGTTGGTTAAGCAACTGCCTTTGGCTCTGGTCATTATCCCAGAGTCCTGGGATGGAGTCCTGCACTGGGCTCCCTGCTCAGTGGGGAGACTGCTTCTCCCTCCCACCCTTCCCCATCTTATGCTCTCTCTCACTCTCTCTTTCAAAAAATAAATAAAGTCTTTAATCAAAAAAATAAATCATTGCCTGGAGTTTTTTCAACATGATGAACGTGGCTCTGGATTTTTTTTTTATATTTTTAAAATTTAAAAAATTAAAAAATTAAAAATTTAAATTAAAAATTTAAAAAACTAAATTTTTAAAAATTAAATTTAAATTAAAAATTAAATCAATTAAAAATTCAAATTAAATTTTAATTTATTAAATTTATCTAATAAATTTAAAATTAATTAATTTTAATTACTTTAAAATTTAATTTCTAAATTAGATTTAGGAGAGTGAGCTAGAAAGCACACATGAGGAGGGCCAGAGAGATGGAGAAGCAGACTCCCTGCTGAGCAGGGAGCCTGACTATCCCAGGACCCCAGAGTCATGACCTGAGCTTAACCATCTGAGCCACACATGTTCCCCTGTTTTTGTTTTTGTTTTTTGTTTGTTTGTTTTTATCAGAGAGAGAGTGGGGAGGGGACAGAGTGAGAGGGAGAAAGAAAGAATCTTAAATAGGCTCCTTTCCAGTGCAGAGCCCTACATGAGGCTTGATCTCACTACCTTGAGATCATATAACCTGAACCGAAATCAAGACTTGGGGACTTAACGGACTGAGCCACTAAAGCGCCCCAGCTCTGATTTTTTCTAGGAAGAGTTCTCTCACCTTCCACTTCTCCTTTACCTTCCCAGGAGAAGGAAAAGTCACCTGAGTTCTTTAACTGGTCTGGTATAACATCATCAGGTCAGTGGCAGACACTGAGTGACGCTCAGTACGTGTCTGTTGATGAGAAGCAGCAATCAAGTTCTAGCTTCCTTTTGGGATGGTGGTCCCAGTTCTGGTGAGAGAGAGAATCTGGTTTGGTATCTTTGGGTTTTGTCGCTTCCTCTGAACCCAGCTAAAAATCGAGTAAAAGTAAGATCAATCAGAGACCAACATGTTAAAGGAATTAGTAGGAAGTTCCCTTTGGCAGTAACTATTGAGCTAGGCAGGTTTTAGAATCTTGGTGGGGAGGTATAAAATCATCTTTGGTTCACGGCTGGGATCTGTTACAAGAATTGGGTTGTGGTGGGTTGGTAGGAGCAACCAAGCTTTTCTTAGCTCTTTCTATGACTTGAGGGAAGGAGCTGGTTTTTGCCTTCAGCCACAGGGAACATCGTTATAAAGATTTAAAGGACTGTGTGATTTTAGTTGGCACAAATTAGATCCTTTTTGTCTCTAGAGGCCAGAACTGAAAGGACCTCAGTGCTGAGCTGTTTTTCGTCTGTAGTGTTTTCGGGAGCCGTTGGGATTTCGCTTCTGTGGTCTCTCTTGCACTTTCCTCCTTCCAAGGCTCTTTACTTCAGTTCCTTCCTCATCTCAGCCTTTTCCCTTTGCAGGGAACAAAGCTGTTTTCCCTCAGAACAGAGCTTATATGATTATTCTTTCTGGAATGATTCTCTAAGGGCTAAGAAGGAATTTCTTTCTTTCTTTCTTTTCTTTCTTTTTTAAAGATTTTATTTATTTATTTGACAGATAGAGATCACAAGTAGGCAGAGAGCAGGCAGAGTGAGAAAGGGAAACAGGCTTCCTGCCAAGCCTGATGCGGGGCTCGATCGCAGGACCCTGAGATCATGACCTGAGCTGAAGGCAGAGGCTTTAACCCACTGAGCCACCCAGGCGCCCCAAGAAGGAATTTCTTGATGGAGATTGTCATCATTCCCATTGCTTGCTTGGGTCAGAGGTTGGTTGCTGGATGGACCCATTGCACTGCCATAAACTGCTCTGAATTCTGAGTTGGAACAATGAAGATCACAGAAGACTGTCAATATTTCATTTTAGAAACTATGCTTGGAACTCTATACGAGGGGAAAAAGCTTTGTGGGTGAGATAGAGAGGTGTACTGTTTGGTTTCTTAAAAGCTGTAGGTTTAGACGACCTTTACTAAGAGTCAACTGTAAAGCCAGTATTACCATGTTGTGATGAGAGGGAGAGGAAAGGAGATACCAGAGCGGCTCAGCGAGTTCTTATATTTTCAGGTGGAATCAGTCTAGATCTTAGCACATGGGTGATTTAGTCCCTGCTCGAGCAACTTTTGGGCCCCAGGGCGGGGCAAGCCAGGCCCACTGCTGTTTTGCCCCTGGAAGTGTTTGCAGTGGGCTGGTCTTCAGATAAGAAGGGGTACTATTTAGTGAGTGCTTACTGTGTGTCCTGCAGTGTGTTGTGCTCTTTCCCTGCTCTATCCTCCTTGGGATCAGTAGAGCTTGCGGACTCTTACTGTCTGTTTCCCTGACACCTAGGTAGTGATGTCACTTTTTCAAGGCCAGGCAGTGGTCAGCAGTGGAATTTCGGTGTTTCCGCTTGTCTCATGTCCAAGAGGTGGTCTGGTGAGCTCGGGGAGAGCAGAAGGTGGAAGGAAGCTGGGGAGGGGAGGCTTTGCTGTTGTGTAAGGGCCCAGAAGCATTTCAGACGTACGGAGCTGGGCGCAGAGTCAAGGAGCTGATTTCCCTCCAGGAATGGGGCAGAGTGGGGTCGTTGATGGCGAACGGGTAGAGCGGGAGCCTTGTTCCTTTCTGGCTCCTTCCCTCCCTTATCAAAGGGAATCTTCTTTTCTTTTACCTTCTCCTCCCTTGGCCGGAAATCAGTCTCCTTTCTAGGCTGTGCTCTCCTTTCTGGCTCAGGGAAAAGGCCCACAGATGATGATGGGTCGAGTAGTGTTAACAAGGAGCCAAATAATGTGGAAGGTGGCATTAGGAACAGTGAACGACAGTGTCCGGTTAGGAGGCCTTTTCTTTTGTTTATCTCTTTACTTGACTAGCAACCCCCACCCAGTCAGGGGTGGCAAAGGAGGGTCTGTCCTTACTTTACATGTGAACGACAACATGATCAGTGCGGGGTAAATGATAAATGATTACCGGGGCTTGGGGCTTGTCGCTTGTCGTAGGTAAAGCAGGCTAGGGCTTTGAGCCCCTCCACCTAAAATTCTTCGCCTGGATTCGTAGGTGGATGTCCAGCACGGGAACAGGTATGTTCCACCTACCCCAGGACACTGGGTGCTGGACCGCCCCCCCCCCCATGCCGACAGGGAGTATTTTATTTTTATCCCGAATGAGTTGTTTGTTGATACATGTTACGTACATCGCCTGGTGGGTACTTCATATGGATCCTGACACAGTTGTGTACCGAAAGGCCTCCATGGGCCCCTGTCCTGCGTGCTCGCTTTTTTTTTTTTTTTTAAAGAGTTTATTTGTTTGACAGAGACACAGCGAGAGAGGGAACACAGCAGGGAGAGTGGGAGAGGGAGAAGCAGGCTTCCTGCCGAGCAGAGAGCCTGATGCGGGGCTCGATTCCAGGACCCTGGGATCATGACCTGGACCGAAGGCAGATGCTTAACAACTGAGCCTCCCAGGTGCCCCAGTGGGTGCCCATTTCTGATGTAGCCCGGAGAACAGCTGTAGCTCTGTGTGCCGACAGATTCCCGGCAGAGATTTCCAGGGAAGAAGTCTCTAGGCCTGGTCTTCCCCAGGACTGTGTGAAAAGGGGCTGACTCTTGCTGCCACTCCCACCTTATCTGACTCCTTGCCAGGAGAGCTTTAATGAGCTTTTCTTTCTCTGGTGGTTAACTTAGCTGTTGGGGACCAGTGAGTGACACCTGTCATAAATGAGCTGTTGCATATAACTTCTGGTTCCTCTCAGTGGTTTGGAACAGTGAGCCCATCACCGGTTTTCTTGAATGCTGCTGTATGTGAAGCCCTGTGGAGGATACAGGATGGAGAAAGTGATTAAGGCACCTAGCAACTTGCATGACATTGATTCATTGGTTCATTTATTCATTTGGTAACTAGATACTGAGCTTTTCCTGTGTTCGGGTTGTGTCCCAAATGCTAGGAACGAAAAGATAAGATAGGCAAGGTTCTGTCCTCAGCGATCTTGCAAAGGCACTGTTACGAAATGTTGTGGGCTTTGAGTAAATTATCAGCATTGTCATTAATATTAAGGCCATTAATAATGCAACAGCAGTGATGTTATTAATAGGATCACGAGTAGTCTACTATCTTGATGAGGTTTTGGGAAATGAGGGTTTATGTTATCATACTCATGGTCTGTCTGCATTTCCCTGATTGCTCCTCATCAAACCTGCAGACTCTTGAGAAAATCAGGAAGCTCTGTTTTCTCTTGTGGCTGGAGGATACTAGGTATAAAGGTTCATCACTACTTGCTGGCGTAGTACCACTGCCTGTATATATTAGGAGCTTTGGCTCTGACGTTCTGTATTCTGAGATTAGGGGCCTTGAGCATCTTTCTGGGGGTCCAGTCTGGGATCTCACTGGTACCAGTTCTCTTCCTGCCTGGCCTGACTGTTAAAAGAATTGCAGGATTCTTTAACTGTAAATAGAGGCATTATGAATGGATGAAGTTTGACCAGTGCATTTTTTAGTTATAATCTCCATTTTATTTTTTTTCCAGAGAACAGTCTTTCTTCAGTCCTTAAGGACTTAGCTTCTTACATGGGCTTTGGTAGGAGGAAATGGGACAGCCCCCTCAATCGGGGTGGGGTGTTTTGTCCTACGATGCTTCATGAGAGCAATTCCGGACTACCTTGCTGTGGATGTGTGTTTCACACGCAGCTTGGGAAGCACAAAGGCATCAAAGATACTTGCTTTGGAAATGTCCTGATGGCAGTGGCCTCTACTGTGTTCCAAATAACGAAATTCTTTTTTTTTTTTTTTAATTTTTATTTTTTAAAAATATTTTATTTATTTGAGAGAGAGACGTGAGAGAGAATGATCGAGGAGAAGGTCAGAGAGAGAAGCAGACTCCCCGTGGAGCTGGGAGCCCGATGTGGGACTCGATCCCAGGACTCCAGGATCATGACCTGAGCCGAAAGCAGTCCCTTAACCAACTGAGCCACCCAGGCGCCCCCAAATAACGAAAATTCTTAATGGCCCTGTTTTTGGGCACGCAAGAGGCACAGTTGGTGCAGCAAAGAGGCTGCCTGTGGCCGTGGCCCTTTTTGGCATGACTGTTACTCCTTGGTCATCTTAGAAGTGAAGACCCAAGAGAGCCATTTTTTAAAAAAAGATTTTATTTATTCACAGAGGGAGTGCATGCAAGCCGGGGAAGGGGTTAGAGGCAGAGGGAGAGAGCCCAGAGCCTGATGCAGGGCTCCGTCTTAGGACCCTGAGATCATGACCTGAGCCCAGACCAAGAGTCAGACGCTTAACTGACACACGCGTTCCTCCCCCCGACCCCCATTTTTTAATAACAGTTTTATTGAGATGTAATTCATACACCATATATTTTATCCTTTAAGAGTGGATAATTCAGTGTTTTTAGTATATTCATAAAGTTGAGCAAGCCATAGCACTAATTCTAGAACATTTTTATCAACCCGGATAGAAACCATATACCCATGAGCAGTCACTCCCTGATTGGTCCTTCCCCCAGCCATTGGCAGCTCCTCATGTACTTTCTGTCGCTGTGAATCTGCCTGTCACAGATATTTCACATAAATGGAATCCTAGAATATGTCGTATTTTGTGTCTGGTTTCTTTCACTTCGTGTGATGTTTTCAAGGTTCCTTCGTCTTGTAGCATCCATCCCTCAGTGCTTCATTCTTTTTTATGGTTGAATAATACTCCATTGTATGGACCCACATTTTGTTTATCTGGTCATCGGTCGAAGGACATGTGGGTGGTTTCCACCTTTGGGCTCTTAGGGATCTCGCTGCCATGAACATTTGTGTTCACTTTTGTGTGGACATTTTTTTCATTTGTCTTGAATACACACCTAGGAGGGGAATTACTGAGATACATGGTAACTCTGTGCTTAACTTTCTGAGAAACTACCATACTGTTTCCAGACTGGCTGTGCCGTTGTGTATATTCTCAGGAGTGTGTGATCATGGCAGTTTCTCCATACTCTGCTAACATTTGTCATTATCATTTTAAAACAGGTTTTAGTCTTTTTATTATTTATTTCTTTTAAAAAATATTTTATTTTATTTTTTAGAGAGAGCCCCAGGGAGTGTGTGTGAGCACAAGCGTGGGGGAGGGTGAAGTGGGAGGGAGAAGCAGAGTCCCCACTGAGCAAGGATCGGCTACAGGCTCAGCCCCAGGGATGACCTGAGCCATAGGCAGATGCTTAACTGACTAAACTTACCCAGGGGCTCCTATTTATTTTTAATTTTTATTTTTTAAGATTCTATTTATTTGACAGAGAGATCACAAGTAGGCAGGGAGGCAAACAGAGAGAGAGGAGGAAGCAGGCTCCCCACCAAGCAGAGAGCCCGATGTGGGGCTCATCCCAGGACCCCGAGACCATGACCTGAGCCAAAGGCAGAGGCTTAACCCAGTGAGCCACCTAGGTGCCCGTATTTTTTTTATTTTTTGGAAGATTTTATTTATTTATTTATTTGGCAGACAGAGATCATAGTAGACAGGCAGGCAGAGAGAGTCCGACGTGGGGTTCGATCCCAGGACCCTGGGATCATGACCTGAGCCAAAGGCAGAGGCTTTAACCCACTGAGCCACCCAGGCGCCCCATCCTATTTATTTTTAAAAAAGCTTATTTAAGTAATCTCTACATCCAACTCAGGGCTCCAGCCCACAACCCTGAGATAAAGAGTCGCATGCTTCATGGACTGAGCCAGCCAGGCTCCCCCTACAGCTATGTGAAGATTTTTGTTGCTGTGATCCTTTTGGCCTAGCTATTCTAGTGGGTGTGAAGTGAGACCTCATTGTGGTTTTCGTTTACATTTCCTTAATGACTGTGGTGGTGAGTGTTTTTTCTTGTGCTAATTGACCATTTGTAAATCTTTGGGAAAATGTGTATTCAAATTTTTGGCTTAATATTTAATGGTTTTTTTTTTTCTTTTTCTTGTAGAGTTGAAAGAGTTCTTTACATACTCTGGAGTACTAGTCCCTTATCAGATAAATGATTTGCAGATATTTTCTCCCATTCTTTGGGCTTTCTTTTCACTGTTCTCATGGTATCTTTTGCAGGATACAGGTTTTTAATTTTGGTGAAGTCTATTAGTCTATTTCTTTTGTTGTATTGCTTTTGCTGTCATATCTGAGAAGCCATTGCCTAGTCCAAGGTCACATAGATTTGCTCTTTTATTGTTTTTTTCTTTGTTCTTTTTTTATTCTTTTTTTTTTTTTTAAGATTTTAATTCATTTATTTGAGAGTGAGAGAGCGCACAGGATGGGGGGAAGGGCCAGAGGGAGGAAGAGAAGGAGACTCCTTGCTAAGCAGGGAGTCTTATGTGGGGCGCAATCCCAGACCCTGAGATCATGACCTGAGCTGAAGGCAGATGCTTAACTGACTGAGCCACCCAGGTGCCCCATGCCTATGTCAACTTTTTATTTTTTTTTATTTTTTATTTTTTTAAAATATTTTATTTATTTATTTGACAGAGAGAACAAGTGGGCAGAGAGGCAGAGAGAGAGAGAGGAGGAAGCAGGCTCCCCGCTGAGCAGAGAGAGCCCGATGCGGGACTCGATCCCAGGACCCCGAGATCATGACCCGAGCCGAAGGCAGCGGCTTAACCCACTGAGCCACCCAGGCGCCCCCTATGTCAACTTTTTAAAAAAAGATTTATTTATTTGAGATAGAGCAAGAATGCGAGAGAAAGAGAGAGAGAGAGAGAGAGAGAGAGAGAACGTGCGCGCACGCAGGCATGTGCACAAGTGGTGGGGGAGGGGGGGCAGCAGCAGAGGGAGAAGCAGCTTCCCTAACAAGCAGGGAGCCCAGTGTGGGGCTGGATCCCAGGGCTCTGGGATAATGACTGAGCCAAAGGCAGTTGCTTAACCAACTGAGCCACCAGGCGCCCCTCCTATGTCATATTCTAAGAGTTTTATAGTTGTAGCTCTTTCATGAGCACTAAATTGTACTGCCTAAAGTTTTGCAAGTTCCTCTTAGCTGTTTGCTGGGGATAAGGCTGGGTGGGAGCCTACATCCTAGAGCTTCTTTCCTTTGCTGCCTTGACAGTTCCGTCAAGGATCTTGACCTTGGGAAGCTTTCTTGAAAGTTTTCTAACTGTTATGCAGTTTATATTTCTTTCTTTTCTTTTCTTTTTCTTCTTCCTCTTTTTTTTTTTTTTTTTTTTTGAAGGTAACGAATGAAGAGGACTTTATTAGGAAATTGGACTGTAAACCTGATCAGCATTTGAAGGTGGTTTCCATTTTTGGAAATACTGGTGATGGAAAGTCTCATACTCTCAACCACACTTTCTTTTATGGCCGTGAAGTCTTTAAAACTTCGCCTGCCCAGGAGTCCTGCACCGTGGGGGTGTGGGCGGCCTATGACCCGGTCCACAAAGTAGCGGTGATAGACACAGAAGGGCTCTTGGGGGCGACAGTGAATCTCAGTCAGAGAACACGGCTGCTGCTTAAGGTCCTGGCCATCTCAGACCTCGTCATCTATCGAACTCACGCAGACCGGCTGCATAATGACCTCTTCAAGTTCCTTGGGGACGCCTCAGAAGCTTACCTGAAGCACTTCACCAAGGAGCTCAAGGCTACCACTGCCCGCTGTGGGCTGGATGTCCCCTTGTCCACCCTGGGCCCTGCTGTTATCATTTTCCATGAGACTGTGCACACTCAGCTGCTGGGCTCTGGTGAGTAGACAGGGGACTGTCACGGATTGACCTTTCTGGGTACAAGGAGGCAGCCCTTGGGCTGCAGTAGTAGCTTGGTGGAGAGTGGGATGGCCCAGCAAAGTTTCTGCCTGGGCAAGACCTGAGGGAGTGTTTGAAGAAGGGTGGGGTGAGCAACGGTGTCAAAACCCGGTCAAGATGGGGATTGAGGATTGAGGATTAATGACTGGCTTAGGCAATATGGAGAGCCTTGGTGATCTGGAGAGGACCTGTTTCCCAGAGGTGGTGGGCATGGAAGCCTGATCAGGATAGGTTCAGGAGAGAACAGGGGAAGAATGAAGGTTGTGAGTATATCCCAGTCTTTGAAAGAGTTGTGTTATAAAGGGAAGCAGACAAACGAAATGATAGCTAGAGGCTGATGAGGGATTTCAAGCCCCCCCCCTCTTTAAATGGAAGCTGTGAGGTATTGTAGATGGTTGTGTGCTGGTGCAAAGGGAAGGGAACAGTGTGGCTAGAGGAGAGCAGAACCGTTGGGGTGAGGCCCATTTGGGTGTGTTGGCCTCAGAAGCATGGACAGTCTCTCTGGAAGCACAGGGGGGAAAGCAGTGTATGGACACGGTTGCTGGTAATTGTCTTACTGTTTCTATTCCCTGAAAGAAGTAGGAAGCAAAATCGTGACCTGAGGGAGGATGAGGGAGCAGTGCACAGTGCAGCAACAGTGATTGGACACTGGTGGGGACAGTAGTGTTAGCCCCTAACACAGTGGTCCCATTTACCTGTTCATTCAATGTAGTTTTCTTCCTTTTTTTTTTTTTTTTTTTTAAGGATAATGGGGGGAGGACAGAGAGAGAGAATCTAAAGCAGGCACCACACTCAGTGTGGAGCCCCACGTGAGCCTCGATCTCACAACCCCGAAGATCATGACCTGAGCCGAAATCAAGAGTTAGATGCTTAACTGACTGAGCCACCTGGGCGTCCCATCCGTTAACAAAGTTTTTTTCTTTTTTAAGATTTTACCTATTTATTTGAGAGAGTGGGGGCAAGAGAGAGAGCATGAGCAGAGGGAGAAGCAGAGGGAGAGAGAGAAGCCGACTTCCTGCTAAGCTGGGAAGCCTGACAGGGGCCTTGATCCCGGGACTCTGGGATCATGACCTGAGCCAAAGGCAGTCGCTTAACAGGCCAAGGCACCCAGGTTCCCAGTCAACCAGGTTTCTTTAGTGGCACAATGCCATGTGCTGAGCTCTGGTGCACAGAGCTCACCCTCGAATAGTTCCCTGTCTCTTTGGGGAGACTGCACGGGTTCTCTTCTGGAGCGGATGTGGGTCCAGGAGCTGTGGGGTTGCAGAAGAGGGACTCTCCACACCTCCTGAGGGGGTCTGGGAAAGAGGAGTTGGGGCTGGAACCTAGACATGTGGCTTGATAGGGCCGAGGAGGAAGGATGCTTTGGAAGGAGCAAACCCCTGGAGGCTTGCAGGGGGCAGGTTGTGTCCAGGAACCCGCAGGTTGTCCTGCCAGAGCCTCTGGAACTCGCTTCCGGCCCCTCCGTGCGAGCCCCACACAGCAGCCAGGTGCTCCTTTCAGAAGCTCGCTTTTTGGTTTAGATCACGCTGGACTCCTGCTTGTACGCTGTCCGTGCTTTTCCCCACAAGCTCATTACGATGTCCCCACTCTGAGTCCTGTCTGTGTCTCTGACCTCCTTCCCTTGTTACCCGCTTCCTCCCCTCCCGTTGCCCCGCGTGCCCCCACCTCGTACCGGCGCCCACCACCTCTGCGTACACTCCGTCTGGTAGCCGCACCAGCCTTTTCTGTGTTGCCACCTTGGCCTATGCTGCTCTGTCCCCCTTGGAGCCTTGGCTGATCATCCCCTGTAGAGTGGTCCTTCCTGCCCCTGAGTTTACATTCTTTCTGCATGGCTCTGTTCGTTTGCATCAGGACCGCTGTCACTGTCCGTGGTCCTCCTGTGTGTGCTCGCTGGCTTGTGTTTGTTTCTCTTCAGTTACAACTGGAACTCACGAAGGCGGGAACCTTGCCCGTCTTACTCACTGCTGTGTCTAAAGAGCCTGGATGAGTTCTTGATGCTCCGGTTGGTTGGTTTTCACTGTGTCTGAAGCACGCATTGTGAGGGAGGGAATGCTGGAGGTACTTGGGGGTCAGATTGTGGGTTGCCTTGACTCAGTTCTCACATAGGACCGAAGCCCCTGAAGCATTTTAAGCTGGGAGTTACACGAGCGGATCTGTATTTTCCAAAGATTGCACGGCAGCCTGTTGCAGGCTGAGCCACAGAGGCATGCCTGGAGGCAGGGAGACCAGGTGGGACGGACATTCACCGTGGCGCTAGACGAGAAGTGATGGGAGCTGAGTTGGGCCATTGACACAGGACGGAAGTGGACAGACCAGGGCCATATTAAAGAGTTAGAATCAGAAGGACCAGGCTCTCGTGGGAGGATGAGAAATTAAATGTTCCAGCAGAGTCTCCTTAGCAGGTGACTCTGAGGTAAGGGGAGAAGGTTGGAAGCACTGACTTGAGGATGTCTTCCATGATCTACTTTTTCTTTTTCAAGATTTTAAGAGAGAATGGGAGACAGAGAGTGCATGTGAGACCACAGACAGGAGGGGGGCAGAGGGAGAGGGAGAAGCAGATTCCTTCCTGAGCAGGGAGTCTGTTGTGGGACTCAATCCCAGAAAATCCTTCAATCCTCAATCCCTGGGATCATGACTTGAGCTGAAGGCAGATGCTTAACCAACTGAGCCACCTAGGTGCTCCCTGTGATCTGCATTTTTATGCCACTTTGGATTTTTACAACCTTGGTAAGGGGAAGGTTTAATTTCTAGTTCAGAATTTTGAAATAATGAGCCCGTCATAAATAACTTTTTTCTTTTCTTCTTCTTTTTTTTGTGCGCTATTATACCATATACTTTGATAGGTAAATGCTAACTTACTGTATCCTTGTTATTCGGCCCAGGTAACAGCAGCCCCATTTTACAGAAGAAGCTGCACTCAGCTTGAGTTATATAACCAGAAGTTTTGCAGATAGTTGCAAAATTGGGGCTCAAAATAAGGTTTCCTAACTCCTAAATTCAGAGCTCTTTCTGGAATACTGTTGCTGCTTCTTGAAACTTGAAGATGGAACCAAGGCAGCCAATTTACGCAGGGAAGGAGAAGAGGTGCCAGAATTGTGGGCAAATTGATAATTTGAGTTTTCTGTTTCAGACTTTCTGATTTTATATTATTTAAATGAATTAATTAATTAATTAAAAAAAGATTTTATTTATTTACTTGACAGACAGAGATCACAAGTAGGCAGAGAGGCAGGCAGAGAGAGAGAGGAGGAAGCAGGCTCCCTGCTGAGCAGAGAGCCCGATGCTGGACTCGATCCCAGAACCCTGGGATCATGACCTGAGCCAAAGGCTTTAACCCACTGAGCCACCCAGGCACTCCTGTTTAATTTTATTTTAATTTCTTTTTTGGGGGGAGAAGGAGAGTGAGTGAGCAGTGAGGAGGGGCAAAGAGAGGAAGAGAGAGAATCTTAAGCAAGTGGAGCTCCATGCGGGGCTGGATCTCATGACCCTGATGAGATCATGACCTGAGCTGAAATCAAGAGTCCGATGTTCAGTGGACCTAGTCATCCAGGTGTCCCGCTTTCTGATTTTATTTGATCCTGTTCTTTTTCTGGACAGAGGATTCTAGGTGGGAGTTAGTAGGCAAATGAATTCTCTGTTTCATAAATGAGGAGAACATAGAACCCATCATCACTGGGGAGCAGTGATTGTATGTCCAGAGACCAGCTGTGAGATGATGTTGGGGAGGGATGGAGGGTGGCCAAGCTCGTACCTGGGTGGTGTTGGGGGGAGTCACTTCTTGCTGATTGATCCTGGGATACCCTGGCACCTAAAGTCACTGCCACAGGAAAAGATCAGGAGGAGATGGATTTAGGGATGAACTACAGAATTTTGGGCACTTCTTTTTGATGACTGTACTTTCAAATTTGAGTAGGGCCATATCTCCAGTATTACTTGGAGTTATTTTGTGGTTGTTGTTACAATACTAAAGGAAATGAAAAATCCCTTCTAACATTTCTCTCCAGGATATTTATTGAATTCATCTGTACTACCACTCCACAAATTTCTGCATAAAGATTGGTGAAACTACCCTCAGATACATTGGGAGCTTGTATATAGCTTCACCATTGAAAGGCCAGCATGTTTGAAGTGGTTGTTTATTCGAAATGTTCCTTAGTGTGGGGGGTGGGGTAGAGAAAATCTATTTTTTTTTTAATGCTTTGACCTGTTTGCATTTTTTTACAATGAGCAGATTAAAAAAGACTTTCCCTTGAAGTACAGTGTACATATAGAAGAGTGCACATCATATCACAAGTGTTATTAATGTGATGAATTTTATAGTCTGTGAAAGCAGTAGCAGAACATGACATGACATGCCAGCACCCACTTCCTGGGGAAGCCCTGCTCATGCTCCCTTCTAGTTAACGGTAACCTGGATTCTAACAGCATAGATTAGTGGTGCCCGTTTATGTACTTTATTATATAGAGTCAGACTGTGTATTACTTTATAATGCAAGACACATTTTTTTTTTAAAGAAAGGTCATTGTTCCTGTACCTGTTTCCTTGTCCAGATCACCCCTCAGAGGTGCCAGAAAAGCTCATCCAGGACCGGTTTCGGAAGCTGGGCCGCTTCCCTGAAGCCTTCAGTTCCATTCACTACAAGGGAACGAGGACTTATAACCCTCCCACCGACTTCTCTGGGCTGCGGCGGGCTTTGGAGCAGCAGCTAGAGAACAACACCACCCGTTCTCCCCGGCACCCGGGGGTCATCTTCAAAGCCCTGAAGGTCAGTGGGCTCCTGCCCTGAGTGCTTTTCACTGGGGTACCAGTGGGTGGTAAGAACACTCAGCTCCCCTTTTGTTGGTGCTGGAGATTGGAAACTGGGGTGGAAAGCAAGGTTGTAGGGAAAGGAAGCACCAGAGGGGAGCTCACACCTAATGAGTTAGAGCTCATCCTACTACGAACACGGGCACAAAGGGATCTTGGGCTATTGTTAAAAAGTGACAGGTCCTCCTGTTGGAGAAAAACCAGGTTTTCAGACAGTAGGAAAAGCGTTCATTTCCATGTGGTGTTGCCCAGCCCTGGTGAATTGATCTTGCATTGAGGCTCAGTTACCTGAACAGGACTCACTTTTTTTTTTTTTTTTTAAATCTGCATTAATTAGGTTGTTCAGGAGGACAACTTCTTATCACTGTAAATGGAGAATCAGTATCACAGGTAGAAATTTCCCAAGACAGAAAATACAGACACATGATAATAGTAATTGGTGTTTATTATATACCATCAGAGGACTCTATGAATTAGTTCATTTAGTCCTTACACCAGCAGTATGTCTGGCTGGCTCAGTCGGTAGAGCATTCAACTCTTGATCTTGGGGTTGTAGGTTCAAGCCCCACGTTGGGTGTAGAGATTGCTTAAAATTTTTTTTTAAAGATTATTTATTTATTTATTTGACAGAGACACAGTGAGAGAGGGAACATAAGCAGGAGGAGTGGGAGAGAGAGAAGCAGGTTTCCCACCTAGCAGGGAACCTGATGCGGGCCTCGATCCCAGGACCCAGGATCATGACGTAAGCCCAAGGCAGATGTATAACCCACTGAGCCACCCAGGCACCCCTAAAAATAAAATCTTAAAAAGAAAAAAATCCTCTCTCACCCACTCCATGTGTTAATTGCTGTTTCCCAGCCTCATTTTGCAGATGAGGACACCGGGGCAGGTGTCCGAGGAGGTGAAGTGATTGGTTACATACAGTTACTAAGTAGCAGCTGTGGCTGGTAAAGCCTGGCTGGTTTACTCTAGAGCTCCTTCTAACCAGCAAGAATCTTCCTCCTCGCAACAAATGTAATAACATACTATTTCCTCTCTAGGGACTGTTGTTCATGGAAGGTTCTGAGACTGGAGCTTGTTTTTTCTTTATTTAGAAGGGAGATGAGCAAGTGTTCAGGAGATGATAAAGATAATGCTATTACCCAGTTGGGACTTTCTCTTTAACAGAATCTGAAATTCTGAAAGTGAACTTAAACAGGAGTAATTTCTTCTGTGGAACTTGATGCTCTTCACTTGTACCACCAAAGTCACGTCCCACGCCCCTAAAATTCATGTTGTATACACTAGTGATGCTTCTTTTGGGAAGCATCTCCAAGCATCGTATCTTTGTCTTTTAAAATCAGGCGAATTGTTTTTATTGTGTATCTCAGCAGTACTGTCAATATATTGTTTTGATAATCTAGTAAAATCCTGTTAGAAAGCATCCTGCTTTTGCACAGATTTCACTTCCCCCATCCTGGTGGTTGGTGCTGGGTTC